>NW_025048246.1:0-304175 GCF_018831695.1 Puntigrus tetrazona | reverse complement strand
ACCTGGAGGATTACATCTTGTCTAACGGCCCCATCAGTGGCTGCCAAGCACGCTTTGTTCATGTATCAAGTGCTTGATGTCACAAACACTGCCATATAAGCATGGAGTTTATCACGTGACATCCGGGCCAAGGAACATCCTGGTGCAACTTCACAGTCCGGAGCTCAATCTCTTTGACTTCCCCGCTGCGCTCGCCTGATCCGCAGCGCAGGGATCAAGAGCAAGGAATACCAAGGTGAGTCCTGCTGATGATCACGTGACGCTGTGTTGTTGATGGTGAAGCGCATAAGAAGCACTGAAACCGCAGGTCTTTTTTTTGAACAGATCAGAGGCATACACCCTCCTGAGGTCCTCATGCACTCTGTTTCCACGCCGCAGAAGCAGACGCCTGGGCACTGGCAGTTCCTGCTTTGAGATCATGCACAAGATATCTGCCATCTGAAAGTTTTGATGCTATTCATGGCTACCTCAAGATGGATCCAATTTTATCCACTGTACACCTGGTTTTCCTGTTCAGAGTGACGCGCATTGTTACGCTTGATGAGGATACTAACCATGCTCTCTGAACTCTTCCAGCGCATCATGACCTATTTTCCATAGTTTGAGCCGTAATCCAGCTTCACCGCTGACGCCCAGCAGCTGGGAAGAGCACCGCTACGATACTCTGGAGGTCTAGGTAAAACGGCGACTGTTTTCATGCACATCAGAGCATACAGGTGCAGACAGCAAAATAAAGAATGAAAAGAATGTAATATTTAGAGTGCATGTCTGTAGAACGAAACATAGAAAAGTGCAGAAAACATAGTTACTTAGTGCTTGGCAAATTCTAATGAAAGGTAAAGGTAAATGTAACATTGATGCTTCATAAGTAACATTAATGTAAAAAAGAAAATAACATTTTTAAAATACTATTCTCAGAAAGTAAAGTAATACTACTTGCGGCTTTTTAGTGACATTAACATAAGAGATGAGAAAGAAATGAATAATTACAAAAAAAGTGTAAAGAAAAGTTTGCAAGAAAAAATAAAATAAGATAAGAAAAGATAAAAATACTTTTTGAAAAAATTATATTTTTGTGGTTAACTAGTCATAAATTGGTGGCTTTTAGTGACAACATAAGAAATGAAAAAAAAAAGAATAATAATTACAAAAAAAGTAAAGAAAGTTTGAAGAAAAAATAAAACAAGATAAGAAAAAGATAAAATAAAGAATTAAAAAGCAAAGAAAAGTTTTGAAAAGAAAAAATACAAATATAAGAAATGAAAAAAGTAAAAATACTAAAAAAAAAAATATATATATATTTTTGTAAAATCAGTCACAAATTTGTGGGCGCTTAGTGACTAAATATAAGAAATGAAAAAAAAAGACAAAAAGTGGTGTATTTTTGAGTGTTAAAATAATAATAAAAAGAATATTTTGTAATAATTAGCTACAAATTGGTGGCTTTTTAGTGACTAATATAAGAAATGAAAAAAATGACAAAAAGTAAAGTATATTTTTAAAGACTACAGTAAGTTAAATAATATTTTTGTATTAACTGGGTCACAAATTGGTGGCTTTATGACATTAACATAAGAAATTAAAAAAATAATTACAAAAAGTAAAGAAAAGTTTGAAAAGAAAGAAGCAACATAAGAAATGAAAAAAGAAAACACTTTAAAAACATTTTTGTAATAATCAGTCAGCAAATTTGTATGCTTAGTGATATTTAATGATAAGAAATGAAATGAATGTAAAAAGTAAAAATATTTTGAAAGAAAAAATATAACTATAAGAAAGAAAATGACAAAAAATTAAAGAAGTATTTTAAAAGAAAAAGAATAAAAAAATTATAGCCATGTTTAACTAGCCGCAAATTGGGTGGCTTTTGTTATATTACATAAGAAATAAGAAAATAATTATAAAAAAAGTGTGCAAAACTCAGAAAAAACAACATAGAAAGAAAAAGTAAATACTTTGAAAAAAGATTTAAATAATCAGTCAGCAAATTGTGGTATGAGTGACTAACAAGAAATGAAAAAAAAAAAGTATATTTTACACAATAATAAAAAAGAATATTTTAATAATCAGTCATACCATGAAGCTTTAGTGATATTTAATATAAGAAATGAAAAAAGAATAATACTATAAAAAAGTAAAGAAAAGTTTGAAAGAAAAATAAAACAAGATAAGAAATTACAAATAAATAATTATAAAAAGTAAAGAAAACTTTGAAAGAAAAAAATGAAATAAATATGTTGATAAAATAAATAATTTAAAAAAAGTAGAAAATTTAAGAAAAAACAATATAAGAAATGAAAAAAGTAAAACACTTTGAAAAAGAATATTTTGTAATAATCAAATGCTAAATTATACTTTATGACTAATAAGAAATGGAAACAAATAATTACAAAAGTAAAGCAAATTTTTAAAGAAAAACAACAAACATAAATGAATGAAAAAAAGTAAAAATACTTTTAAAAAAAAATTTTGTAATAATTCAAGGCAAATTTGTATGCTTAGTGACTAAATATAAAGAAATGAAAAAAAGAAGTGCATATTTTTGAAAAAAGAAATAATATTAAAAGATTATTTTGTAATAACTAGTCAAGCAAATTGGTGGATTTAAGTGATATAAAATATAAGAAATGAAAAAAAAAAAAAGAATACAATTACAAAAAAGTAAGAAAGTTTGAAAAGAAAAAAATAAAACAAGATAAGAAATGATAAAATAAATAATTATAAAAAAGTAAAAGAAAAATTTAAAAGAAAAAAGAAAAACAACATAAGAGAAATGATATAATAAATAATTACAAAAAAGTATAAAATTTTTAAAGAAAAAACAACATAAGGAAATGAAAAAAGTAAAACATACTTTTGAAAAAAGTTTCTGTAATAATCAGAAGTCACAAATTGGTGGCTTTTTAGTATTCTTTTACAGAAATGAAAAAAAAATTATAAAAAAGTAAAAGAAAAGTTTTGAAAAGAAAAAAAAATAAAACAACATAAGAGAATTAAAAAAAAAGTAAAAATACTTTTGAAAAAAAAATATTTTTATGTAATTCAGTCTGAAATTTGTGGCTTTTTAGTGAAACATTAACATAAGAAAAATGAATAGGTATTAGGCAAAAAGTAATTATCCTCCTAGGATCGCCACCTTAACGTGGTGGAGGGTTTGAGTGCCTGAATGGACCCTAGGATCTAGGTTGTCCGAAAGGGGCTATATGCTCCTGGTGGGTATCCCAAGGCAAAACAGATTCCTCAGGTGACTAAGCCAGACCAGAGAGCGAGGGTCCCACACTTATGAACCCAATAAAAATAACGTTCTGCCTGTACCAATGCGGAGCCGGAAGCAGGACTAGCCGGTGGCATGCGACTGCCACTGGGTGGCGAGGGCACCTTCCGAAACAACAGCGTGGGGGCCATCCTCAGTGGGGCCCACCAACACCTGGACACAGAATCTGGTTTTGGGACATGGGAATCTCACGTCTCTGGGAGAAAGGAGCTGGAGTTCTTGCAGGAGGTTGAGAGGTAGCAAGCTAGAATAGTTGGAAACCCTCACGTGCAGCTTGAGCTCTGGGACCCAACTTCGTGGAGGCGTGCACCACAGGTGTGAGGCTTGCTTATAACCTCTCAGCTGTTTACCACCATGATGGAGTTTATCCCGGTGGGCGAGAGACGCTGCCCTCCTCTGCGACTTTGGTTGGAGGAAGGACTCTCACCATGCATTTGTGCCTGCGGGCCGAATGGCAGTGTAGAGTACCTGGCCTTCTTGGAGTCCTTGGGAGGGTGCTGGGCAGTCAACCGGGGACTCTGTCGTCCCTGCTGAGGGGACTTCACGCCACCTGCTCACAAGTGAGCACCTGGAGGCGTGATTGCGAACGCCCAGGTCTAAAACCAGAGTGGTGTTCTGTTGTTTGGAATTTCTGTGCTAATCATGGTCTGTCCACCAACAAACACCATGTTCACAGCATGGGTGTCCGCCAGTACAAGTGGCATCCAGGGACACCCCTAGGGGCGGAAAGATCGTCATGGAGATCGACTTTGTGGTTGTATCATCTGATCTAGGGCCGCATGTCCCGGACGATATGGGTGAAGAAGAGGGGCATAGCTGTCAACTGATCACCACCTGATGGTGAGTTGGATTGGGAGGAAGCCAGACAGATTTCATGCAGGCCCAGAAAGCGTACCGGAGGGTCTGTTGTAATGCCAGAGACCCCCTGTCGAGGAGATCTTCAACTCTAGCCTCCGGCAGAAGCTTTGACCGGATCCAGAGGGGAGGCTGGCAGGCGTCCTGGTCAGTGGACGCAGCTGTTCTCTGCCTCTTTTTGGGTACATGCAGCCGTCGAGATTTGTGGCACGTAAAGTCCTCGGTGCATGTCGTGGCGGCAACCTGAACTGGAAGAGGTAAAGTGCGGATGTCATTAAGCTGAAAGAGGAGTCCTATCCCAGGCCTGGTTGGCTCGTCAGGACTCCTGAGGCAGCTGACAGAGTACCAGTGAGCCACTGAACGCCACTGCCGGGTGGTTCTGGTCTCAGGTCTGGGAGAGGAGTTACCGGAAGAGCCATGAACAAGGACTATCGGACGGCCTCAAAAGGGTTCTGGCAAACCCCGTCGGCAGCCTCAAAAGAGAATCAGTGCCCCTGCCAACACCTGCATACGGTGCTGGTAGACAGGTTCTCTGCTAATAGAGACCTGGTAATCCAGCGGGAGTACCGCCAGGTCTCATGAGACCAGCGCAACTCCAGTGCGGTATGTAGGACGAAATTTGACCATGTGAAACTGCGGTCAGCGGGCGGTAAGGTCCTACGATGTGTGTAGTTGCGGAGAATAAAATTATTTCTGGGACCACGCAAAATGATAAACCTCTTAAAAATTAAATTGTTAAAAAGAAATAAAATATTGTTTATCTGCGTGCACAAAAAGCAACTTAAAACAACTCAAAATAACGTAAATTCTCACGTGGTTCTTGCGAGGAACAGAGACCATAGACGCGACACCGAGGAACAAAATGTCACAGAAGAGCATGACACAGGTGGAGCGCTTAGTGCTACATATATTACGTTCATTGATTAAAGAAGAACATACAGAACTACAAAGCCAACACAGTGGAATCCGAGTATTTAGAATGTTTTTCTATAGTATGTGACGGTAGTGAAACTCACCTTCCAACCTGAGAACTACGAGTAAATGCAGCAAATACTACTTGTGGCAGTGTTACAATTCTGGAACTGGTCTGGCGTCCATGTGTGTACAGTTTTAATGTTTGTGTGCGGGCAGGGCGAGGGACAAAACTTTGCGAATATTGCGGAGCTGGAGCGAAAAATCTATATTGTTGCGGAGCGGGACCAGAACTCTTGCGGAGGCAGGACTAGAAAAGTCTGTCGGCATGAGTCTCCCCTATAACCACGCACTAGAGAATTTATCGGTGATTGGAAGGAAGCTACTTTTGAGGATCTCCTCAATCCTCCCAGAACGCCGTGACCATCACCCTGGCTGAGTCACTGAGGTTGTTGAGAAGCTTAGTGCAGATCCGCCCAGGCCTCAGGTCTCTGGAGTGTTGTGCAGGGGCTGTCTTCACGGCTGAGCACGCCTCTGGGCTAGGCAGACCGGGGGTGGTGAACCCTCTTTTTAGAGAGGACCGGACTAGGTGATCTCCAACTGTGGGAGATCACCTCCTCAACCTAGGAGAGAGAATCTATATGCCAGAATTGTACTAGAGAGGAGAATCCGTCCGATGTAGTGGAACCTCAGCTTCAATGCGGGTTTATTCTGGAGCGTGGGAAGACTGGACCCAGCTCCTATACCACTCTTCCCAGGCATCACTGGAGGGTTCCTGAGAGTTGCTTCAGCCAGTCCACACATGCGATTTGTGTATTTGGAGGAGTGGCATTCCACCGGGTTCACTGTGGTGTCCTTTGGGGTGCTCTGGGAATACGGGAAGAAGAGGCCCATTGTTAAGGGGGCTGTCCGGTCCCTGTATGATCAGAGCGGGCATTGATACGACATTAAGCTCAGACTTGTTCCCAGTGCATGTTGGATTCGGACAGAGTGCCTTTGTCCACCGGTCCATATTCATTATTTTTATGGATAGAAGTTTCTGAAAGTGCAGCTGCGCAGGGCTGAAGGGTCTGTCTTTGGCGACCACAGGATAGCGCGTCTGCTTTTGCCAAGACCTACAGTGTGCGCTGGGGGGCGGTTGCAGCTGAGTGTGAAGCGGCTGGGATGAGAATCAACACCTCTAAGCTCTGAAGCAATGGTTCTCAGTCAGGTTGGTGGGGAGCTCCTGCCTCCAGGTGGAGGAGTTGGGGAGGATGGAGCGAGAGATGGAAGCAGGTGCAGCTTCTGCAGTAATGCGATCTGCTTGTACTGGTCTGTCATTTACGGTTGATATTCAATGTTACTCTCAGCTGGTCGCAGTCTGATCTGGTCATGACCGGAAGAATGAGATCCTGATACCAGCGGCGAAATTACGTTTCCTCCAGTGGGGTATTTGAGCACTCCTTTAGAGATAGAGGGTGATGATGTTTATTCATTTCATTTATTTATTTATCAGAATTCTTCCAGAAAATAGTAGTAGTAATAGTAGTAGTAGTACAAACAAAGTAAAGAATAGTTTTGAAATAATCAGGTCTGCAAAGTTTTAGTGACATTAACATATGAGAATAGAAAAAAAATATCAATTACAAAAAAATGAAAGCAATATTTTTATAATAATTAGTCCACAAATTTGTGGCTTTTAGTGACATTAAGAAATGAAAAAAATAATAGTATAATACTATTTTTAAAAGTGAAAGCATATTTATGTATAATGGCCCAAAAAATTAACTAGTCAAGTGATTGTGAGGTTTTGGTAACATTAACATACAATAAAAAGAATTAGCAGGTGAAAATCAAAGTAAAGAATATTTTTATGATAATCAGTCACAAATCTGGCATGCGTTTAGTGAAATTAACATAAATAAAAAAAAATCCAAAAAACGTAAAGAATATAAAAAAAATAATAATAATAATAAAAATGTTTTTATAATAAATCTAGTCACAAATTGGTGAAGCTTTTAGAGACAGTAACATAAGAAATAAAAAATAATAATTACACAAAAAGTAAGCAAATATTTTTGAAAAGAAAAAATAAAACATAAACATGAGAAATGAAATAAAAGAATTTACATAAGATGCAAAAAAATGAAACATTTTTGTGTGTGAATTTGCTAAGTAATGTATGTCGGACAATGCTATTATGCTCTGGTCCCCTCCTTGGTGAGGTGTTGAGGATTTACAGCAGACTGCTGGGTCTCAATGGCTGGATGTCAGTAGTGCCCAGTTTCTGGTGTGGACCTGTTGGAAAAGAGATGGTCTTCATGTCCACTCCTGGGGTAAGTGCATTTCTTCTATCTAGAAATATGGGGTATATAGTCTTAGGGGTTTAACTTGACCAATCTAGTGCCAGGTGTTACGTGTTGTTAAGCGTTTTGTGCGTGTGTTTTTCTTCCCTCTCTCTGTTCTCCGCCTTCTTTGCACTCCTCAGTCACGGTCATTGGTTCCCGTCACCCATCAATTCATCATCAGCGTAAGACGTCACCATCTCCACTTGATCTCCAATCATTCCAAACCACCTCAAATAAGAGAGCCCGCCTAGACCACCACAAGCCCCCCCATTTTGTTTTGCCGTTGTTACCGCATTTTTTTCGGAATACCCCGGTGTCATTGTATAGAGCATTGCATTATTGATGTTCAAGTTACTGTGTATTGTTCTCCTCGTTCCCTTTTCCCACTCATATTGTTAGTTGTCATTACGTTTGTGTATTTGGGGCCGGGAGAAGGCAGGACAGGCAGAACGCTCCATGACTAACTGTGAGGAATCTACTGTATGGTACATTAGGTTAGGGCGCGTGCCACCCATGGTACTTTTGTTTTTGATCAGAAATGAATTAAGTTAGGGCGTCACGGACCTTCGAAGACATTTTACATTCAGAATAATTAGTGTTGGTAGATAGTCTGGGGAAGTTAAATAGCTGGGAGACGGTTCTGAGTTATTTTCTTTTACTTTACTTTACGCCTAGTCTCTTCTTGATTCCCAACCGTCTTGTGGTTTTTGTTTCTATAAATAGCCTGCCACTAAATGGCCCAATAGGTGTATATATACCATTTTCTTTCTGTTCTATCACCCATTGCAGCGTGTATTTAATCACACCAGTACAAAATAAAAAAATTATTATCTTGGTACATTAGTTTGCATCGGGTTGTCTCTTGTCCTGGCTACACTATACATACGTTTTTGATGTCTATCTTTTAAATGTTATACCCTGTACCCCTAGACCTCATTGAGGTGATGTAACATTTGGGGGCTGCGTCCGGGATGCTAAATGTCATCCTAAGACATTGGTAAAGCTGTGCACGTGCAGGGTGTGCCGTGGCAAAGTATTACTAAATGAGGTGGTCTGGAAAAGCGGTAGTGTGTGAGTGTGAGTATTCTGCGCTCTCTGTGTGTATTTAGTACTGGCAGTAACAGCCTCATTTGATTTGTGAAGTATTTATTACTACAACCCATCCATTAAACACAATTCTGACAGTTGTAGTAAAGATGATTTAATAAAATTGGCAGATCATTATAAAATTCCCTGTGGTAAAGACAAGCTCTTCTGAAAAATATCAAAGAAATTGACATTCGACCAGTGGCAGCGGAGTTTATGAGGATTTTGTGATGCCTGGCGTCGCATGTTATAGAGACCGGGTGGCTTGGTGCCGACGACGCAACCGCCCAGTGCACATTCCTTGGAGAAGGCAGAAGCGAGATAGGCGCCGTGGTTGAGGCGCCTTGAGCCGGGCGAAACTGTCTTGCCGCGCACACTGTTTTCTCCTACTTCTGCAAGGTCCAAGGAGGATGGGCGATTGAAAGTCCGCTTGGCCCGTTTACAATCGTGAGGCACAGGTAGGGCTCAGGCGCGTCAGGCTGAGTTGGACCTGAGGGCTTTCGAAATCCGCGGAGCTTGAGACTCGAGGCCTGAGGAAGAGGTGAAGCTGCGACAGTTCGGGTTTGGACTCTAAGAAGAGTTCATGCTAGAGTTACTGTGCAGTATTCTGTTTCCTGCCTCCAGTTGTTGGATCCATCCTCACCCATGTTTGGCGGTAAGTAAGCATATTTCAAGTAGTGCCCGCTAGTTTAGAGACTAGTGAGGTTAATACGTGTTTCAGCGCTTTCTTTAGCGGATCGCATCACCTCATTTTGTTAATACTGTGTGATGTTTGTCCTTTCTTCTTTCTCCAGTGGGAATTGTTGTTTGGCAAGGCACAGGAGGTTGGTTCCAGCGTTGTCATATTGGGGAGAGTCTACAATATGAGAGACAAGTTAAATCATGCATTCTCCGTGTAGCACGAGCTTGGTAACACTGAAGCGCATAGACAGCGAATTAGAAACTGGCAAAAACAGAACAGTCAGATTCTCGCAGAGTCTATGCGCAGCGAAGGCATTCTCTTCGATAAGTGGTGTACCAGTAAAGTAGTAGACCTGAATTCGCGCAGAAGGGTGGGGTCATGTTGGAGGAACCCAAAGATTGTTTGTCAACGAGCGTGTCGTTGTATGCACTGAAACAGATGAGAAAAGTAGTTTCGTTATACTTAAGCAGCAGTGTTTGCGGATGAGGCTCTGTCTTACGCACAAGAGCGTGCTACTTCCGCATGTGGCCAGATAAAATCACGTTGTTCAGTCCCAGCCTTCCCGCAGTAGGCGGTGCCTCTGCAATCTAGAGAGGGGCGAGGGAATGTTTTTACCGCTATAAACAAAGACGTGTATAATAACAGATTGTGTGACATTAAAGCGCAAGCAACAGTCAACCACCGCCCAAAAGTGTGGGGTTTGAAATTCTGTCCCTGGTTTTAGTAACGTGTCGCCTGTTGAGTATTGTGTTGACTCTAGCTATAAAGCACGCTCTTGTGTAAGGAGTTAATTTCATTTTCTGGAAAACCCAAGATCAACGGGAAATTCAGATGCTCAGAGATACTGGAGCCGATACTTCGCTTTTTGGTCGAAAGTGCGCGTACCTTTGTCGGACTTGGGCCATTCTGTGGGTTTCAGTATTTTAGCGTGCAAGGAATTGAAATGGGGTTCGTAGAAGCACCTTTACACCAAATACACTTGCAGCCGTGAGCTGGTTACTGGGTTTGTGTTTGTCCTTTCATTCGCCCCTTCTCTTCCTATTAAGGGAGTTTCGCTCATTCTTGGCAAAATGATTTAGCGGGTGGTAAAAGTAATGCCAGCTTTAGGAAGCTGCTGATCATCCTTGTAGTGTTTTCTGGCCCGGATGGAGTTGAGCAAGAGTTACCCTGATGTCTTCCCCGCATAAGTGCTTTGACGCGCGCGTGATCAATGAAGATGATCGATTCTGTTGACTTGTCAGAATCATTTTTAGCTCCTATGCTGCTTGCTGAAAATGTGAAAAAAGTAGAGAAATGTTACTTTTTGGAAACGAAGCAAGCAGAGATACAAGTTTGAAATTAGACGGTGATTTTCTAAATGTACCTGTGTTCTGGTCACAAATTATCGCGCTGCGCAGAAAAAGAGGACGATCTTTGGTAAATGTGTCCATCCGAATCTGCTGTCTCTCCAAAGGATAGCAAGGAAAAGGTTGCTTATTTTGTGGAGGACGGCTCTGTTAATGCGCAAAATGGTACTCCAATACTGAAACTGACGCTGACTGGAATATCGTATCAGATTGTTATTCCTTCTGCTTATCACAGCATGTCTTGTGTTTAGCGCATTGCGATCATGTGCTGTCAGAACACCTTGGTATCACGGAAAACATAAGATAGACTTCTTAGACATTTTTTTGGCCAGGATTAAAGAAGGATGTCGTGGAATTCAGCCTAACACCACACTTGTCAGAGCGTGGGAAACAGAATCAGGTCGCTTCCTCCGGCTCCGCTTTCTCTCATTCCAGTTCTCGGAGAACCCCTTTGAACATGTTATTATTGACTGTGTCGGCCCGCTTTCCAAAAAACAAAGTCAGGGAATCAGTTTCTATTAGTAACAATCATGTGCACTGCTACAAGATTCCTCAGAGGCAGATTCCATGCGAAAATTACATTGCTCCTGTGATTATCAAAGCTTTGATAAAGTTTTTGCTACATTTGGTTTACAGTATCAAAATTGTACAGACTGATCAGCGAACCAATTTATGTCTAAAGATATTTAATCAGGTTTTAAAATCACTTTCCATCACTCCATCGAATATCAAGTGCGATCATCCGGAGAGTCAAGGCGCATTTGAACGGTTTCACCAAACTCTGAAGTCCATGTTAAAAAGTACTGCAGACACGTAATAGGATTGGGATGAAGGTGTCCCATTGGTATTGTTTGCAGTCCGTGGAACGCAGGAGTCACTCTGGTTCAGTCCTGCCAGAGCTTGTTTTCGGTCATACGGTTCGAGGACCACTCAAAACTGTTAAAAGAAAACATAATGGAAATTGAGAAAAAGCCCAAAGACTAATGTGTGCCCACTCATGATAGTCGTGTTTGAGAGAACGGTTACATAAAGCTTTCATGATTTGGCAAAGAGTCGCTTACAGCCGCGCAGAAACGTGATGAAGCTGTATCGGCTGACTCCTAAGGCTGTCCTGCTCTTTTCAAGCTGGTGACTGAGTTCTTGTGTTGTTGCCCATCCCAGGGTCTGCCTTGTCTGCCCGCTTTCTGGTCCTTACGCTGTGCAAGAGAAATTGAGTGAGACAGACTGTATGTAATTCAGATATCTGAAAGGAAACGCCAGTCGGTGTGTGTGTCATATAAAAACATGTTGAAGGCGATCATCATAGAGAGTCTCCACAAGTGAAAGCTGATGAGGTGGCAGCTACACCTGTTGTTTCTTCAGTCAGCTGTGGTTAGGCGAGGTTACATCTCCTGCTCTGGTATCTGCTGCTGATGAGGATGGCCTTGTGTTGCGAAATGCTCCTCAACAGTGCGCTCCGGCTAAGCAATTCAGAAATGCTGGGTTGCCTTCAATTCTCTCTCACTTTGTCTGAGTTACAGCAACGTGACATTATACAGTTAATCTACAAATTTCCCACTCCTATTTATCGACACCCCTACGCCAGACCTCAGTGTTTACAACATGATATAAATGTCAATAATTCTCCCCTATCAAACAACACGCCAACCGTGATTAACCCGCAAATGCATGAGCTGTTATGAAGGAAGGAAGTCAAATACCTTGTTGAAAATGACCTAGCTACTCACAGTTGTAGTCCGTGGAGTTCTCCGTGTGTTCTGTGCCTAAACCAGACGGAACGTTTACGTTTGTAACGGATTATATCGTAAGGTTAATGCTGTTACGGTACCTGATTGCTTTCCTCTTCCCATTATGGAAGATTGCGTGGACAACAACCCACACTTTTGCTCTAAATTAGCTGAAAGGTTATTGGCAGGTGCCATTGACTCCACGAGCTTCAGAGATTTCTGCCTTTGTAACACCAGATCACTTCATGCAATATAAAGTTATGGCCTCTGGTTGCGCAATGCACCAGCTACATTTCAAAGGTTGGTGAATACAGTTTTGTCAGGTGTCTCAAATTGTAATGCCTACCTAGACTGATTTGGTGGTATACTCGTCTGAATGGTCAGAACACATTTCGTTGTTAACCACTGTCTTTACCACGACGGTGCCAAAGCTACACTCACCTAAATTTAGCCAAATGCGAATTTGGTCAAGCAACACTTCCTACCTCGGTAAAGAAGTTGGTCAAGGTCAGGTTCGCCTCGTTGCTGCCAAAGTTTCCGCCATATAGCCGAAGTTTCCTGTTCCTACCACCAGACGCGAGTTACGCCCGGGATTTTTAGGAATGGCTGGATATCTATCACGCAGTTTTTTGTCGGAATTTTTCCAGTGTGGCCTGTTCCTCACAAATTTACTTTAGTCCAACCAATCAATTCGCTTGGTCATCTGAGTGCCAGCAGGCATTTGAGAATATCAAAGCGTTGTTATGCTGTACTTCCTGTTCTCGCTGCTCCAGGCACGCCTGCTCCCCTTAAACTGGAAGTCGATGCGAGTGCCGAGGTGCCGTGGTGCACTTCTCCAAGAAGACCAAAGTGGCGCGGAACATCCTGTATGTTATTTTCTCGGAAATTTAATAAACACCAGCTCAACTATTCCACCATCGAAAAAGAAGCTCTTGCGTTACTGTTAGCACTTACAATTTTTTCAAGTTTACATCGGATCCAGTTCTGTTCCTGTTACTGTCTACACAGATCACAATCCTTTAGTTTTCCTGTCCCGCATGTACAAATCAGAATCAGCGCCCTTATGCGCTGGGCTTTGATCATACAAAATTATAATCTTGAAATTTGCCACAGAAAGGAGTAGACAATGTAGTGGCAGATGCTCTTTCTAGATGTGTTTAGTTGTTTTGGATGAGTGTTAGTGATTGTTAATAAACAATATTGTTATATGTTTTGTTCTTATGGGTGGGGGTGTTTACGTGTTCAAGCGCTTTTATCGTGTGTTTTTCTTCCCTCTCTGTTCTCCGCCCTTTACACTCAGTCACCGGTCCATTGGTTCCGTCACCCATCAATCATCATCAGCGCTGACGTCACCCATTCCGCAGTCTCCAATCATTCCAAACCACCTCAAATAAAAGAGCCCGCCAGACCACCCACAAGCCCCCATTTTGTTTTTGCCGCTTGCTCGCTACTTTTTTCGAATACTGATTGTCATTGTATATTGCATTGTTTGATGTTCACATTGCATTGTTCTCCCGCTCCTTTTCCCACTCATATTGTTAGTTGTCATTCGCTGTGTGTTGTGAGGCCGGGAGAAGTGGACAGGTAAGAACGTCACGTGACTTAGTAACACGGAATCTGACTTTGTATAGTACATTAGGTTAGCGCGCGCTGCCACCCATGTACTTCTTTGTTTGATCAGAGAGCGTAGTTAAGTTAGGGCGTCCACGGACGCTGAAGACATTTTTTATTTTCAAATAATTAGTGTTGGTAGATAGTCTAGGGGAAGTTAAATAGCTGGAGACGGTTTTGAGTTATTTTTTACTTTAGCACCGCCTCGCTCTTCCTTCTTCCCGTTCCTCTGCCTTGTGGTTTTTTGTTTCTGTAAATAATGTAAATATTGTAATGCGGTATATATACCATTTTCTTTTTCTGTTCTATCACCATTGCAATCGCGTGTATTTAATCATCACCTACACAAATAAAAAAAATTATTATCTTGTACATTAGTTTGCACGGGTTGTCTTTGTCCTACACACTATACGCACGTTTTTTAATGTCTATCTTTTAAATGTTATACCCTCTGTACCCCTAGACCTACGGGGTCGTAACACCAGGTCAGGAAGGAGACAAACTGTTTTCTTTCATCTTTTAATTGTAACTACGCAGCCGTCAGCTACAGTTGCACATCAGTTAGTGAGCTATAGATCCCCTGAGGAAAAATTACACTCTTTCTCTATTATAGAGAAGAAGACTTATAGAAACTTGTTAAATCATCTAAATAGCAACATATATGTTAGACTCTATTCCATCTAAACTATTAAAAGATTTGCTTCCCAGAAGTCATAGATCCTATTTTGAACATTATTAATTCATCATTGTCATTAGGATATGTTCCCAAAACCTTTCAAACTGGCAGTAGTTAAGCCTCTTATTAAGAAACACATCTTGACCCCAAAGACTTAGGAAATTACAGACTAATTCTAATCTCCCTTTTTCTGTCAAAGATACTAGAAAAGGTAGTATCTCACAACTGTATTCCTTTTAAAAAAAATGGTATCTACGAAGATTTCCAATCAGGTTTTAGACCCGTACTCATAGTACTGAGACTGCTCTCATTAGAGTTACTAATGACCTGCTTCTATCATCGGATCGTGGTTTATCTCGTTATTAGTGCTATTAGATCTTAGCGCAGCATTCAATACTATTGATCACAACATTCTCTTGGATAGACTAGAAAACTATGTTGGCATTAGAGGAAGCGCCTTAGCATGGTTTAAATCATCAGTTTGTAGCAGTAAATGAGGAAGTATATCGTCACAAGTGAAATATGGAGTTCCTCAAGGCTCAGTGCTAGGACTGTTACTTTTTCAACCCATACATGTTACCTCTGGGAGATATATTATCAGGAGACATAGTGTTTAGCGTTTCACTGCTATGCTGATGATACTCAGCTCTAGAATTTCAGTGCAGCCTGGTGATACACACCAAATTGAGAATCTAACAGAATGCATAGTCGATATAAAAAACTGGATGATGAGTAACTTCTTAATGCTAAATTCTGAAAAAACGGAGGTGCTAATAATTGGACCTAAAAACGCCACATATAATAATCTAGAACACTGTCTAACACTTGATGGCTGCTCTGTTAATTGTTCTTCATCAGTTAGGAACCTAGGTGTGCTGCTTGACAGCAATCTTCCATTCGACAACCATGTTTCCAGCATCTGTAAGACTGTGTTTTTCCATATTAAAAATACATCCAAATTACGACCTATGCTTTCAACCTCTAATGCAGAAATGTTAATTCATGCGTTTATGACGCCAAGGTTAGATTATTGTAATGTTTTATTGGGTGGTTGTTCTGCACACTTGATAAACTTCAGCTGGTCCAAAACGCAGCAGCTAGAGTCGTTACTAGAACTAGGAAGTATGATCACATTAGCCCGGTTCTGTCAACACTGCACTGGCTCCTATCAAACATCGGATAGATTTTAAAATCTTATTAATTACCTATAAAGCTCCTGAATGGTTTAGCTCTCACTACTTGAGTGAGCTCTTATCACATTATAGTCCTGCACGACCGCTGCATTCTCAAAACTCTGCCATTTGATAATAGAATATCAAAATCACTGCGGCGCCAGATCTACTTTTCTATCTAGCACCTAAACTCTGGAACAGTCTCCCTAACTCGGTTCAGGAAGCAGACACACTCTGCCAGTTTAAATCTAGATTAAAGACACATCTTTTTTTAACCTAGCCTACACATAACACACCAACACACTTTTTATTATTCAAATCTGTTAAAAAGGATTTTTAGGCTGCATTACTTAGAACCGCTGGAACTGGGAACACTACTCCTAAAACACAATGTACTTCTGTGACATCATAGAAAGAATGGCTTCTACGCTAATATTAGTCCTGTTTCTTTCTTAATCTGTTTCACAGTTTGTATCCAGACTAGATGGTGGATCAGCACCCAGAGATTATGTTCATCAGAGACCAGAACACCTAGATGCGCACCGTGGACCTAGATGACCAGATCCTGATGCACACACACACACATCATTTATTACACACACACACAAACAAACAAACAAACAAAAGAAAAAGTCATTTACGCTATCTGACACAGCTGCGCTTTAAAATTGAGCTGGAAGTTAAGTGCTGGGGTCCGGGTTAGAGGAGAACGGGCCCCAACTGAGTCTGGTTTCTCCCATGGTTTTTTTTTTCATTCTGTATGGATGGGTGTTACGTGTATCTGTGACTTTAATATGATTGAGCCTATAGGTGGTGCTAGCCCTGAGGTAACCAGTGTTCCTTTCCTGCATTACTCCTGATGCATTAGCCGAAATATCCCGAGAGTGTATTCCTCTGTGCGCTGTTACCTCGCGCGGCGTATGTAACAGAGATTAAAAGAGAAAAGCCATGGGAAGTCAGAAGACGGAGTGTAAATTGATCTGAGTGATATGTTTCTCACGAGTTCAGATCTGGGAAAGTGAAGTGTTCAAATTCTGTTGGTTTGACATCACCGTCAAGAAGCTAGACGAACCTTCTTTGGGGCTTGTTAAATTATCTCTGTCACACGAGCAGCTTATTTTTGAGCAGAGGAAAGACAAGGAAATGTCACCCCCTCTTTGAAGCTGTTGTTCCTGTTGAGCAACTTGAGAGTGTATCAGCAAGATACTTTGTTGAAGATGGTGTGCTGATGAGGAAGTGGAGACCTTCAAATACTGCTGCTGCTGATGATGAATGGCAGAGTGTTACAGGTAGTAGTTCCTTCCTCATATCGCTTGAAATCCTGAGACTTGCACATGACGGTCCATTTGCCAGTCATTTGGGAGTAAATAAACGTATGATCGTAGTGTCTCCGACATTTTTTCTGGCCTGGTTTAAAAAAATGTAACCAGTTACTGCGAAGTTGCCATGTGTCAGAAGATTGGAAAACCGAACCAAACCATTCCACCTGCTCCAACTGTATCCAATTCCAGCTATTGGTGAACCATTTGCTAGAGTGCTGATCGATCGTATCGGGTCCCTTTGCCTCGTCTGAAGTCCGGTAACCAGTATTTACTGACAATAATGTGTTTGCATCTACACGTTTTCCAGAGGTAATACAGCTACGGAAAATTACTGCTCGCTTTCTTAAGTTCTTCTCTGTTTGGCCTTCCTCGCATTACTATTCAATCAGATCAAAGTACGAATTTTATGTCTCGTGTTTAAACAAGTTCTGGATCAGTTGCATATTCAACACTGCACTTCTCAGTTGTTACCATCCAGAAAGCCAAGGGAGCACTCTCGAACGGTTCCACCAGACTTTAAAATCAATGCTTTAATAGTGTTCTGTCTAGAGTTTCAGAAAGACTGGGATGAGGAGTGCCTATGGTTATGTTTGCAGTAAGGAGGTAGTACAGGAGTCTTTGGGCTTCAGTCCTAACGAGGCTGGTGTTTGGACACACTGTTCGTGGTCCATCAAGCTGATCAAAGATCACTGGTCTAATGACTCGAGTCCAAACAATGTCCTTGACTACGCTTTCAGAGTTCCGTTTAAAACTGCACCGTGTATGTGAGTTGGCTAAAGAGAATTTGAAGATGTCACAACAGCGAATGAAAAAACGTTTCGATCGTAGTGCTAAACTGCGTGAGTTTTTCTCCTGGTGATAGGGTGCCAGTGCTGTTACCAGTATCAGGATCTGCACTGCAGGCCCGTTACTTCGGTCCTTATCAGGTAAAGAGAGAAGGTGAGTGAACTTAACTATTTAATATCGACATCCGATCGAAAGAGAAAGACTCGTTTGTGTCACATTAATATGCTAAAACCTTATTTTGAGCGAAAGCCAGATCTGTTTGGACAGAAGTCTTTTTGCGTTAACGGTTTCACCCACAGATTCTTCGGTGATCAAAGAACAGGCGCTGCTCAGTGCTGATTCACCTGTTGATGAGATGCTGTCTAGTGCTGAAATTTTGACCTGTCCATTATCTTCTAATACTATGCACCCTGTCTCGATCATAATTGAGGATGATATTGACTTTCCTCTGCTGAGCTGGTGGTGGGAAGGTTGAAAAATTCTGAGGTGATCCAAATCTTGACACGCTTTCTTTCCCATCTGACTGCTGCTGAATGCGCTGGCGTGACTAACGTCATTCAGACTTATAATAACTTGTTTTCTGACATCCCCTCTCGTATTTCGTTGATGGAACATGATATTGATGTTGGCGATTCATTGCCTATTAAAATATAACCGCGTATTTCAGTAAGTCCTGAAAAACAATTGCAGCTGAAAGCGAGGTGACCTTCATGATAGAAAGCGACATAGCGAAGGCTTTAGTTCATGGAGCTCACCTTGTTTGCTAGTAAAAACGTCTGACGGCTCATTTCGCTTTTGCACTGATTTTAGATAGCGTTAATGCAGTTACAAAAAACCAGACAGTTATCCTTTGCCTCGCATGGAAGACTGCGTGGATCGTGTCGGAAGCGCTGTGTTAAGTGATTAAAGATCGACTTTGCTTAACAAAGGTATTGGCAGGTGCCTTTGACTGAGCGCGCAAAAGAGATCTCTGCGCTCGTAACACCTGACCATTTCCTTAACTATACGGTCATGGCTTTCGTTTACGAAATGCACCGCAACCTTTCAGAGGTTGGTGAACCGTGTCATCGAAGGCATGCATAAGGAGGCTTTATTTGGATGACCTAGTGGTCTATAGCGAGTCTTGGTCAGAACATACATACAGCAGCTTGACACGCTTGTTTAATCGCTTGTCCGTGCGAATCTTACGGCCAATCTAGCGAATGCTTAATTTGGTCGCGCCATACGGTAACTTATTTAGGAAGGATTGTTGGCGGTGGTCAAGTTCGTCCGGTTGAGTCTAAGGTGGAGGCTATCACTGCTTTTTGATTGCCCAAAATACACGCCGTGAGCTTCTGTGATTTTTGGGTATAGTGGGATATTACAGAAATTTCTGTAAAATTTTTCTGTTGTAGCTTCACCTCTAACACGACCTCTCAGCCCGAAAGTTCCATTTAAATGGTCTCAGGCGTGTCACAGAGAGTTTTGAGAAAATCAAAGCCCTCCTGGTTAACTTTCCTATTTTATCTGCCCCTGATTTTTCGTCTCAGTTATTGGCTTGCCGCTGATGCAAGTGACACGGTGGTGCGGGGCTGTACTTCTCCAAATCGAGATCAGGGTGATGTAGGGTTTTCACCTATTATTAATTAATTAATTCTGATAATTAAGTGAATTATCATTTGAATTCGCTCTTAATTCAAGTTTTGGGAATTTAATCTTAAAAGATTCACGTTAGTATGTAATTCAAATATACCCAAATCACCTAATACGTCCAGTGTTTTAGGGCAATTTAAATGTATGTTACCAATATGAATTTACTCTGTGATCAGCAAATAAATCAATTGGACTTTACTCGTTTATCTGATCTTCGCTTTACCTTTGAGCAGGTAGCAACGGATCTGGGCATGAGTTTAACTTTCCAGTCACATAAAACACTAACGAGAATTAGTAATAATGAAACAAAATGTATTAAACAGTACCTACTAGTTGACAAGACTACGCTGAGAAGACTAAACATACACACACACACACGCACATACATTCACACACACATTCATGGGGTTGGAAGGGAAAATGGATAATTGTCTGTCCAAAGTCTGTTAGCTAGTTCTGAGATCGCACTAAGAGCACCAACAAAGCAAAAGTTAGGGTTTAGCTTTGTTTATATGTGTCTGCGCCGATTCAGTCAAGAGATGAAAAGGTAGTTTACCACACGGCTTGTCTGGGGAAATCCCGCTTGCTGATTGGTCAGGCTCGCCCGTGGGATGACGCGATCGGGCTTTCCCGGCCGCTTGAATGGGTCTCTCTAGCTTGGTGGTTCGCTTGATGAACCGGGTTGGTTATGGAAAGGCAGTGAGTGTCCGTGGAGTGAGGTGATTGGAGCGGACGGAGTCGAGGTATCGGGTCGCTCTTGTTCAGAGTCTTCTAACTACTCCAAGTTCACCAGAGAGTTTCTCCAAGCTTCCGTGGCAATTCCTGCAGCGACCAAATTCCCCTCTGCGACTCGGTGGTTCCAAGAAGTTCTTCTCAACTCGATGAGGAGCTCTGTTCCCGCGCTTGAGGTGCAAGTTTTGGGCCGTGCCTGGGCAGTTGTCCAATCCGAGGTCGAGGGGCGTGTCCACGCCTGCTTTCGACTCCGGTTTTATGCATACTTTATCCCAGTTAGAACTGACATTCTGCAATTCTGTTTCTTATCGAAAGTTTATAAATAGAATACACTGTTGTGCATTTTAACAAACATACCTATTCATTCACCACGATATTGGAAACATCATCAGCTTTAACTTGACACCAAACATGCATTATCTAGCGCTTTATGGAACGCTTATCTGTTAGCGGATTATTTGAAAGATTATATAGTGGTTCCTACATACATCCCCAAAACTTTTATTAAACAGTTATTTACAAATGAACCTATATTTGTTTGAAAGGAAGGCATTTAGATTGTTCATTTAGTAGTTTGACGGTGTCCTGGCAGTTCCTTTGTTGTAGCGAAAGGGAAAAGGCGCACTTTTGAGGAATGTGTCTTGGGACACAGCAAGAGCCTCCCTGGGGTTAAAAGTGTGATGCCATCCTGAACACACGTTGATTCACGGCGCGGAGTCTCATCACCTTTTGACTTGGTGGCTTGGTAGAACTGGTCCCAGGTCAGTGCACCGAACGGGTTATCGGGCTGTCGATCAGATGTTGCAGTTTCAATCATCCCAATCTTGACGTGGGTACTCGGATTGGCCGAGCTCACTGCAGCGACAGTCCCCCTTGAGAATGTTTGGTAGACTTTGCGGCGCCTGCATCGCTCTGCTGACCATCTCGATTGCCTTTATGGTCCGTGCGGAGGATGCGTGGTTTCACGACCTGGTTTTGTGTGCGCGATTCCCTTTTTATGGTTCGTGTTCTGTTCATCGAGGCCTCACAGTGATATTGAGCACCCTGTTTGCTATTTTCGCGAAAATTCAATAAACATCAGCGACATTATTCCACCATTGAGCAGGAGACGCTTGCTCTCGCCCTTGCTCTTAAGCATTTTTGATGTTTATGTAGGCTCTGTTTCAGATCCGCTGATTGTCTACACGGATCATAACCTCAGTCTTTTGAATCGAATGAAAACGCTAACCAACGTTTGATGCGTTGGAGTTTATTTCTACAGACGTCTGAATTAGATATCTGCACATTCGTGGTAAAGATAATGTTGTTGCTGATGCTTTATCTCGTGTCTAATTGGAATAAATTGTAACTTTTTCCTGTTTTACATAAAACAAGAAAGGAAAAGAGTAAGCTCACTTATTTCTACAATTTATTCACTTAAGGGTGAGGGGTGTTACGTGTATCTGTGACTTTAATATGATTGAGCCTATAGGTGGTGTTGAGGAATTCTGTTCCATGAGTGGTGACGCGCATTGAGGATTCCGGATATAAAGGCCGTCAGGCGAAAATGGCGGTCTCTCTCTCTTTCTCTCTCTTTCTCTCTCTCTCTCTCTCTCTCTCTCTCTCTCTCTCTCTCTCTGAGTGCATGCTGGGAGCGAGTGGGCGGAGTTGGATGTGTGTGTGGGTGAGGCGTTTGGCTCTTGAGTCGAGTGAGTTTTCTATCTTTTCTATCCTTTCAATACACTTAGGTAGTATTGTTGGCGTTTGTTTTAGAAGAGTGTTTAAGGAAAGTAAGGCGCTGTCCCAGTATACGTGGACACAAGTGAGAGAATATCATGTAACAATGGCTAGACTGGACAGGTGGTATTGTTTTAACACCATTTTAATACCATTACTATGTTGTGTAATCTCACCTGTAGGTTTTTCTGATCATTGTTTGGTTAGCTGTAATATTTTATTAACAATGTTAAATCAAGAAGTGCATATTGGCATTTTAATATTGGTCTACTGCAAGACAAATTGTTTTGTGAGGTTTTTAAATCTTTTGGGAAAATTTTAGAATAGGAAGTCATCAAATTCTTTGAATTGGTAAGAGATAGAGAACGTATTAAAGTTCTCAAAAAATAAAAGAAAGCTTTAGATGATTTGTTGGGTATTAGGGCACAGGGTGCTCTGGTACGATCAAGATTTCAAAGTGCAGCACAAATGGATGGTCCAACCAAGTTTTCTTTGGGCCTTGAAAAAAGAATGGCTTAAATAGAATTATGCATTCTTATTATCAGAATCTGGCACAGAAATCACAGAGCCCTAAGGAGATTAGGAAAAGAGAAGTGGCTTTTTATTCAGAGCTGTTCAGGAGTGAATACACGGAGGTGGAAGAGATAGCCAGTTGCTTTTATGAGGGTCTACCTAAGGTTCCAGAAGGGACAAATGCTGAACTGGAAAACCTTTACGAAAGGTGAGTTGTATGATGCCCTAAAGAGTATGGAGTGTGGGAAAGCTCCGGGATTGATGGTATCCCAGTCGTAGTTTTATAAGTCACTCTGGGCTGTGTTAGGAGATGATCTGAGAAATGCTCAATGACAGTTTGACCAGAGGGTTGCTGCCTATGAGCTGTAGAAGAGCGGTCATCACCCTTTTACCAAAGAAAGGGGACCTCAGAAATATAAAGAACTGGCGACCTGTTTCACTCCTATGCTCTGATTTTAAAATTTTGTCTAAAGCCTTAGCAATTAGATTAAAAGAGGCGATTGGTTGGGTCATCCATGTGGACCAGACATACTGTGTACCTAACAGATCTATTTTTGATAACATTTATTTAATCAGAGACATTTTTGATATCTCTAGATCATTGGGTTTAAATGTTGGTCTCATTTCCTTGGACCAAGAAAAAGCTTTTGACCGGTTGAGTATAACTACCTCTGGCAGACGCTAAGAGAGTTTGGTTTCAGCCCGAGTTTTATTAAAATAATTGGGTGTTGTATGGAAACATTGAGAGTGTACTTAAAATTAATGGTGGCCTGAGTGCTCCTTTTAAGATCACAAGGGCATAAGGCAAGGATTTGCTTTGTCAGGCATGTTGTATGCTTTAGCAATTGAACCATTGTTAGTGAGAATAAGGGCAAAGATTGATGGCTGGAGTATACCACAATGTGATTTTAAAATTAAGCTGTCAAACATGCTGATGATGTTATTGTTTTTGTGAATAAGCAAGAAGAAGTAGATAATTTAAGAATAATAATTGATGACTTTGGAAAGCTGTCTTCAGCTAAGGTAAACTGGAATAAGAGTGAAGCTGTTATATGTGGAAAGTGGAGGCCAAATGTCTCCCTAATCTACCTGCTGGACTTGAAATGGAAGAAAATGGCTTGGTATTTAGGTGTATACCTTGGAGAAGATTCTGACATTGCAAAAACTGGGAGGGTGTTTTAGAAAAAAACAAAAGGACGACTGAGAAAGTGAAATGGCTGTGGCCTAAAATGTCATTTAGAGGACGCATTATAATCATCAATAATTTGGTTGTTTCCAACATTCTGGCATCGCTTGGCATGTACAGAACCCCAAGTGGACTTCTTGCAAAACTACAGGCTCTTATTGTGGACTTTTTTTTTGACTAAGTTTCACTGGGTACCCCAGAGTGTACTGTATCTCCCTAAGGAGGAAGGGGTCAAGAGGGCTTGTACATCTGGCCAGCAGAGGAGCAACTTTTCGCTTACAATTTATTCAAAGATTTTTAACTGGACCAGAAGATCTTGTGGAGAAATGTTGCAAAATTTATTTTGAGTCAAGCCGGAGGACTGGGACTGGATTCTACTTTGTTCTTAATGGACTCCAGTAAAATTCAGCTGAGTGGACTGACCCCATTTTATAAAGGGTTTTTAAAATCTGGAGTTTTTTTAAGAAAGAAGAGGGGCTTTGGTTTGTCTTTATATTGGTTATTGGAAGAGCCTATTGTGTTTGGAGCTAGGTTTGATGTTTTAAGTGAAACTACTTGGGTTTTCAAAATGCATTCTGTAGAGCAAGAAAAGTTAAATTTTCTGACATTATAGCTGCTGGAGGTCCTGAGTTAAATAACTCACTTGCTTCTTGCATTGGAGTTAAATCAACAAGATTAGTAGGAAATTACTGGATCTCTTAAAACAGAAGATTACTGTAGAAGAAAAATCTGTTCTTATAAGTTATGATGAAGGAAAGGTGGTTCCAAATAACAATGATCCTTTTCCAGAAGTTTTATTACTCCTGATCTTAAAGGTGCAGATGGGGATTTGTTAAAAATTTGGAGGAGTTAACTATTAATGAAGCTGATAGTAAAAAACTATACAAAAGCTGTGTTAAAATTTTAAATTTGAAGTCTTTAAATGGAAGAGCTGACACTGTTTGGAGAAACAAACTAGGTTTGATCAGAGTATAAAAACCTGTGTGGAGAGTTTTTTATAAACCTCCTTTGGAAAAAAGGTGGGGACTTCCAGTGGAGAATTTTGTATGGCGCAGTTGTTGTCAATTCTTTTGTGCATGTTATTAATCCAAATGTCTGTAACCAGTGTCCTTTTGTGGAGAAAAAGAAACTATTTTTCATTGCTTTTATGGAGTGTACAAGATTGTGTTATTTATTTGATTTTCTTACACTGTTGCTTGGTAAATTAGATGAAATTTTTTTACTGTGCAGAGTTTTATTTTTGGATATCGATATTCAGCGAAAAACAAGATAAAATGTCAACTTTTAAATTTCATTGTGGGTGAAGCAAAAATGGCAGTGTATTTAAGCAGGAGGAACAAAATAGAAGGTTCAGAAGGATGTGAAGTTGTATCTATTTTTAAAAATCGGATAAAAGCAAGAGTGTGGGGTTGATTTTAAATTTTATAATATGATGAAAGACGTAATGTTTTTTTTCGGCTCAGTGGTGCTACAATGATGCAACTTGCTCTGTTGTAGATGGATTCTTAATTTTCTCTTGTCTGTTACAGTGATGAATGTAAATGTAAATTTTACTGTGAGTCATTAATTGTATTAGAATTGTCTTAACAGTGGAAAAGTTGTGAAATAAATGTTTGGTTAAATTCAAAAATTCTCTCTCTCTCTCTCTCTCTCTCTCTCTTTCTCTCTTTTTTTCTCTCTCTCTCTCTTTCTTTGTTCTACGTTTCCTACCAGTTCTGGTGGCGTCTCATTATTGCCTCTTTTGAGGCTGGTATTTTGTTTTGTTTAACAAATTTCGTTTTTATGTGGTTTCTTTTTGATTACCTTATCAGTAGCGGTAGTTTATCTTATTAGTTCACGCTTTGTTGAGTTAGTAAGAGCTGAGGAGGGAAGTAGTTGTCCGGAAGACTCACCCGCTCTGGTTTTGTTTGTCGGCAGACAGGTAAGAGCTGCAATCCGAGAACAGGGGTAGTCAGGGCTTGCTTCCTTAGTTTTCCTACCACGCGATTTGTTATCCTTCATGTTTCGTTTATAAGTCATGTGAATTGTTTTTTTATTATTTTGAGAATTATTCAATAAATGGAGGTGTCTTAAATTCATATCGGTGTTGTGACTTTTTATATGTTTGGCCTGTATATTTTTCTGTTTGTTTTTATTTAAGCGAGCCACAAATCAGTTATGGGCAGAATAATGGGGTTTATGGTTCCTCTGGCTTGCGCTTGTTGGGGACACTTAACTTCTAGGATTATCGTCGAATTGATTACAGAGACCGTCTCTGCATTTAATAAGAAATTGTTCACTCGCATTATACATCCCTGTCATTGTATTCTTCTGCTTTATACTGTACTGTGTTTTGATGCAACCTGTGTTGTTAAAAGCGCTATATAAATAAAAATGATTGATTGAAATTTCAGAATGATCACTTATTCCTAAAAACCTGTATTTCCCATTTCCCTTTTAATTAAACATAATTCTATCCTGCTTTGTGTTAAATGGGTTTTGTTCCTTCAAACATCAATCATGTCATGTTTTTACACATTTAAGTATTTTCTAGACACATCAGATTTTAAATTTGCCCTCCTGGAAACATCTAATCTTGTGCACTTAACATTAAAAACCCATACCAAAATACATTTACCTTTACATAATGGTTTAATTTTTTAAAGAGTGTAATTGTGGTGTGCTCTGTTTATGATAAAAGCTGTTTATGATAAAAAGTAAGGATCCTCGTGTCCTGTAAGAGTCACATCTCATGGCGCTTTGCCAGAAAGAAAGTGTCGCAAATAAGAGAAAAAAGGCAGAATTCTGACTTTATATCTCGCAATTCTGAGAAAAAAAGTGAATTGTGAGATAAAAAGTCGCAATAACTTTTTTTTTTTTTATTCAGTGGCGAAACGGGCTTCCATATAAGGCAGAGTGGAAAGGCGAGCTTAAAAAAAAAAAAAAAAAAGCACGTTACGTGAGCTTCCAATGTGACGCCACAACGCAGACGCTATAGAAGACCCGCTTTCGCGCTTCTAACGGCAGACGCGCATTCTAGTTGGAGTGAGCGGTTAGAAGCAGCGACTGATTCCACTCACTTAAACTATTCAGATTCACGATTTACAGACAGTCTTTTCAGAATATTCACACTGTTCACAAATGTCTACAACTGAGGGCAAGCCTCTCGCCGAGCCGCTTCTGGGCTTCAAACCTTCGAGTTTCAAAAAGTGTCGATTTAAACGATTCGATGGAGAACAGCCCAGCAGCTGAGATGGACATCAACAGCAGTAAGTAGTGTTATTTTACTTTCTCGGTCTGAGCTCAGTCTTTGGCTCAGTTTTTGACTTTGCTTTCCAGCAAAATATGAACTTGTATGCTCGCTCATCCAGAGGAGCCAAACAGCTCAGAGAGATATTTTTGTCATACTATGGGCTATCTATAACAGTTTAATAACGAAACCCCAGAATTCATAGAGCCAATAAATATTACAAAACAATAGGGTAAACAGAGCAAACTCGAACAGAAACTTTTGTTAGCAATGCAAATTTATTCATAAAATAGTTTAGCAGGTGGAAAGCTACATGACATTTCTTACTAGTTCTTGAAGCAGTTAAACTTAAAAGATTCTGGCTGTTAGTAGACTCTGAACACAACTAAGACGCTACGATAAGAGGTAAACCGGCCTTTACCTTAACTGCAGATTTTTCTATGTCTCATTATTAGAGCTGTACTATTTTCAGCTTGAATCAGTTCACTGTCAGAAATGTGTCGAAAAGTAATCTGTTTCTGATCTGTGGTTAGAGATGTTTGTTTCTAATATTTTTCTGTTTTCTTTCTTCATTCCAGGCACAGCTATCAAAGGGAAGAAGGAGAAAGCGAGAGTCGCCTTCAGGAAGCTGTGCAAAGCTGTGAAGCGGCGGTTCTTCCGCTGGCCGGACCGAGTGGAGAGTCTCTCAGCTCAGACGGACGCCATCTGGACGATCATGAGGGGACGCCTGTCCCAGGTCCGTCAGCCGCCGTGGATCCTGCTGTTCCTGAGCTGCTGTGTCTGCCGGGCAGGTGTGCGCGATCTGAGCTGCCGCTGTATGTGCCGTGTTCCTCCAGGATCATCGAGGAAACGCCTGTTCCAGATTCATCTGCTCTGAATCCGAGTCACAGTGAGCCATTGTTACTTTACTTATTGTTATTTCTGTCTGTCAATAATTAATTGGCAGCATCTGTTTCACTAAGTGTAAATAGCAATAGAGGTTATTTTGCAGTGAAAATAGCATATTTTCTTAGCTATTGATTCAGTTTACACTAAGAGCAAATAGCAATGGATTCTATTGACACCATTTTCTGTTATTTATACAACTTATTGCAAAAAGTGCCAATTATCTGCATCTCTCGTACTGTAGTACATTATAAAACAGTATGCAATAGTAATGTATTAAATGTACACGGTAGACTTAATAAGACTTAATAATTTGACAATGACATTTGTTGTGCTGTTTCCATGTTTAATTAGTAGTTCACAGTAATCTGTGGTCAGGGATGTTTCTAATGGTTTGCTCTTCATGTGTTTCAGAAAAAGCTAAGAAAGGAAGGAAGAGAAAAGCTGTCCGTGCCTTCTTCCGGAGAGCATGTAAGGCTGTGAAGCAGCTCTTCCCCTGCTGTGACCAGGACAGAGTCCAGCCTCCTAAGCAGAGCCGCATCTCGAGCAATCCCAGCTCGTTTCTGCCGGAGGAGCAGGACCAGGTCTCTGCAGACCTCCAGTCCTCTCCTGAGGAGGAAGAAGATGTCCCCGAGATTGAGGCCCATGATGCAGTTCTGCTCTCTCCAGTGTCTGGTTCCGGTCCGGTTCAGTGTCACCGCTCGATCAAGTCAGAAAAGACACCGGACACAGTGTCTCCTGATCCAGAAATCGATTTGCCCCAAGGTGAGCCATTACCGCTTGCAACATGTCATTTCTGCTCTGTCTTATTTTCTCTTTATTGATGCTATAGACTTTTCCAAATTTACTAGCCACTCAACATTTTCACTGGCCATCATTTTGTTGTTGGGAAATTACATCAACTTTAACTTCAACTCTGCTGTTGACAATCAAAGGAACTTACAGTCCATCTTCTGTTTCTGTGTGCTTTTCAGGATCCACTGTGTCTTTGTTTGAAGTGGACATTTGATCGCTTCGGGAACTTCGGCAAGGTCTATGAGGGAACACATTTATTCAGCGACAAAGTGAAGGTCGCTCTGAAGTGTATTCCTGCGCGCAGCGGACCGCCATCTTGACATTGTAAGTTGGCTAAACCTGCAGAATAAGTGTGTTTTATAACCTGTAGCTGACATGCAGCTGGAACAGAAGACGGCAAACTAACAGATCTTGTGTTTGTCTCTCTCTCAGCCTGGTCACTCCAAACCGGTGCTTGCTGAAGTGGCTCTGATGCCCGGCTGGGAGAAGCCCTGTGCCCCAACATCATTCGGCTACACCAGTGGGTGGAGAATGAGAGCAGCTTCACTCTCATTATGGATTACCCTGAACCCTGCAGGACCTTGGAGGATTACATCTTGTTCAACGGCCCTATCAGTGAAGCACAAGCACGCTTGTTCATGTATCAAGTGCTTGATGCCGCCAAACACTGCCATAAGCATGGAGTTTATCACGGTGATATCCGCCAAGGAACATCCTGGTAACTCTCCACAGTCTGGAGCTCAATCTTTGACTTCCGCTGCGCTCGCCTGATCCGCAGCGAGAGGATTTAACAGCAGCGAATACCAAGGTGAGTCCTGCTGATGATCACGTGACGCTGTGTTGTTGATGGTGAAGCGCACAGAAGCACTGAAACCGTGTCTGTTTTTTTTTGAACAGGATCAGAGGCATACACCCTCCTGAGGTCCTCATGCACTCTGTTTTCCACGCCGCAGAAGCAGACGCCTGGGCACTGGCAGTTCTGCTCTTTGAGATCATGCACAGATATCTGCCATTTGAAAGCTTTGATGCCATTCAGCATGGCTACCTCAAGATGGATCCCACCTATCCACTGGTGAGCACTCAGTTTTCCTGTTCAGATGACGCTTACTGTTACGCTTGATGTGAGGATACTAACCATGCTCTCTCTGAACTCTTCCCAGCGCACCATGACCTTATTTTCCATAGTTTGAGCCGTAATCCAGCTCACCGGCTGACGCCCAGCAGCTGGAAGAGCACCGCTGGATGATACTCTGGAGGTCTAGGTAAAACGAAGACTGTTTTCATGCACATCAGAGCACAGGCAGACAGCAAAATACAAAGAATGAAAAGAATGTAATATTTCAGAGTGCTGCTGTCTGTAGAAACTAAAACATAGAAAAAGTGCATGGAAACATAGTTACTTAGTGCTTCACAAATTTTAATGAAAGGTAAATCATAAATGTAACATTGATGCTTCATAAGTAACATTAATGTAAAAAAAGAAAATAACATTTTTAAAAATACTATTCTAGAAAGTAAAGTAAGTCACTACTTGGTGGCTTTTTAGTGACATTAACATAAGAAATGAAAAAATGAATAATTACAAAAAGTTAAGAAATGTTTAAAAAAAAAAAAATAAATGAAAAAATTAATAATTACAAAAAAGTAAAGAACATTTTTGAAAAGAAAATAATAATTAAAAAGAGTCTTTGTAATAATCAGTCACAAATTGGTGGCTTTTTAGTGACATTAACATGAGAAATAAAAAAAAAAGAAAAAAATAATTACAAAAAAAGTAAAGAAAAGTTTTGAAAAGGAAAAAATCAAACAACATAAGAAATGAAAAAAGTAAAAGAATAATAATTACAAAAAAGTAAAGAAAAGTTTTGAAAAGAAAAAATAAAACAACATAAGAAATGAAAAAAAGTAAAAGAATAATAATTACTTTTTAAAAAAAAAAAAAAACAACATTGTAATAAAATAAGTCACAAATTTGTGGTAAAAATACTTTTGTTTAGTGACTAAGTGATAACATAAAATGAAAAAGAAAATGACAAAAAGTAAAGCATATTTTTGAAAAAATAATAAAAAAATAATAATAAAAAAAGAATATTTTTAATAATCAGTCACAAATTGGTGGCTTTTAGTGACATTAACATAAGAAATGAAAAAGGGAATAATAATTACAAAAAAAAAAAAAAAAGTTTTGAAAAGAAAAAATAAAGCAAGATAAGAAAAGATAAAATAAATAATTACAAAAAGCAAAGAAAAGTTTTGAAAAAAAAAAAAAATAAAACAATATAAGAAATGGAAAAAAGTAAAAACTTTTGAAAAAAAAATATTTTTGTAATAATCAGTCACAAATTTGTGGCATTTTAGTGACTAACATAAGAAAAAAAAAAAAAATGACAAAAAGTAAAGAAAAGTTTTGAAAAGCAAAAATCAAACAAAATAAGAAATGAAAAAAAGTAAAAATATTTTTGAAAAAAAAAATAATATTCAGTCACAAATTTGTAAAAGTTTTAGTGACATTAACATAAGAAATGAAAAGAAAATGACAAAAAAAGTAAAGCATATTTTTGAAAAGAAAATAATAATAATAAAAAAGATTTTTTTAATAATCAGTCACAAATTGGTGGCTTTTTAGTGACATTAAGATAAGAAATGAAAAAAAAGAATAATAATTACAAAAAATAAAGAAAAGTTTTGAAAAGAAAAAAAAAAAATAAAGAAAAGTTTTGAAAAAAAAAATAAAGAAAAGTTTTGAAAAGAAAAAAATAAAGCAAGAAAGAAAAGATAAAATAAATAATTACAAAAAGCAAAGAAAAGTTTTGAAAAGAAAAAATAAAACAACATAAGAAATGGAAAAAAGTAAAAATACTTTTGAAAAAAAATATATATATTTTTGTAATAATCAGTTACAAATTTGTGGCATTTTAGTGACTAACATAAGAAATGAAAAAAAAGTAAAGCATTTTTAAAAAGAAGATAATAATAATAAAAAAGAATATTTTGTAATAATCAGTCACAAATTGGTGGCTTTTTAGTGACATTAACATAAGAAATGAAAAAAAGAATAATTACAAAAAGTAAAGAAAAGTTTTGAAAAGAAAAAAAAATAAAACAAGAAAGAAATGATAAAATAAATAATTATAAAAAGTAAAGAAAAAAAAGAAAATTAAAAAGAAAAGAAAATAAAATAACATAAGAAATGATAAAATAAATAATTTAAAAGTTTCTAAGTAAAGAAAAAAAAAAACATAACAAGAAATGAAAAAGTAAAAATACTTTTGAAAAAAATATTTTGTAATAATCAGTCACAAATTGGTGGCTTTTTAGTGACTAACATAAGAAATGAAAAAAAATGAATTATTACAAAAAAGTTAAGAAATGTTCAAAAAATGAAAAAAATGAATTATAAATGAAAAAAAATAATTACAAAAAGTAAAGAACATTTTTGAAAAGAAAATAATAATTAAAAAAGAGTCTTTTGTAATAATCAGTCACAAATTGGTGGCTTTTTAGTGACATTAACATGAGAAATAAAAAAGAAAAAATAATTACAAAAAAGTAAAGAAAAGTTTTGAAAAGCAAAAAATCAAACAACATAAGAAATGAAAAAAGTAAAAAGAATAATAATTACAAAAAAGTAAAGAAAAAAAGAAAAAAAACAACATGATAAAAAATAAATAATTAAAAAAGTAAAGAAAAGTTTAGAAAAGAAAAAATAAAACAAAGAAGAAATGAAAAAAAGTAAAAATACTTTTGAAAAAAATTGTAATAATCAGTCACAAATTTGTGGCGTTTTAGTGACTAACATAAGAAATGAAAAAGAAAATGACAAAAAAAGTAAAGCATATTTTTGAAAATAATAAAGAAATTAATAATAATAAATAAATAAAAAAAAATATTTTTTAATAATCAGTCACAAATTGGTGGCTTTTTAGTGACATTAACATAAGAAATGAAAAAAAAAGAATAATAATTACAAAAAAATAAAGAAAAGTTTTGAAAAAAAAAATAAAGCAAGATAAGAAATGGAAAAAGTAAAAATACTTTTGAAAAAAATTGTAATAATCAGTCACAAATTTGTGGTGTTTTAACATTAACATAAGAAATGAAAAAGAAAATGACAAAAAAAAGTAAAGCATATTTTTGAAAAAGAAATTAATAATAATAAAAAAGAATATTTTTTAATAATCAGTCACAAATTGGTGGCTTTTTAGTGACATTAACATAAGAAATGAAAAAAAAACAATAATAATTACAAAAAAAAAAGAAAAGTTTTGAAAAGAAAAAATAAAGAAAAGTTTTGAAAAGAAAAAAAAAAATAAAGCAAGATAAGAAAAGATAAAATAAATAATTACAAAAAAGCAAAGAAAAGTTTTGAAAAAAAAATAAAACAACATAAGAAATGGAAAAAAAAGTAAAAATACTTTTGAAAAAATATATATATATTTTTGTAATAATCAGTCACAAATTTGTGGCATTTTAGTGACTAACATAAGAAATGAAAAAAAAGTAAAGCATATTTTTGAAAAGAAAATAATAATAATAAAAAAAAGAATATTTTTGTAATAATCAGTCACAAATTGGTGGCTTTTTAGTGACATTAACATAAGAAATGAAAAAAAGAATAATAATTACAAAAAAGTAAAGAAAAGTTTTGAAAAAGAAAAAAATAAAACAAGATAAGAAATGATAGAATAAATAATTATAAAAAGTAAAGAAAAAATTTAAAAAGAAAAAAATAAAACAACATAAGAAATGATAAAATAAATAATTTAAAAAAGTAAAGAAAATAAAAAAACATAATAAGAAATGAAAAAAAGTAAAAATACTTTTGAAAAAAAAATATTTTTGTAATAATCAGTCACAAATTGGTGGCTTTTAGTGACTAATATAAGAAATGAAAACAAAATAATTACAAAAAAGTAAAGAAAAATTTTTAAAGAAAAAAAATAACAACAAGAAAATGAAAAAAAGTAAAATACTTTTGAAAAAAATATATATATATTTTTGTAATAATCAGTCACAAATTTGTGGCGTTTTAGTGACTAAATATAAGAAATGAAAAAAAAAAAAAGTAAAGCATATTTTTGAAAAGAAAATAATAATAATAAAAAGAATATTTTTGTAATAATCAGTCACAAATTGGTGGCTTTTTAGTGACATTAACATAAGAAATGAAAAAAAATAATAATAATTACAAAAAAAGTTAAGAAAAGTTTTGAAAAGAAAAAAATAAAACAAGATAAGAAATGATAAAATAAATAATTATAAAAAGTAAAGAAAAAAATTTAAAAGAAAAAAAGAAAACAACATAAGAAATGATATAATAAATAATTACAAAAAGTAAAGAAAATTTTTTAAAGAAAAACAACATAAGAAATGAAAAAAAGTAAAAATACTTTTGAAAAAAAAAATTATGTAATAATCAGTCACAAATTGGTGGCTTTTTAGTGACTAACATAAGAAATGAAAAAAAAATTATAAAAAGTAAAGAAAAGTTTTGAAAAGAAAAAATAAAACAACATAAGAAATTAAAAAAAAAGTAAAAATACTTTTGAAAAAAAAATATTTTTGTAATAATCAGTCACAAATTTGTGGCTTTTTAGTGACATTAACATAAGAAAATGAATAATTATTACAAAAAGTAATTATCCTCCTAGGATCGCCACCTTAACGTGGTGGAGGGGTTTGAGTGCCTGAATGACCCTAGGATCTAGGTTGTCCGGGGCTATATGCTCCTGGTAGGGTATCCCAAGGCAAACAGGTCCTAGGTGACAAGCCAGACTAAGAGCGGTCCACCCCACCCCTTATGAACAACAAAATAACGTATGCGTCGCCTGGTACGGAGCCAGGCTTGGGGCTAGGGCCGGCATGCGAGCGCGCTGGTGGCCGGGCACAGCCCGAAACAGCAGCGTGGGGCCATCCTCCCGTGGGCCCACCAACCCCTGGACACAGAATCTGGTTTTAGGGACATGGAATGTTACGCCTCTGGGGAGAAAGGAGCCTGAGTTCTTGCAGGAGGCTGAGAGGTAACGGCTAGAGATAGTTGGGCTCACCTCCACGTGCAGCTTGGGCTCTGGAACCCAACTTCTCGTGAGAGGCGGCACACAGGTGTGGGCTTGCTTATAACCCCCAGCTTAGCCACCATGTGTTGGAGTTTATCCCGTGGACGAGAGGGTCGCCTCCCTGCGACTTTGGGTCGGGGGAAGGACTCTCACTGTCATTTGTGCCTACGGGCCGAATGGCAGTGTAGAGTACCTGGCCTTCTTGGAGTCCTTGGGAGGGGTGCTGGAAAGCGATCCAACCGGGACTCTATCGCCCTGCTGGGGACTTCAACGCCACCGTGATTGGGGAACGGCCCCGATCTAAACCAGAGTGGTGTTCTGTTGTTGGAATTCTGTGCTAATCATGGTCTGTCCATAACAAACACCATGTTCAAGCATAAGGGTGTCCACCAGTACAAGTGGCATCAGGACACCCTAGGGCGGAGGTCGATGATCGACTTTGTGGTTGTATCATCTGATCTAGGGCCGCATGTCTTGGACACGTATGGGTGAAGAGAGGGGCATAGCTGTCAACTGATCACCACCTGATGGTGAGTTGGATTGGGAGGAGGCCAGACAGACTTGGCAGGCCCAAACGTATCCGTGGAGGGTCTTTGGCAGAGACCCTGTCAGGAGATCTTCAACTCGCCTCCGGCAGAACTTTGACCGGATCCAGAGGGAGGCTGAGACGCTGAGTCCGAGTGGACTATGTTCTCTGCCTCTTTGGTCAATGCAGCCGTCCGGAGCTGTGGCCGTAAAGTCTCCGTGCATGTCGTGGCGGCAACCCCACCGGAAGAAAGGGATGCCGCTGCTGAAGAAGGAGTCCTATCAGGCCTGGTTGGCTCGTGGACTCCTGAGGCAGCTGACAGGTACCGGTGGGCCAAGCAGACCACTGCCCGGGTGGTTCTGGTCTCAGGTCTGGGAGGAGTTCGGGAAGGCCATGAACAAGGACTATCGGACGGCCTCAAAGAGGTTCTGGCAAACCGTCCGACGCCTCAAAAAAGGGAATCAGTGCCCTGCCAACACCGCATACGGTGCTGGTGGGAACCTGCTAATAGAGACCTGCAATCCATGGGAGTACCGCTGGTCTCATGGGACCCGACGCAACCCAGTGCGCGCAGGACGAAATTTGATATGTGAACGCTGGTGCGGGCGTGTAAGGTCCGTGTGTGTGCGGGTTGCGGGAGAATAAAATTATTTGCGGGACTCCCGCAAAATGGAAATATCTTAAAATTAAATTGTTAAAAAGAAATAAAATATTATTTATCTGCTGCACAAAAGCAACAAGAACAACTCAAAATAACGTAAATTCTCACGTGGTTCTTGCGAGGAACAAAGACCATAGACCCACACCGAGGCAAAATGTCTGAAGAGCATGACACAGGTGGAGCGCTTAGTGCTACATATATTAGTTCATTATTAAAGAAAGGAACATACAGAACTACAAAGCCAAACAAAGGGAAATCTGATATTTGGAAATGTTTTTCTATAGTATGTGACGGTATGGAAAGCACTTTTCCTTTGCGAGCTGCGATAAATGCAGCAAAATACTCGCATACAGCAGCCACAATTCTGGAACTTCAGGTCTGAAGCGCCATGTGTACACAGTTTTAATGTTTACATGCGGCAGGAGGGGGACAAAACTTGAATATTGCGGGCTGGAGCGAAAAAAATCTATATTGTTGCGGAGCGGACAGAATCTCCGCGGAGCGGGACTGAAAAATCTGTCCCGCGCAGGTCTCTACCTGCAACCACGACTGGGGAATTTGTCGGGCGGTGGAAGGAATACTTTGAGGATCTCTCAATCCTCCCAGGGGGCACTCACCATCACCCTGGCTGAGGTCACTGAGGTTGTTGAGAAGCTTGACGAGATCCGCCCAGACTACCTCAGGTCTCTGGATGTTGTGGGGCTGTCTTGGCTGACACGCCTCTGGACTGGCAGACCGGGTGGTGGTTCCTCTTTAAGAAGGGGGACTGGAGGGTGATCTCCAACTATTGGGAGATCACACTCCTCAGCCTCCTGGGAAAGTCTATGCCAGGGTACTAGAGAGGAGAATCTGTCCGATAGTGGAACCTCAGCTTCAATGCGGTTTTTGTCCTGGACGTGGAAGACTGGACCAGCTCTATACCCTCTTCAGGATACTGGAGGGTTCCTGGGAGTTTGCCCAACCAGTCCACATGCGATTTGTGTATTTGGAGAAGGCATTCCACCGGGTTCCTTGTGGTGTCCTTTGGGGGGTGCTCTGGGAATACGGGTTAAGAGGCCCATTGTTAAGGGCTGTCCGGTCCCTGTATGATCAGAGCAGGCATTGATGCCGGCATTAAGTCAGACTTGTTCCCAGTGCATGTTGGATTCGGACAGGGCTGCCTTTGTCACCGGTCCTGTTCATTATTTTTATGGATAGGATTTCTAGGCGCAGCTGGGGGCTGGAGAGGGTCTGTTTTGGCGACCACAGGATAGCGCCTCTGCTTTTTGCCAAGACTCTACAGTGTGCGCTGGGGCGGTTTGCAGCTGAGTGTGAAGCGGCTGGGATGAGAATCAACACCTCTAAGCCTGAAGCAATGGTTCTCAGTCAGGTTGGTGGGGAGCTCCTGCCTCAGGTGGAGGAGTTAGGGAGGATGGAACGAGAGATCGACAGGTGCAGCTTCTGCAGCAATGCGGTCGCTGTACTGGTCTGTCATTTACCGGTTGATATTCAATGTTACTTCTCAGCTATGGTCATGATCTTTGGGTCATGACCGAAAGAATGAGATCCCTGATACAAGCGGCCAAATTGCTTCTCCGTAGGGGTGGCTGGGCACTCCTTTAGAGATAGGGGTGATGATGTTTATTCATTCATTTATTTATTTATTTTCTTCCAGAGAAAATAGTAGTAGTAGTAGTAGTAGTAGTACAAACAAAGTAAAGAATAGTTTTGAAATAATCAGTCACAAAGTTTTAGTGACATTAACATATGAAATGAAAAAAAATAATAATTACAAAAAGTAAACAATATTTTTATAATAATTAGTCACAAATTTGTGGCTTTTTAGTGACATTAAGAAATGAAAAAATAATATATAATACTATTTTTAAAAAGGAAAGTATATTTATGTATAATATTTAAAAATTAACTAGTCACAAGTTTGTGGCTTTTTAGTGACATTAACATACGAAATAAAAAGAATTAATAATTGAAAAAGTAAAGAATATTTTTGCAATAATCAGTCACAAATCTGTATGTTTTAGTGAAATTAACATAAATAAAAAAATCCAAAAAAACGTAAAGAATATAAAAAAATAATAATAATAATAAAATGTTTTTGTAATAACCAGTCACAAATTGGTGGCTTTTAGAGACATTAACATAAGAAATAAAAATAATAATTACAAAAAAAGTAAAGAATATTTTTGAAAAGAAAAAATAAAACATAAACATAAGAAATGAAAAAATAATTTACATAAGAAATGCAAAAAGTAAAGAACATTTTGTGTGTGAATTTGCTAGTACGATGTCGGACAATGTAATATGCTCTGGTCCTCCTTGCCTACCGGGTGATGAGATTTACAGCAGACTGCTGGGTCTCAATGGCTGGATGTCGAAGTGGTGCCCAGTTTCTGGATGGACCTGTTGAAAAGAGATGGTCTTCATCCCTCCTGGGGTGGTGCCGCTCTTCTATCTAGAAATATGGCATATAGTCTTAGAGTTCCAACTTGACCAACTAGTGCCCAGGTGTTACGTGGTTCGCGCTTTGTCGTGTGTTTTTTCTTCCCTCTCTGTTCTCCGCCCTTTACACTCTCAGTCACCGGTCATTGGTTCCGCCACCCATCAATCATCATCAGCGCTGACGCCACCCATTCCGCAGTCTCCAATCATTCCAAACCACCTCAAATAAAAGAGCCCGCCAGACCACCCACAAGCCCCCATTTTGTTTTGCCGCTTGCTCGCTACTTTTTCGAATACTGATTGTCATTGTATATTGCATTGTTTGATGTTCGTTATTGTGTATTGTTCTCCTGTTCCTTTTCCACTATATTGTTAGTTGTCATTCGTTGTGTGTTGTGAGGCCGGGAGAAGTGGACAGGTAAGAACGCCACATGACTTAGTAGGAATCTACTTTGTATAGTACATTAGGTTAGAGCGCGTACACCCCATGTACTTTTGTTTTGATCAGAGAGCGTAGTTTAGTTAGGGCGTCACACGGACGCTGAAGACATTTTTATTTTCAAATAATTAGTGTTGGTAGATAGTCTAGGGGAAGTTAAATAGCTGGAGACGGTTTGAGTTATTTTCTTTACTTTAGCACCGCCTCGCCTCTTCTTCTTCCTGCCTCTCTGCCTTGTGGTTTTTTGTTTCTGTAAATAATGTAAATATTGTACGTGTATATATACCATTTTCTTTTCTGTTCTATCACCATTGCACCGCTGTATTTAATCATCACCTACACAAATAAAAAAATTATTATCTTGTACATTAGTTTGCACGGTTGTCTTTGTCCTACACACTATACGCACGCTTTTGATGTCTATCTTTAAATGTTATACCCTGTACCCCTAGACCTACGTGGGGTCGTAATATTTTGGGGCTCGTCCGGGATCTTTAAAACCCATCCCAAGACATTAAGAAGCTGTGCGTGCAGGTTGTGTTGTGGCAAAGTGATACCTTTTCGATAGGTCTGGAAGCGTAGTGTGTAGTGTAGTGTTGCGCTCTCTGTGTGTGTTTGGTACTGGCAGTAAGCATGGCCTCATTTGATTTGGAAGTATTTATTACTAACCCATCCATTAAACAATCTGACAGTTGTAGAAAAGATGATTTAATAAAAATTGCAGACTATTATAAAATTCCTGTGGTAAGACAAGCTCTTAAGAAAAATATCAAAAGAATGATATTCACAAATTGACGGAGTTGAGGATTTTTGTGATGCCTGGCGCCGATGTTGTAGAGACTGGTCGCTTGGTGCTGACGCGCAACCGCCTAGTGCCTGTTCCTTGAGGAAGGGCAGAGCGAGACAGACGCCGAGGTTGAGGCGGACGCCGAGGCCAAGGCTGTCTTGCCGCTTTTTACCCGCTTTTCTCCTACTTCTGCTGGGTCCAAGGAGGATGGACGATTGAAAGTCCGCTGGCCCGCTTACAGTATGAGGCACAGGAAAGGGCTCAGGCGCGTCAGGCTGAGTTGGACCTGAGGCTCGAAATCCGCAGGCTTGAGATCGAGGCTGAGAAAGAGGTGAAGCTGCGACAGCTCGAGTTGGACTCTAAGAGTTCTGCCAGAGTTACTGTGCAGTATTCTGTTTCTGCTCCAGTTGTTGATCCATCCTCACCCATGTTTGACGTGCAGTGCATATTTCGTTAGTGCCTCCGCTTAGGAGACTGAGGTTGATACGTGATTTCAGCGCTTTCAACGACGATCCTCATTTTGTTGGCCGAAAGATGTTTGGTCCCTTCTTCTCCAGTGCAAATTGGTTGGCAAGGCACAGGAGGTTTGTTCAACGTTGTCCTTAGAGGAGAGTCTACATAATATGAGACAGTTAAATCAGCCATTCTCCGTGCTTACGAGCTTGTACCTGAAGCATACAGACAGCGATTTAGAAATCATAAAAACAGAACAGTCAGACTTTTGTTGAGTTTGCACGCGAGAAAGGCATTCTCTTTGATAAGTGGTGTAACGCGAGTAAGGTAGCAGACTTTAATTCGTTAAGAGAATTAATGTTGTTGGAGGAATTTAAAGATTGTTTGCCCGAACGTGTCGTTGTATACCTGAACGAACAGAAAGTAGTTTCGCTTGTCGCAAGCAGCAGTGTTTATGGATGAGTTTGTGCTTACGCACAAGAGCGTGTATACTTCCGCAAGGGTCAGATAAAAATCCTGCTGTTCAGTCCCAGCCTTCCCGTGTGAAGCCGGTGTCTCTGCAATCTAGAGAGACGAGGGAATGTTTTTACTGCCATAAACAAGGGCATGTAATAGCAGATTGTGTGACATTAAAGCGCAAGCAACAACAACCACCGCCTAAAAGTGTGGGGTTTGTAAATTCTGTCCCTGGTTTTAGTAACGTGTCGCCTGTTGAGTATTGTGCTGACCCTAGCTATAAGCCGCTCTTGTGTAAGGGGTTAATTTCATTTTCTGGAAAACCCAAGATCAACGGAAATTCAGATGCTCAGAGATACGGAGCCGCGTACTCGCTTTTTGGTCGAAAGTGCGTTACCTTTGTCGGATCAGTCATTCTGTGGGTCGAGTATTTTAGTGCAAGGAATTGAAATGGGGTTCGTAAAGGCACCCTTACACCAAATACACTTGCAATGTGAGCTAGTTACTGGTTTGTGTCGGTCGCTGTTCGCCTCTTCTCTTCCTATTAAGGGAGTTTCGTCATTCTGGCAATGATTTAGCGGGTGGTAAAGTAATGCCAGCTTTAGAGGTTGCTGATCATCCTTGTAGTGTTTCTGGCCCGGATGAGTTGTATAAGAGTTACCCTGATGTCTTCCCGCATGCGCTTTGACGCCACGCCAGTCACGGAAGATGATCGATTCTGTTGACTTGTCAGAATCATTTTTAGCTCCTATGCTTGCTGAAAATGTGGAAAAAGTAGAGAATGTTACTTTTGGAAAACGATAAGCAGAGACAATAAGTTTGAAATTAGACGGTGATTTTCTAAATGTACCTGTGTCTCGGTCACAAAATTATCGCCAAGCAGAAAAAGGACGGATCTTTGGCGAAATGTTTCCAATCTGCTGTCTCTCCAAAGGATAGCAAGGAAAAGGTTGCTTATTTTGTGGAGGACGGCTTGTTAATGCGCAAATGGTACTCCAATACTGAAACTGACGCTGACTGGAATATCGTGTATCAGATTGTTATTCCTTCTGCTTATCGTCAGCATGTCTTGTGTTTAGCGCACGATCATGTGTTGTCAGGGCACCTTGGTATCACGAAAACATATGATAGACTTCTTAGACATTTTTTTTGGCCAGGATTAAAGAAGGATGTCGTGGAATTTTGCCGAACTTGCCACACTTGTCAGAGCGTGGGGAAACCGAATCAGGTCGCTCCTCCGCCCGCTTTCTCCTATTCCAGTTCTCGGAGAACCCTTTGAACATGTTATTATTGACTGTGTCGGCCCGCTTCCTAAAACAAAGTCAGGGAATCAGTTTCTGTTAACAATCATGTGCACTGCTACAAGATTCCCAGAGGCAATTCCACTTCGCAAAATTACTGCTCCTGTGATTATCAAAGCCTTGATAAAGTTTTTTGCTACATTTGGTTTACCGAAATTGTACAGACTGATCAAGGAACCAATTTTATGTCTAAGATATTTAATCAGGTTTTAAAATCACTTTCCATCACCCATCGAATATCAAGTGCGATCATCCGAGAGTCAAGGCGCACTTGAACGGTTTCACCAAACTCTGAAGTCCATGTTAAAAAAGTACTGTGCAGACACGAATAGGGATTGGGATGAAGGTGTCCCATTGGTATTGTTTGCAGTCCGTGAAACGGTGCAGGAGTCACTCTGGTTCAGTCCTGCTGAGCTTGTTTTCGGTCATACGGTTCGAGGACCACTCAAACTGTTAAAAGAAAACATAATGGAAATTGAGAAAAGCCCTAAGACTAATGTGCTCAATTATGATAGTCGGTTTAGAGAACGGTTACATAAAGCTTGCATTTGGCAAAAGAGTCGCATAGCTGCAGAACGTGATGAAGCGACGGCATGACTCTAAGGCTGTCCCGCGCTCTTTCAAGCTGGTGACTGAGTTCTTGTGTTGTTGCCCATCCCAGGGTCTGCCTTGTCTGCCCGCTTTTCTGGTCCTTACGTTGTGCAAGAGAAATTGAGTGAGACAGACTATGTAATTCAGACTCCTGAAAGGAAACGCCAGTCGAGAGTGTGTCACATAAACATGTTGAAGGCGTGATTCATCATAGAGAGTCTCCACAAGTGAAAGCTGATGAGGTGGCAGCTACACCTGTTGTTTCTTCAGTCGCTGTAGTTGGCGAGGTTACATCTCCTGCTCTGGTATCTGCTGCTGATGAGGATGGCCTTGTGTTGCGTAAATGCTCCTCAACAGTGCGCCCGCTAAGCAATTCAGAAATGCTGGGGAAGTTGCCTTCAATTCTCTCTCACTTGTCTGAGTTACAGCAACGTGACATTATACAGTTAATTCACAAATTTCCCACTTTATTTAATGACACCCCTACGCAGACCTCAGTGTTACAACATGATATAAATGTCAATAATTCTCCCTATCAAACAACACGCTTACCGCATTAACCCGGTAAAGCGAGCTGTTATGAGGAAGGAAGTCAAATACCTTGTTGAAAATGACCTAGCTACTCACAGTTGTAGTCCGTGGAGTTCTCCAGGTGTTCTTGTGCCTAAACCAGACGGAACGCTTTCGCTTTTGCACGGATTATCGTAAGGTTAATGCTGTTACGGTACCTGATTGCTTTCCTCTTCCCGTATGGAAGATTGGCGCGGACAACCTTGACAACACTAAATTAGACTTGCTGAAAGGTTATTGGCAGGTGCCATTGACTCCACGAGCTTCAGAGATTTCTGCCTTTGTAACACCAGATCACTTCATGCAATATAAAGTTATGGCCTTCGGGTTGCAGAATGCACCAGCCACATTTCAAAGGTTGGTGAATACAGTTTTGTCAGGTGTCTCAAATTGTAATGCCTACCTAGACGATTTGGTAGTGTACTGCCTGAATGGTCAGAACACATTTCGTTGTTAACCACTGTCTTTACACGACTTGTCAAAGCTACACTCACCTTAAATTTAGCCAAATGCGAATTTGGTCAAGCAACAGTTACCTACCTCGGTAAAGAAGTTGGTCAAGGTCAGGTTCGCCTGTTGCTGCCAAAGTTTCCGCCATAGCCGAGTTTCCTGTTCCTACCACCAGACGCGAAGTTACGCCGATTTTTAGGCATGGCTGGATACTATCGCAGTTTTTGTCGGAATTTTTCCAGTGTGGCCTGTTCCTCACAAATTTACTTAGTCCAACCAATCAATTCGTTTGTCATCTGAGTGCCAGCAGGCATTTGAGAATATCAAAGCGCTGTTATGCTGTACCCTGTTCTCGCTGCCCAGACGCCTCGCCTCCTTTAAACTGGAAGTCGATGCGAGTGCCGAGGTGCCGTGCCGTGATTTCCAAGAAGACCAAAGTGGCGCTGAACATCCTGTATGTTATTTTTCTCGAAATTTAATAAACACCAGCTCAACTATTCCACCATCGAAAAAGAAGCTCTTGCGTTACTGTTAGCACTACAATTTTTCAAGTTTACATCGGATCCAGTTCTGTTCCTGTTACTGTCTACACAGATCACAATCCTTTAGTTTTCCTGTCCCGCATGTACAATCAGAATCAGCGCCTTATGCGCTGGGCTTTGATCATACAAAATTATAATCTTGAAATTTGCCACAAGAAAGGAGTAGACAATGTAGTGGCAGATGCTCTTTCTAGATGTGTTTAGTTGTTTTTGGATGGTGTTAGGATTGTTAACAAACAATATTGTTATATGTTTGTTCTTATGGGTGGGGTGTTACGGTTCGCGCTTTGTCGTGTGTTTTTCTTCCCTCTCTCTGTTCTCCGCCCTTTACACTCTCAGTCACCGGTCATTGGTTCCCGTCACCCATCAATCATCATCAGCGCTGACGTCACCCATTCCGCAGTCTCCAATCATTCCAAACCACCTCAAATAAAAGAGCCCGCCAGACCACCCACAAGCTCCCCATTTTGTTTTGCCGCTTGCTCGCTACTTTTTCGGAATACTGATTGTCATTGTATATTGCATTGTTTGATGTTCGTTATTGTGTATTGTTCTCCTGCCTTCCTCTTTCCACTCATATTGTTAGTTGTCATTCGCTGTGTGTTGTGAGGCCGGGGAGAAGTGGACAGGTAAGAACGTCACGTGACTTACATTGCAACACGTAGGAATCTACTTTGTATAGTACATTAGGTTAGGGGCGCATGCCACCCCATGTACTTTTGTTTTGATCAGAGAGCGTAGTTAAGTTAGGGCGTCACGGACGCTGAAGACATTTTTATTTTCAAATAATTAGTGTTGGTAGATAGTCTAGGGGGAAGTTAAATAGCTGGAGACGGTTTTGAGTTATTTTCTTTACTTTAGCACCGCCTCGCTCTTCTTCCTGTTCCCTTCTGCCTTGTGGTTTTTTTGTTTCTGTAAATAATGTAAATATTGTACGTGTATATATACCATTTTCTTTTTCTGTTCTATCACCATTGCACCGCGTGTATTTAATCATCACCTACACAAATAAAAAAATTATTATCTTGTACATTAGTTTGCACGGTTGTCTTTGTCCTACACACTATACGCACGCTTTTAATGTCTATCTTTAAATGTTATACCCTGTGTACCCTAGACCTACGTGGGGTCGTAACACCAGGTCAGGAAGGAGACAAACTGTTTTCTTTCATCTTTTAATTGTAACTACGCAGCCATTCAGCTACAGTTGCACATCAGTTAGTGAGCTATAGATCCCCTGAGGAAAAATTACACTCTTTCTCTATTATAGGAGAAGAAGACTTATAGAAACTTGTTAAATCATCTAAACCAGCAACATATATGTTAGACTCTATTCCATCTAAACTATTAAAAGATTTGCTTCCAGAAGTCATAGATCCTATTTTGAACATTATTAATTCATCATTGTCATTAGGATATGTTCCCAAAACCTTCAAACTGGCAGTAGTTAAGCCTCTTATTAAGAAACCACATCTTGACCCCAAAGACTTAGGAAATTACAGACTAATCTCTAATCTCCTTTTCTGTCAAAGATACTAGAAAAGGTAGTATCCTCACAACTGTATTCCTTTTTAGAAAAAATGGTATCTGCGAGGATTTCCAATCAGGTTTTAGACCGTACCATAGTACTGAGACTGCTCTCATTAGAGTTACTAATGACCTGCTTCTATCATCGGATCGTGGTTTTATCTCAAGTATTAGTGCTATTAGATCTTAGCGCAGCATTCAATACTATTGATCACAACATTCTCTTGGATAGACTAGAAAACTATGTTGGCATTAGAGGAAGCGCCTTAGCATGGTTTAAATCATCAGTTTGTAGCAGTAAATGAGGAAGTATATCGCTCACAAGTGAAATATGGAGTTCCTCAAGGCTCAGTGCTAGGACCGCATTTTTTCAACCTATACATGTTACCTCTGGGAGATATATTATCAGGAGACATAGTGTTAGCGCTTCACTGCTATGCTGATGATACTCAGCTCTAGATTTCAGTGCAGCCTGGTGATACACACCAAATTGAGAATCTAACAGAATGCATAGTCGATATAAAAACTGGATGATGAGTAACTTCTTAATGCTAAATTCTGAAAAAAAACGGAGGTGCTAATAATTGACCTAAAAACGCCACATATAATAATCTAGAACACTGTCTAACACTTGATGGCTGCTCTGTTAATTGTTCTTCATCAGTTAGGAACCTAGGTGTGCCGCTTTGACAGCAATCTTTCCTTCGACAACCATGTTTCCAGCATCTGTAAGACTGTGTTTTTCCATATTAAAAATACATCCAAATTACGACCTATGCTTTCAACCTCTAATGCAGAAATGTTAATTCATGCGCTTATGACGCCAAGGTTAGATTATTGTAATGTTTTATTGGGTGGTTGTTCTGCACACTTGATAAACTTCAGCTGGTCCAAAACGCAGCAGCTAGAGTCGTTACTAGAACTAGGAAGTATGATCATATTAGCCCGGTTCTGTCAACACTGCACTGGCTCCCTATCAAACATCGGATAGATTTTAAAATCTTATTAATTACCTATAAAGCCCTGAATGGTTTAGCTCCTCAATACTTGAGTGAGCTCTTATCACATTATAGTCCTGCACGACCGCTGCATTCTCAAAACTCTGGCCATTTGATAATAGAATATCAAAATCGATCATGCGGGCGCCAGATCCTTTTCCTATCTAGCACCTAAACTCTGGAACAGTCTCCTAACTCGGTTCGGGAAGCAGACACACTCTGCCAGTTTAAATCTAGATTAAAGACACATCTTTTAACCTAGCCTACACATAACACACCAAACACACTTTTTATTATTCAAATCTGTTAAAGGATTTTAGGCTGCATTACTTAGAACCGCTGGAACCGGGAACACTACTCCTAAAACACAATGTACTTGTGACATCATAGAAAGAATGGCTTCTACGCTAATATTAGTCCTGTTTCTTTCTTAATCTGTTTCACAGTTTGTATCCAGACTAGATGGTGGATCAGCACCAGAGATTATGTTCATCAGAGACCAGAACACCTAGATGCGCACCGTGGACCGATGACTAGATCCTGATGCACACACACACACACACACACACACACACACACACACAAACAAACAAACAAACAAACAAATAAAAAGAAAGTCATTTACGCTATCTGACACAGCTGCGCTTTAAAATTGAACTGGAAGTTAAGTGCTGGGCGTCGTTAGAGGAGAACGGGCCCCAACTGAGTCTGGTTTCTCCCATGGTTTTTTTTTCATTCTGTATGGATGGGTGTTACGTGTATCTGTGACTTTAATATGATTGAGCCTATAGGTGGTGCTAGCCCTGAGGTAACCAGTGTTCCTTTTCCTGCATTACTCCTGATGCATTAGCTCGAAATATCCCGAGGTATTTCTTCGTGGCGCTGTTACTCGCGCTTATGTAACAGAGATTAAAAGAGAAAAGCCATGGGAAGTCAGAAGACGGGTGTAAATTCGATCTGAGTGATATGTTTCTCACGAGTTCAGATCTGGGGAAAGTGAAGTGTTCAAATTCTGTTGGTTTGACATCACCGTCAAGAAGCTAGACGAACCTTCTTTGGGGCTTGTTAAATTATCTCTGTCACGCGAGCAGCTTATTTTTTGAGCAGAGGAAAGACAAGGAAATGTCACCCCTCTTTGAAGCTGTTGTTCTGTTGAGCAACTTGAGAGTGTATCGCAAGGATACTTTGTTGAAGATGGTGTGCTGATGAGGAAGTGGAGACCTTCAAATACTGCTGCTGCTGATGATGAATGGCAGAGTGTTAAGCAGGTAGTAGTTCCTTCCTCATATCGCTTTTGAAATCCTGAGACTTGCACATGACGGTCCATTTGCCAGTCATTTGGGAGTAAATAAACGTATGATCGTGTGTGCTCCTGGCATTTTTCTGGCCTGGTTTAAAAAAATGTAGCAAGTTACTGCCGGTTGCCATGTGTGTCAGAAGATTGGAAAACCGAACCAAACCATTCCACCTGCTCCGCTGTATCCAATTCCAGCTATTGGTGAACCATTTGCGAGTGCTGATCGACTGTGTCGGTCCCTTGCCTCGCACGGTCCGTAACCAGTATTTACTGACAATAATGTGTGCATCTACACGCTTTCCAGAGGTAATACCTTTTACGGAAAATTACTGCTCGCTTTCTTAAGTTCTTCTCCTGTTTGGCCTTCCTCGTACTATTCAATCAGATCAAGGTACGAATTTTATGTCTCGTGTGTTTAAACAAGTTCTGGATCAGTTGCATATTCAACACTGCACTTCTAGTTGTTACCATCCAGAAAGCCAAGGAGCACTCGAACGGTTCCACCAGACTTTAAAATCAATGCTTTGTGCGTTCTGTCTAGAGTTTCAGAAAGACTGGGATGAGGGAGTGCCTATGGTTATGTTTGCAGGTAAGGGAGGTAGTACAGGAGTCTTTGGGCTTCAGTCCTAACGAGCTGGTGTTTGGACACACTGTTCGTGGTCCACTGAAGCTGATCAAAGATCACTGGTCTAATGACTCGAGTCTAAACAATGTCCTTGACTACGCTTCAGAGTTCCGCTTAAAACTGCACCGTATGTATGTGAGTTGGCTAAAGAGAATTTGAAGATGTCACAACAGCGAATGAAAAACGTTTCGATCAGAAAGCAAACTTCGTAGTTTTTCTCCTGGTGATAGGGTGCTAGTGCTGTTACCAGTATCAGGATCTGCACTGCAGGCCCGTTACTCCGGTCCTTATCAGGTAAAAGAGAAGGTGAGTGAACTTAACTACGAATATCGACATCCGATCGAAAAGAGAAAGACTCGTTTGTGTCACATTAATATGCTAAAACCTTATTTTGAGCGAAAAGCCAGATCTGTTTGGACAGAAGTCTTTTATGCTTAACGGTTTCACCCACAGATTCTTCGGGTGATCAAAGAACAGGCGCTGCTCAGTGCTGATTCACCTGCTGATGAGACGCTGTCTAGTGCTGAAATTTTGACCTGTCCATTATCTTCTAATACTAATAGCACCTGTGTCTCGATCATAATTGAGGATGATATTGACTTTCCCTCTGCTGAGCTGGTGGTGGGAAGGTTGAAAAATTCTGAGGTGATCCAAATCTTGACACGCTTCTTTCCCATCTGACTGCTGCTGAATGCGCTGACGTGACTAATGTCATTCAGACTTATAATAACTTGTTTTCTGACATCCCTTCTCGCATTTCTGATGGAACATGATATTGATGTTGGCGATTCATTGCTTCATTAAACAGCACGCATTTCTCGTGCAAGTCCTTAGAAAACAATTGCAGCTGAAAAAGAGGTGACTCCTTCATGATAGAAAACTATAGCCGAAGCTTAGTTCCGCGGAGCTCACTTTGTTTGCTAGGGTAAAAATCTGACGCTCATTTCGCTTTTTGCACTGATTTTAGACGCCGCCATAATGCAGTTAAAACCAGACAGTTATCCTTTGCCTCGCATGGAAGACTGCGTGGATCGTGTCGGAAATCAGCTGTGTTCGTGATTAAGATCGATTTGCTTAAAAGGGTATTGGCAGGTGCCTTTTGACTGAGTCAAGAAAAGAGATCTCGCGCTCGTAACACCTGACCATTTCCTTAACTATATCGGGTCATGGTCTTTCAAGTTTACGAAATGCACCGCAACCTTTCAGAGGTTGGTGAACCGTCATCAAGGCATGCATACGTGGAGGTTTATTTGGATGACCTAGTGTCTAGGAAGTAGTCTTGGTCAGAACATAGCAGCTTGACACGCTGTTAATCGCTGTCTCGCGTAATCTTTACGTCAATCTAGCTTAAATGCAAATTTGGTCGCGCCACGGTAATCTCTATTTAGGAAAGATTGTTGGCGTGGCCGTTCGGTCTGGTTGAGTCTAAGGTGGAGGCTATCACTGCTGGTGCCCACAACATATCGCCGTGAGCTGGTTTATTTTTTGGGTATGTAGGGATATTACAGAAATTCTTGTAAGAATTTTTCTAATGAAGCCTACTCAACCGACCTCCTCAGTCCGAAAGTTCCATTTAAATGGTCTGAGCGTGGTTGTGAAGAGAGTTTTGAGAGAAAAATCAAAGCCCTCCTGGTTAACTTTCCTATTTTATCTGCCCCCTGATTTTTCGCTCCCGTTATTGCTTGCCGTTGATGCAAGTGACACGGGAAAAGCGGGGGCTGTACTTCTCCAATCTAGATCAGGTGATGTAGGGTTTTCACCATTATTAATTAATTAATTCTGATAATTATGAATTATCATTTGAATCTGGCTTTAATTCAAGTTTTTAATTAACTAAAAGATTCATTGTTATATGTAATTCAAATATATCCCAAATCACCCAATACGCCCAGTGTTTTAGGGCAATTTAAATGGGTATGTTACCAATATGAATTTATTTGTGATCGGCAAAATAAATCAATTGACTTTACTGTTTATTCAAGATTCTCGCCAATTCGAGCAGGTAGCAACGGATCTGGGCATGAGTTTAACTTTTCCAGTCACATAAAACACTAACGAGAATTCGAATAATGAAACAAAATGTATTAAATAGTACTACTAGTTGACAAGACTACGGAGAAGACTAAATACACACACACACACATTCATGGTTGAAGGAAAATGGATAATTATTCGTCCAAAGTCTGTTAGCTAGTTTCTGAGACGTGACTAAGAGCACCAACAAAGCAAAGTTAGGTTTAGCTTTGCTATATGTCTGCGCCGATTCAGTCAAGAGATGAAAAGGTAGGTTTTACCACACGGTTTGTCTAAAATCCCGGCTGTTGGATTGGTCAGGCCTGGGTCCGTGGATGACGCGATCGGGCGCTCGGCCGCTTGAATGGAGTCTCTAGCTTGGTGGTTCGCTTTGGATGAACCTGGCTGGTTGCGGAAAGGCAGAAAAATCAGGAGTGAGGTGACGGAGCCGGACCGGAGTCGGTGGTATCGGGTCGTTCTAAGCCTGTAGCCTCAACTTCTCCAAGTTCTGAAGCCCCGCTCGCGGCATTCCTGCAGCGACCCTAATTTCGCACTCCGGTGGTTCCAAGAAGTTCTTTCTCAACTCGATGAGGAGCCTGTTCCTGGGCGCTTTTGAGGTGCAAGTTTTGGGCTTGCCTCTGGGCAGTTGTCTAACTTGAGAATAAGAGGGGCGGTCTACTGTTTTCTCGACTGGGTTTTAGTGCATACTTTATCCCAGTTAGAACTGACATTCTGGTAATTTCTGTTTCTTATCGAAAGCTTGCAACAGAATACTAATTGTTGTGCATTTTAACAAACATACCTATCATTCACCACGATGATAAACATCATCAGCTTCAACTTGACACTCAAAATATGCATTATCTAGTTATGGAACGCCATCTGTTACGGATTATTTGAAGCGATTATATAGTGGTTCCTACATTATTATCCTCAAAACTTTTATTAAAACAGTTATTTACAAAATGAACCTATATTTGTTTGAAAGGAAGGCATTTAGATTGTTCATTTAGTAGTTTGACGGTGTCCTGGCAAAGCCTTGTTGTAGCGAAGGAAAAGGCGCACTTTGAGGAATGTGTCTTGGGACACAGCAAGCCTCCCTGGGGGGTTAAAAGTGATGCTGGGCGTCCTGAACACACGTTGATTCACGGCGGAGTCTCATCACCTTTGACTTTGCGGCTTGGCAGAACTGGTCCCAGGTCAGTGCAATCGAACGGGTTATCGTGGGCTGAAAGTCTCAGATGTTGCAGTTTCAATCATCCCAATCTTGGATGTGGGTACTCCGGATTGGTCAGAGCTCACTGCAGCGACAGTCCTTAAGAATGTTTGCAGACTTTATGCGCCTGACGCCTGCTGACCATCTCGATTGCCTTATGGTCCGGGTGCTGAGGATGGTGGTTTTACGACCCGGTTTTAGCGCGACTTCCTTTTATGGTTCGTGTCTGTTCATCGAGGCCTCACAGTGATATTGAGCACCCTGTTTGCTATTTTTCGCGAAATCAATAAACATCAGCTTAATATTATTCCACCATTGAGCAGGAGACGCTTGTTTGCTCCTGTTTTACATTTGATGTTTGCGTAGGCTCTGTTTCAGATTCATGATTGTCTACACGATCATAACCCCTTAGTCTTTTGGAATCGAATGAAAACGCCAACCAACGCTTGATGCGTTGAGTTTGTTTCTACAGACGCTCAATTAGACATTCAAAATACTGTGGTAAAGATAATGTTGTTGCTGATGCTTTATCTGTCTAATTGGAATAAATTGTAACTTTTCCTGTTTTACATAAAACAAAAGGAAAAGGGGTAAGCTCACTTATTACAATTTATTCACTTAAGGGTGAGGGTGTTACGGTATCTGTGACTCTTAATATGATTGAGCCTATAGGTGGTGTTGGGGGGAATTCTTGTTCCATGAGTGGTGACGCCATTGAGGATTCCGACATATAAAGGCCGTCAGTTTAAAAATGGCGTCTTCTCTTTTCTCTCTTTTCTCTCTCTTCTCTCTCTCTCTCTCTCTGAGTGCATGCTGGGAGGAGTGGGATGGAGTTGGATGTGTGTGAGGAGAGCTGCTTAATGTAGTCGAGTGAGTTTTCTATCTTTTCTATCCTTCACACACTGGGTAGTATTGCTATGCTTGTTTTAGAAGAGTGTTTAAGGAAAGTAAGGCGCTGTCCCTGTGTGCTATGGACACAAGTAAGAGAATATCATGTAATATCATAGACTGACAGGTATTGTTTAAACACTCATACTCTATACTATTAAGTGTTGTGTAATTCACCTGTAGGTTTTTCTTGATCATTGTTTGGTTAGCTGTAATATTTTTATTAACAATGTGTTAAATCAAGAAGTGCATATTACATTTTAATATTGGTCTACTGCAAGACAAATTTGTTTTTGAGGTTTTTAAATCTTTTGGGAAAATTTGTGAATAGGGAAGTCATCAAATTCTGAATTGTAGAGATAGAGAACGTGACAAAGTTCTCTTTCAAAAATAAAAAGAAAGCTTTAGATGATTTGTTGGGTATTAGGCAACAGGGTGCTCTGGGTACGATCAAGATTTCAAAGTGCAGCACAAATGGATGGTCCAACCAAGTTTTTCTTGGTCTTTGAAAAAGAATGGCTTAAATAGGAATTATGCATTCTTTTATTATCAGAATCTGGGCACAGAAATCACAGAGCCCAAGGAGATTAGGAAAGAGAAGTGGCTTTATTCAGAGCTGTTCAGGAGTGAATACACGGAGGTGGTAAAGAGATAGCCAGTTGCTTTTCTTTATGAGGGTCTACCTAAGGTTCCAGAAGGGACAAATGCTGAACTGGAAAACCTTTTTACGAAAGGTGAGTTGTATGATGCCTCAAAGAGGCGTGGGAGGGGAAAGCTCCGGGATTGATGGTATCCCAGTCGTAGTTTTATGTCACCTGGGCTGTGTTAAGAGATGATCTGAAAGGAAATGCTCAATGACAGTTTGACCAAGAGGGTTGCTGCCTATGAGCTGTATGAAGAGCGGTCACCAAAGAAAGGACCTCAGAAATATAAAGAACTGGCGACCTGTTTCACTCCTAAGTCTGATTTTAAAATTTTGTCTAAAGCTCCTAGCAATTGTGATTAAAAGAGGCGATTGGTTGGGTCATCCATGTGACCAGACACGTAATTGTGTACCTAACAGATCTATTTTTGATAACATTTATTTAATCAGAGACATTTTGATATCTCTAGATCATTGGGTTTAAAATGTTGGTCTCATTTCCTTGACCAAGAAAAGCTTTTGACCGGTTGAGCATAACTACCTCTCTGGCAGACGCTAAGAGAGTTTGGTTTCAGCCCTAGTTTTATTAAAACAATTGGGGTAAAGTTGTATGGAAACATTGAGAGTGTACTTAAATTAATGGTGGCCTGAGGCTCTTTTTAAGATCACAAGGGGCATAAGGTAAGGATTTGCTTTGTCAGGCATGTTGTATGCTTTAGCAATTGAACCATTGTTAGTGAGAATAAGGGCAAAGATTGATGGCTGGAGTATACCACAATGTGATTTTTAAAATTAAGCTGTCGGCTTATGCTGATGATGTTATTGTTTTTGTGAATAAGCAAGAAGAAGTAGATAATTTAAGAACAATAATTGATGACTTCGAAAGCTGTCTTCAGCTAAGGTAAACTGAATAAGAGAAGCTGTTATATGTGAAAGTGAGGCTAAATGTCTCCTTAATCTACCTGCTGGACGGAATGGAAGAAATGCTTTAAGTATTTAGGTATACCTTGGAGAAGATTCTGACATTGCAAAAACTGGGAGGGTGTTTAGAAAAACAAAAGGACGAGTACTGAAAAGTGGAAATGGCTGTACCTAAAATGTCAATAGAGGACGCATTATAATCATCAATAATTTGGGTTGCTTCCAACATTCTGGCATCGCTTAAGTATGTACAGAACCCCCCAAGGGACTCTTGCAAAACTACAGGCTCTTATTGTGGACTTTTTGACTAAGTTTCACTGTACCCCAGAGTGTACTCGTATCTCCTGCTGAGTGGCAATATGGCTTAAAACATCTGGCCAGAGAGCAAGCAACTTTTCGTTTACAATTTATTCAAAGATTTTTAACTGACCAGAAGACTTTGGTGTGGAGAAAATGTTGCAAAATTTATTTTGAGTCAAGCCGAGGACTGGGACTGATTCTTACTTTTGTTCTTAATGGACTCCAGTAAATTCAGTTGAGGACTGACCCCATTTATAAAGGGGTTTTTAAAATCTGAGTTTTTAAGAAAGCAGCAGGGCTTTGGTTTGTCTTTATATTACATTAAAGAGCCTATTGTGTTTGGAGCTAGTTTGATGTTTTATGAAACTACTTGGGGTTTCTGAAAATGCATTCTGTAGAGCAAGAAAAGTTAAATTTTCTGACATTATAGCTGCTGAGGTCCTGAGTTAAATAACTCCTACTTGCTTCTTGCATTGAGTAAAATCAACAAGATTAGTAGGAAATTACTGATTCTTCTTAAAACAGAAGATTACTGTAGAAGAAAAAATCTGTTCTTATAAGTTATGATGAAGGAAAAAGGTGGTTCCAAATAACAATGATCCTTTTCCAGAAGTTTTTATTACTCCTAGATCTTAAAGGTGCAGATGGGGATTTGTTAAAAATTTGGAGGAGTTAATTATTAATGAAGCTGATAGTAAAAAAACTATACAAAGCTGTGTTAAAATTTAAATTTGAAGTCTTTAAATGAAGAGCTGACACTGTTTGGAGAAACAAAACTAGGTTTGGATCAGAGTATAAAAACCTGTGTGGAGAGTTTTTTATAAACCTCCTTGGAAAAAGGTGGGGGACCTCCATGGAGAATTTTGTACCATGAAAGTTGCTGTCAATTCTTTTGTGCATGTTATTAATCCAAATGTCTGTAACCAGTGTCCTTTTTGTGGAGAAAAAGAAACTATTTTTCATTGCTTTAAGTGGAGTGTGGCCAAGATTGTGTTATTTATTTGATTTTCTTACACTGTTGCTTGGTAAATTAGGATGAAATTTTTACTGTGCAGAGTTTTATTTTTGGATACTCTATTCAGCGAAAAACAAGATAAATGTCAACTTTTAAATTTCATTGTGGGTAGCTAAAATGGCAGGCTTAAGCAGGGAGTGAACAAAAATAGAAGGTTCAGAAGGATGTTGCATCTATTTTTAAAAATCGATAAAGCAAGAGTGTGGGTTGATTTTTAAATTTTATAATATGATGAAAGACGAATGTTTTTTCGCTCAGTGGTGCTACAATGATGCAACTTGTTTCTGTTGTAGATGGATTCTTTAATTTTCTTGTCTGTTACAGTGATGAATGTAAATGTAAATTTTTACTGTGGAGTCATTAATTGTATTAGAATTGTCTTAACAGTGGAAAAGTTGTGAAATAAATGTTTGGTTAAATCTGCACTCTCTTCTCTTTTTCTCTCTCTCTCTCTCTCTTTCTTTGTTCTACGCTCTCACTGTTCTGTATGCTCTCCTTTTATTGCCTCTTTTGAGGCTGGTATTTGTTTTGTTTAACAAAATTTCGTTTTTATGTGGTTTTTGATTACCTATCAGTAGCGGGTAGTTTATCTTATTAGTTCACGTTTTGTTGAGTTAGTAAGAGCTGAGGAGGGAAGTAGTTGGTCGAAGACTCACCTGCTCTGGTTTTGTTTGTCGCAGACAGGTAAGAGCTGCAATCCGGAACAGGGTAGTCAGGGCTTGCTTCCTTAGTTTTCCTACCCGCGATTTGTTATCCTTCATGTTTCATGAGGTCATGTGAATTGTTTTATTATTTTGAGAATTATTCAATAAATGGAGGTGTCTTAAATTCATATCGGTGTTGTGACTCTTTATATGTTTGGCCTGTATATTTTTCATGTTTTGTTTTATTTAAGCGAGCCACAACCAGTTATGGGCCAGAACAATGGGGCTTATGGTTCCTCTGGCTTATGCTTGTTGGGGACACTTAACTTCTAGGATTATCGGTTTAACTGATTACAGAGACCGCCTCTGCATTTACAAGAAATTGTTCACTCTCGCCATTATACATCCCTGTCATTGTATTCTTCTGCTTTATACTGTACTGTGTTTTGATGCAACCTGTGTTGTTAAAAGCGCTATATAAATAAAAATGATTGATTGAAATTTCAGAATGATCACTTGTTCCTTTAAAAACCTGTATTTCCCATTTCCTTAATTAAACATAATTCTATCCTGCTTTGTGTTAAATGGGTTTTGTTCCTTCAAATATCAATCATGTCATGTTTTTACACATTTAAGTATTTTCTAGACACATCAGATTTTGAATTTGCCCTCCTGGAAACATCTAATCTTGTGCACTTAACATTAAAACACATACCAAAATACATTTACCTTTTACATAATGGCTTAATTTTTTTTAAAGAGTGTAATTGTGGTGTGTGCTCTGTTTATGATAAAAGCTCTACTTATGATAAAAAAAGTAAGGATCTCTTTTGTGTCCTGTAAGAGTCACATCTCATGGCGCTTGCCAGAAAGAAAGTGTCGCAAATAAGAGAAAAAGGCATCTCTGACTTTATATCTCGCAATTCTGAGAAAAAAAGTGAATTGTGAGATAAAGTCAAAGAATAACTTTTTTTCTTTTTTATTCAGTGGCGGAAACGGCTTCATATAAGGCAGAGTGGAGGCGCAGCTTAAAAAAAAAAAAAAAGCACGGAGTTTCCAATGTGACGTCACAACGCAGACGCTATAGAAGACCGCCAAGCGCTTCTAACGCAGACGCGCATTCAGCTGGAGTGAGCGTTAGAAGCAGCGACTGATTCCACTCACTTAAAACTATTCAGATTCACGATTTACAGACAGTCTTTTCAGAATATTCACACTGTTCACAAATGTTCAACTGAGGGCAAGCTCTCTCACGAGCCGCCTGGGCCAAACCTTCGAGTTTCAAAAGTGTCGATTCAAACGATCTGATGGAGAACAGCCCAGCAGCTGAGATGGATATCAACAGCAGTAAGTAGTGTTATTTACTTTCTCGGTCTGAGCGCAGTCTTTTTGGCTCAGTTTTTGACTTTGCTTTCCAGCAAAATATGAACTTGTATGCTCGCCGTCCAGAGGAGCCAAAACAGCTCAGAGAGATATTTTTGTCATACTATGGGCTATCTATACCAGTTTAATAACGAAACCTCAGAATTCATAGAGCTACAAATATTAAAAACATTAGGGGAACAGAGCAAAACTCAACAGAAACTTTTGTTAGCAATGCAAATTTATTCATAAAATAGTTTAGCAGGTGGAAAAGCCACATGACATTTCTCTTACTAGTTCTTTGAAGCAGTTAAACTGGTGAAAAGATTCGCTGTTAGACTCTGAACACAACTAAGACGCCACGCATAAGAGGTAAACCGCCTTTACCTTAACTGCAGATTTTTCTTGTCTCATTATTAGAGCTGTACTATTTTCAGCTTGAATCAGTTCACCGTCAGAAATGTGTTTAAAGTAATCTGTTTGATCTGTGGGTTAGAGATGTTTGTTTCTAATATTTTCTGTTTTCTCTTCTTCACATTCCAGGCACAGCTATCAAAGGAAGAAGGAGAAAGCTAGAGTCGCCTTTCAGGAAGCTGGGTGCAAAGCTGTGAAGGGCGGTTCTTCCGCCGGGTCGGACCAGTGGAGAGTCTCTCAGCTCAGACGGACGCTCATCTGATTTATCATGAGGGACGCCTGTCCCAGGTCCGCTCAGCTGCCGTGGGATCCTGCTGTTCCTGAGCTGCTGTGTCTGCCGGGCAGGTGTGCGCCGATCTGGAGCTGCCGCTGTATGTGCCGTGGTTCCTCCAGGATCATCGAGGAAACGCCTGTTCCAGATCATCTATCTGCTCTGAATCAGTCACAGTGAGCCATTGTTACTTTTACTTATTGTTATTTCTGTCTGTCAATAATTAATTGGCAGCATCTGTTTCACTAAGTGTAAATAGCAACATAGAGGTTATTTTGGCAGTGAAAAATAGCATATTTTTCTTAGCTATTGGATTCAAGCACTAAGAGCAAATAGCAATGGATCTTATTGACACCATTTTCTGTTATTTATACAACTTATTGCAAAAGTGCAATTATCTGCATCTCTCGCACTGTAGTACATTATAAACAGTATGCAATGTATTAAATGTACACGTGTAGACTTAATAAGACTTTAATACCTGACAATGACATTTGTTGTGCTGTTTCCATGTTTAATTAGTAGTTCACAGTAATCTGTGGTCAGTGATGTTTTCTAATGGTTTGCTCTTCATGTGTTTCAGAAAAAGCTAAGAAAGGAAGGAAGAGAAAAGCTGTCTGTGCCTTTCTTCCGAGAGAGCATGTAAGGCTGTGAAGCAGCTCTTCCCCTGCTGTGACCAGGACAGAGTCCAGCCCTGTAAGAGAGCGTGATCCTCGAGCAATCCCAGCTCGTTTCTGGGCCGGAGGAGCAGGACCAGGTCTCTGGCAGACCTCCGTCCTCTCCTGAGGAGGAAGAAGATGTCCCCGAGATTGGAGGCCCATGATGCAGTTCTGCTCTCTCCAGTGTCTGGTTCCTGGGGTCCGGTCTAGTGTCACCGCTGAACAAGTCAGAAAAGACACCGGACACAGTGTTCCTGATCCAGAAATCGATTTGCCCCCAAGGTGAGCCATTACCGCCTAAGTGCAACATGTCATTTCTGCTCTGTCTTACTTTTATTGATGTCATAGACTTTTCCAAATCTCTACTTCAGCCACTCAACATTTTCACTGGCCATCATTTGTTGTTGGGAAATTACATCAACTTTTAACTTCAACTCTGCTGTTGACAATCAAAGGAACTTACAGTCCATTCTGTTTCTGTGTGCTTTTCAGATCCACTGTGTCTTTGTTTGAAGTGGGACATTTGATCGCCTCCGGGAACTTCGCGGTGTCTATGAGGGAACACATTTATTCAGCGACAAAGTGGAAGGTCGTCTCTGAAGTGTACCCTGGCGCAGCGGACTTATCTTGACATTGTAAGTTGGCTAACCTGCAGAATAAGTGTGTTTATAACTGTAGCTGACATGCAGTTGGAACAGAAGACGGCAAACTAACAGATCTTGTGCTGAGCCCTCAGCCTGGCTACCCAAACCGGTGCTTATGAAGCGGCTCTGATGTTCGCTGGGAGAAGCTCCCTTGTGCTCCCAACATCATTCGGCTACACCAGTGGGTGGAGAATGAGAGCAGCTTCACTCATTATGGATTACCGAACCCTGCAGGACCTTGAGGATTACATCTTGTTCAACTGCCCCCATCAGTGAAGCACAAGCACGCTTTGTTCATGTATCAAGTGCTGATGTCAAACACTGCCATGGGCATGGAGTTTATCACGGTGATATCCGCCAAGGAACATCCTGGTAACTCTCACAGTCTGGAGCTCAATCTCATTGGATTTCGCTGCGCTGCCTGATCCTCGGCAGAAGCAGGATTTAACAGCAGTGAATACCAAGGTGAGTCCTGATGATCACGTGACGCTGTGTTGTTGATGGTGGAAATGCAGAAGCACTGAAACCGTGTGTCTTTTTTGAACAGGACTGGCAGGCATACACCCTCCTGAGGTCCTCATGCACTCTGTTTTCCACGCCGCAGAAGCAGACGCCTGGGCACTGGCAGTTCTGTTTCTTGAGATCATGCAGATATCTGCCATTTGAAAGCTTTTGATGCCATTCAGCATGGCTACTTCAAGATGGATCCCACCTTATCCACTGGTGAGCACTCAGTTTTCCTGTTGTGATGACGTTTACTGTTACGCTTGATGTGAGGATGTTTTCAACCATGCTCTCTGAACTCTCTCCCAGCGTACCACGACCTTATTTTCCATAGTTTGAGCCGTAATCCAGCTCATCAGTTGACGCCCAGCAGCTGGAAGAGCACCGCTGGATGATACTTGGAGCAAGGTCTAGGTAAAACGTAAGACTGTTTTCATGCACATCAGGAGCACAGGTGCAGACAACAGCAAAATACAAAGAATGAAAAGAATGTAATATTTCAGAGTGTTGCCAGTCTGGTAGAAACTAAAACATAGAAAAGTGCATGGAAACATAGTTACTTAGTGCTTCACAAATTCTTAATGAAAGGTGAATCATAAATGTAACATTGATACTTCATAAGTAACATTAATGTAAAAAAAGAAAATAACATTTTTAAAAATACTGTTCTAGAAAGTAAAGTAAGTCACTACTTGGTGGCTTTTTAGTGACATTAACATAAGAAATGAAAAAATGAATAATTACAAAAAAGTTAAGAAATGTTCAAAAGAAAAAACATAAATGAAAAAAATTAATAATTACAAAAAGTAAAGAACATTTTGAAAAGAAAATAATAATTAAAAAAGAGTCTTTTTGTAATAATCAGCTGCTGGAAATTGGTGGCTTTTTTAGTGACATTAACATCAGAAATAAAAAAAAAGGAAAATAATTACAAAAAAGTAAAGAAAAGTTTTGAAAAGGAAAAAATCAAACAACATAAGAAATGAAAAAGTAAAAAGAATAATAATTACAAAAAAAGTAAAGAAAAGTTTTTTGAAAAGAAAAATCAAACAAATACAAGAAAATGAAAAAAGTAAAAAGAATAATAATTTACAAAAGTAAAGAAACGTTTTAAAAAGAAAAATAAAACAACATAAATGATAAATAAATAATTACAAAAAAGTAAAGAAAAGTTTAGAAAAGAAAAAATAAAACAACATAAGAAATGAAAAAAGTAAAAAATACTTTTGAAAAAAAATTGTAATAATCAGTCACAAATTTGTGACGTTTTAGTGACTAACATAAGAAATGGAAAAGAAAATGACAAAAAAAGTAAAGCATATTTTTGAAAATAATAATAATAAAAGAATATTTTTTAATAATCAGTCACAAATTGGTGGCTTTTTAGTGACATTAACATAAGAAATGAAAAAGGAATAATAATTACAAAAATAATAAAAAGTTTTGAAAAAGAAAAATAAAGCAAGATAAGAAAAGATAAAATAAATACTACAAAAAGCAAAGAAAAGTTTTGAAAAGAAAAAATAAACAACATAAGAAATGGAAAAAGTAAAATATTTCTTTGAAAAAAATATATTTTTTGTAATAATCAGTCACAAATTTGTGGTATTTTAGTGACTAAATATAAGAAATGAAAAAATGACAAAAAAGTAAAGAAAAAGTTTTGAAAAGCAAAAAATCAAACAAAATAAGAAATGAAAAAGTAAAAATATTTTTGAAAAAAATTGTATTATCTAGTCACAAATTTGTGGCGTTTTTAGTGACATTAATATAGAAATGAAAGAAAAATGACAAAAAGTAAAGATATTGAAAAGAAAATAATAATAATAAAAAAATATTTTTTAATAATCAGTCACAAATTGGTGGCTTTTTAGTGACATTAAGATAAGAAATGAAAAAAAGAATAATAATTACAAAAATAAAGAAAAGTTTTGAAAAGAAAAATAAAGAAAAGTTTTGAAAAGAAAAAATAAAGAAAAGTTTTGAAAAAGAAAAATAAAGCAAGATAAGAAAAGATAAAATAAATAATTACAAAAAGCAAGAAAAGTTTTTGAAAAGAAAAAATAAAACAACATAAGAAATGGAAAAAGTAAAAATACTTTTTGAAAAGACATATTTTTGTAATAATCAGTCACAAATTTGTGCATTTTAGTGACTAACATATAAGAAATGAAAAAATGACAAAAAGTAAAGAAAAGTTTTGAAAAGCAAAAATCAAACAAAATAAGAAATGAAAAAAGTAAAAATATTTTTGAAAAAAATTGTAATATTCAGTCACAAATTTGTGGCGTTTAGTGACATTAACATAAGAAATGAAAAAGAAAATGACAAAAAAGTAAAGCATATTTTTGAAAAGAAAATAATAATAATAAAAAAATATTTTTTAATAATCAGTCACAAATTGCGGCTTTAGTGACATTAAGATAAGAAATGAAAAAGAATAATAATTACAAAAATAAAGAAAAGTTTTGAAAAGAAAAAATAAAGAAAAGTTTTGAAAAGAAAAAATAAAAGAAAAGTTTTGAAAAAGAAAAAATAAAGCAAGATAAGAAAAGATAAAATAAATAATTACAAAAAAGCAAAGAAAAGTTTTGAAAAGAAAAAATAAAACAACATAAGAAATGGAAAAAAAGTAAAATACTTTGAAAAATATATATATATTTTTGTAATAATCAGTTACAAATTTGTGGCATTTAGTGACTAACATAAGAAATGAAAAAAGTAAAGCATATTTAAAAAGAAGATAATAATAATAAAAGAATATTTTTTGTAATAATCAATACAAATTGGTGGCTTTTTAGTGACATTAACATAAGAAATGAAAAAGAATAATTACAAAAAGTAAAGAAAAGTTTTGAAAAGCAAAAATCAAACAACATAAGAAATGAAAAAAGTAAAAGAATAATAATTACAAAAAAAGTAAAGAAAAGTTTTGAAAAGAAAAAAAACAACATAAATGATAAATAAATAATTACAAAAAGCAAAGAAAAGTTTAGAAAAGAAAAAATAAAACAACAGAAGAAAAGAAAAAAAAGTAAAAATACTTTGAAAAAAAAAATTGTAATAATCAGTCACAAATTTGTGGCGTTTTAGTGACTAACATAAGAAATGAAAAAAGAAAATGACAAAAGTAAAGCATATTTTTGAAAATAATAAAGAAATTAATAATAATAAATAAATAATAATAAAAAGAATATTTTTTAATAATCAGTCATAAATTGGTGGCTTTAGTGACATTAACATAAGAAATGAAAAAAGGAATAATAATTACAAAAAAATAAAGAAAAGTTGAAAAGAAAAAAATAAAGCAAGATAAGAAATGGAAAAAAGTAAAATACTTTTGAAAAAAATTGTAATAACTAGTCACAAATTTGTGGCGTTTTTAGTGACATTAACATAAGAAGAAAAAGAAATGACAAAAAAAGTAAAGCATATTTGAAGAAATTAATAATAATAAAAAAGAATATTTTTTAATAATCAGTCACAAATTGGTGGCTTTTAGTGACATTAACATAAGAAATGAAAAAAAGAATAATAATTACAAAAATAAAGAAAAGTTTTGAAAAGAAAAAAATAAAGAAAAGTTTTGAAAAGAAAAAAATAGCAAGATAAGAAAAGATAAAATAAATAATTACAAAAAGCAAAGAAAAGTTTTGAAAAAAAAATAAACAACATAAGAAATGGAAAAAGTAATAATACTTGAAAAATATATATATATTATATATATATATTATAATAATCAGTCACAAATTTAGGCATTTTAGTGACTAACATAAGAAATGAAAAAGTAAAGCATATTTTTAGAAAGAAAATAATAATAATAAAAAAAGAATATTTTTGTAATAATCAGTCACAAATTGGTGGCTTTTTAGTGACATTAACATAAGAAATGAAAAAGAATAATAATTACAAAAAGTAAAGAAAGTTTTGAAAAAAAATAAAACAAGATAAGAAATGATAGAATAAATAATTATAATAAAGTAAAGAAAATTTAAAAGAAAAAATAAAATAACATAAGAAATGATAAAATAAATAATTTAAAAAGTAAAGAAAATAAAAAACATAATAAGAAATGAAAAAGTAAAAATACTTTTTTGAAAAAAATATTTTTGTACAATCAGTCACAAATTGGTGGCTTTAGTGACTAATATAAGAAATGAAAAAAAAGTAAAGCATATTTTTGAAAAGAAAATAATAATAAAAAAAGAATATTTTGTAATAATCAGTCACAAATTGGTGGCTTTTTAGTGACATTAACATAAGAAATGAAAAAAAGAATAATAATTACAAAAGTTAAGTAGTAAAAGTTTTGAAAGAAAAAAAATAAACAAGATAAGAAATGATAAAATAAATAATTATAAAAAGTAAAGAAAAATTTAAAAGAAAAAGAAAACAACATAAGAAATGATATAATAAATAATTACAAAAAGTAAAGAAAATTTTTTAAAGAAAAAAACAACATAAGAAATGAAAAAGTAAAAATACTTTGAAAAAACATTATGTAATAATCAGTCACAAATTGGTGCTTTTTAGTGACTAATATAAGAAATGAAAAAAAATTATAAAAAGTAAAGAAAAGTTTGAAAAGAAAAAATAAAATAACATAAGAAATTAAAAAAAGTAAAAATATTTTTGAAAAATATTATTTTTTGTAATAATCAAATACAAATTTGTGGCTTTTTAGTGACATTAACATAAGAAAATGAATAATTATTACAAAAGTAATTATCCCAGGATCGCCACCTTTAACGTGGTGGAGGGGTTTGAGTGTTCGAATGACCTCAGGATCTAGGTTGTCCGGGGCTATATGCTCCTGGTAGGGTATCCCAAGGCAAACAGGTCCTAGGTGACAAGCTAGACTAAGAGCTGTCCACCCCCACCCCTTATGAACAAATAAAGAACGTCAGGCCGCTTGGTACGAGCCAGGCTTGGGGCTAGTCAGCGTAGCGCTGCTTTCAGGCCGGGCACAGCCCTAAACAGCAGCGGTGGGCCATCCTCCTGCGGCCACCTCAACCCTGGACACAGAATCTGGTTTTTAGGGACATGGAATGTTACGCCTCTGTGGGAGAAAGGAGCCTGAGTTCTTGCAGGAGGTTGAGAGGCAACGGCTAGGAGATAGTTGGCCCACCTCCACGTAGCTTGGGCTCTGGAACCCAACTCTCGTGAGAGAAGTGCACACAGGTGTGGGCTTGCCGAGTAACTCCCAGCTTAGGCCACCATGTGTTGAGTTTATCCCGTGGAGAGAGGGTCGCTCCCGCGACTTTGTCGGGAAGGACTCTCACTGTCATTTGTGCCTACAACAATGGCAGTGTAGAGTACCTGGCCTTCTTGAGTCCTGGGAGGGGTGCTGGAAAGCTTGTATCCAACCGGGGACTCTATCTGCCCTGCTGGGGGGACTTCAACGCCACCGTGATTGGGGGAACGGCTCCATCTAAACCAGGAGTGGTGTTCTGTTGTTGGAATGTGCTAATCATGGTCTGTCCATAACAAACACCATGTTCAAGCATAAGGGTGTCCACCAGTACAAGTGGCATCAGGACACCCTAGGGCGGAGGTCGATGATCGACTTTGTGGTTGTATCATCTGATCTAGGCCGCATGTCTTGGACACGTATGGGTGAAGAGAGGGGCATAGCTGTCAACTGATCACCACCTGATGGTGAGTTGGATTGGGAGGAGGCCAGACAGACTTGGCAGGCCCAAACGTATCGTGAGGGTCGTGAACGCTTGGCAGAGACCCTGTCAGGGAGATCTTCAACCTCGCCCCGCAGAACTTTGACCGGATCCAGAGGGAGGCTGGAGACGCTGAGTCCGAGTGGACTATGTTCTCTGCCTCTTTGGTCAATGCAGCCGCCCGGAGCTGTGGCCGTAAAAGTCTCCGGTGCATGTCGTGGCGGCAACCCCACCGGAAGAAAGGGATGCCGTCAAGCTGAAGAAGGAGTCCTATCAGGCCTGGTTGGCTCGTGGGACTCCTGAGGCAGCTGACAGGTACCGTGGCCAAGCAGACCACTGCCCGGTGGTTCTGGTCTCAGGTCTGGGAGGAGTTCGGGAAGGCCATGAACAAGGATCATCGGACGGCCTCAAAGAGGTTCTGGCAAACCGTCCGACGCCAAAAAGGGAATCAGTGCTCCTGCCAACACCGTGATACGGTGCTGGTGGGAACCTCGCTAATAGAGACCTGCAATCCCGCGGGAGTACCGCGGGTCTCGCGGGACCCGACGCAACCCAGTGCGGCGCAGGACGAAATTTGATATGTGAACGCCGGGTGCGGGCGTAAGGTCCTCGTGTGTGCGCGGGTTATGGAGAATAAAATTATTTGCGGACTCTTAAAATGGAAATATCTTAAAATTAAATTGTTAAAAAGAAATAAAATATTATTTATCTGCTGCACAAAAGCAACAAGAACAACTCAAAATAACGTAAATTCTCACGTGGTTCTTGCGAGGAACAAAGACCATAGACCCACACCGAGGCAAAATGTCTGAAGAGCATGACACAGGTGGAGCGCTTTAGTGCTACATATATTAGTTCATTATTAAAGAAAGGAACATACAGAACTACAAAGCCAAACAAAGGGAAATCCGATATTTGGAAATGTTTTTCTATAGTATGTGACGGTATGGAAAGCACCTTCCTTTGCGAAGCTGCGACAAATGCAGCAAAATACTCGCATACAGCAGCCACAATTCTGGAACTTCAGGTCTGAAGCGTCATGTGTACACAGTTTTAATGTTTACATGCGGGCAGGAGAGGGACAAAACTTGAATATTGCGGGCTGGAGCGAAAAAAAATCTATATTGTTATGGAGCGGACAGAATCCTTGCGGAGCGGGACTGAAAAATCTGTCCCGCGCAGGTCTCACCTGCAACCACGACTGGGGAATTTGTCGGGCGGTGGAAGGAATACTTTGAGGATCTCCTCAATCCTCCCAGGGGGCACTGACCATCACCCTGGCTGAGGTCACTGAGGTTGTTGAGAAGCTTGACGAGATCCGCCCAGACTACCTCAGGTCTCTGGATGTTGTGGGGCTGTCTTGGCTGACACGCCTCTGGACTGGCAGACCGGGTGGTGGTTCCTCTTTGTTAGAAGGGGGACCGGAGGGTGATCTCCAACTATTGGGAGATCACACTCCTCAGCCTCCCTGGGAAAGTCTATGCCAGGGTACTAGAGAGGAGAACTGGTCCGATAGTGGAACCTCAGCTTCAATGCGGTTTTGTCCTGGACGTGGAAGACTGGACCAGCTCTATACCCTCTTCAGGATACTGGAGGGTTCCTGGGAGTTTGCCCAACCAGTCCACATGCGATTTGTGTATTTGGAGAAGGCATTCCACCGGGTTCCTTGTGGTGTCCTTTGGGGGGTGCTCTGGGAATACGGGTTAAGAGGCCCATTGTTATGGGCTGTCCGGTCCCTGTATGATCAGAGCAGGCATTGATGCCGGCATTAAGTCAGACTTGTTCCCAGTGCATGTTGGATTCGGACAGGGCTGCCTTTGTCACCGGTCCTGTTCATTATTTTTATGGATAGGATTTCTAGGCGCAGCTGGGGGCTGAGAGGGTCTGTTTTGGCGATCACAGGATAGCGCCTCTGCTTTTTGCCAAGACCTACAGTGTGCGCTGGGGCGGTTTGCAGCTGAGTGTGAAGCGGCTGGGATGAGAATCAACACCTCTAAGCCTGAAGCAATGGTTCTCAGTCAGGTTGGTGGGGAGCTCCTGCCTCAGGTGGAGGAGTTAGGGAGGATGGAACGAGAGATCGACAGGTGCAGCTTCTGCAGTAATGCGGTCGCTGTACTGGTCTGTCATTTAATGGTTGATATTCAATGTTACTTCAGCTATGGTCATGATCTTTGGGTCATGACCGAAAGAATGAGATCCTGATACAAGCGGCCGAAATTGCTTTCTCCGTAGGGGTGGCTGGGCTCCTTTAGAGATAGGGTGATGATGTTTATTCATTCATTTATTTATTTATTTTCTTCCAGAGAAAATAGTAGTAGTAGTAGTAGTAGTAGTACAAACAAAGTAAAGAATAGTTTTGAAATAATCAGTCACAAAGTTTTAGTGACATTAACATATGAAATGAAAAATAATAATTACAAAAAAGTAAACAATATTTTTATAATAATTAGTCACAAATTTGTGGCTTTTTAGTGACATTAAGAAATGAAAAAATAATATATAATACTATTTTTAAAAAGGAAAGCATATTTATGTATAATATTTAAAAAATTAACTAGTCACAAGTTTGTGGCTTTTTAGTGACATTAACATACGAAATAAAAAGAATTAATAATTGAAAAAAGTAAAGAATATTTTTGCAATAATCAGTCACAAATCTGTGGTATGTTTTAGTGAAATTAACATAAATAAAAAAATCCAAAAACGTAAAGAATATAAAAAAATAATAATAATAATAAAAATGTTTTTGTAATAACCAGTCACAAATTGGTGGCTTTTTAGAGACATTAACATAAGAAATAAAAATAATAATTACAAAAAGTAAAGAATATTTTTGAAAAGAAAAAATAAAACATAAACATAAGAAATGAAAAATAATTTACATAAGAAATGCAAAAAGTAAAGAACATTTTGTGTGTGAATTTGCTAGTACGATGTCGGACAATGTAATATGCTCTGGTCCTCCCTTGCCTACCGGGTGATGAGATTTACAGCAGACTGCTGGGTCTCAATGGCTGGATGTCGAAGTGGTGCCCAGTTTCTGGATGGACCTGTTGAAAAGAGATGGTCTTCATCCCTCCTGGGTGGTGCCGCTCTTCTATCTAGAAATATGGCATATAGTCTTAGAGTTCCAACTTGACCAACTAGTGCCCAGGTGTTACGTGGTTCGCGCTTTGTCGTGTGTTTTTTTCTTCCCTCTCTCTGTTCTCCGCCTTTACACTCTCAGTCACCGGTCATTGGTTCCCCGTCACCCATCAATCATCATCAGCGCTGACGCCACCCATTCCGCAGTCTCCAATCATTCCAAACCACCTCAAATAAAAGAGCCCGCCAGACCACCCACAAGCCCCCATTTTGTTTTGCCGCTTGCTCGCTACTTTTTTTCGGAATACTGATTGTCATTGTATATTGCATTGTTTGATGTTCGTTATTGTGTATTGTTCTCCCGCTCCTTCCACTCATATTGTTAGTTGTCATTCGTTGTGTGTTGTGAGGCCGGGAGAAGTGGACAGGTAAGAACGTCACGTGACTTAGTAGGAATCTACTTTGTATAGTACATTAGGTTAGAAGCGTACACCCCATGTACTTTTGTTTTGATCAGAGAGCGTAGTTAAGTTAGGGCGCCACGGACGCTGAAGACATTTTTATTTTCAAATAATTAGTGTTGGTAGATAGTCTAGGGGAAGTTAAATAGCTGGAGACGGTTTTGAGTTATTTTCTTTACTTTAGCACCGCCTCGTCTCTTCTTCCCGTCCTCCTCTGCCTTGTGGTTTTTTGTTTCTGTAAATAATGTAAATATTGTACGTGTATATATACCATTTTCTTTTTCTGTTCTATCACCATTGCACCGCTGTGTATTTAATCATCACCTACACAAATAAAAAAATTATTATCTTGTACATTAGTTTGCACGGTTGTCTTTGTCCCACACACTATACATGACGTTTTTGATGTCTATCTTTTAAATGTTATACCCTGTACCCCTAGACCTACGTGGGGTCGTGAACATTTTTTGGGGCTCGTCCGGGATCTTTAAAACCCATCCCAAGACATTAAGAAGCTGTGCGTGCAGGTTGTGTTGTGGCAAAGTGATACCTTTCAGATAGGTCTGGAAGCGGTAGTGTGTAGTGTAGTGTTGCGCTCTCTGTGTGTGTTTGGTACTGGCAGTAAGCATGGCCTCATTTGATTTGGAAGTATTTATTACTAACCCATCCATTAAACAATTCGACAGTTGTAGAAAAGATGATTTAATAAAAATTGCAGACTATTATAAAATTCCTGTGGTAAGACAAGTTTTAAGAAAAATATCAAAAGAATGATATTCGACAAATTGACGGAGTTGAGGATTTTTGTGATGCCTGGCGCCGATGTTGTAGAGACCTGGTCGCTTGGTGCTGACGCGCAACCGCCTAGTGCCTGTTCCTTGGAGGAAGGGCAGAGCGAGACAGACGCCGAGGTTGAGGCGGACGCCGAGGCCAAGGCTGTCTTGCCGCTTTTTACCCGCTTTCTCCTACTTCTGCTGGGTCCAAGGAGGATGGACGATTGAAAGTCCGCTTGGCCCGCTTACAGTATGAGGCACAGGAAAGGGCTCAGGCGCTGGCCAGGCTGAGTTGGACCTGAGGCTCGAAACCGCAGGCTTGAGATCGAGGCTGAGAAAGAGGTGAAGCTGCGACAGCTCGAGTTGGACTCTAAGAGTTCTGCCAGAGTTACTGTGCAGTATTCTGTTTCTGCTCCAGTTGTTGATCCATCCTCACCCATGTTTGACGAAGCAAGCATATTTCGTTAGTGCCTCCGCTTAGGAGACTGAGGTTGATACGCATTTCAGCGCTTTTCGAACGACGTGATCCTCATTTTGTTGGCCGAAAGATGTTTGGTCCCTTCTTCTCCAGTGCAAATTGGTTGGCAAGGCACAGGAGGTTTGTTCAACGTTGTCCTTAGAGGAGAGTCTACAATATGAGACAGTTAAATCAGCCATTCTCCGTGCTTACGAGCTTGTACCTGAAGCATACAGACAGCGATTTAGAAATCATAAAAACAGAACAGTCAGACTTTTGTTGAGTTTGGCGCGCGAGAAAGGCATTCTCTTTGATAAGTGGTGTAACGCGAGTAAGGTAGCAGACTTTAATTCGTTAAGAGAATTAATGTTGTTGGAGGAATTTAAAGATTGTTTGCCCGAACGTGTCGTTGTATACCTGAACGAACAGAAAGTAGTTTCGTTGTCGCAAGCAGCAGTGTTTGCGGATGAGTTTGTGCTTACGCACAAGAGCGTATACTTCCGCGCGGTCAGATAAAAATCCTGCTGTTCAGTCCCAGCCTTCCTGTGGAAGCCGGTGTCTCTGCAATCTAGAGAGACGAGGGAATGTTTTTACTGCCATAAACAAGGGCATGTAATAGCAGATTGTGTGACATTAAAGCGTAAGCAACAACAACCACCGCCTAAAAGTGTGGGGTTTGTAAATTCTGTCCCTGGTTTTAGTAACGTGTCGCCTGTTGAGTATTGTGCTGACCCTAGCTATGTCGCTCTTGTGTAAGGGGTTAATTTCATTTTCTGGAAAACCCAAGATCAACGGAAATTCAGATGCTCAGAGATACGGGAGCCGCGTACTCGCTTTTTGGTCGAAAGTGCGTTACCTTTGTCGGATCAGTCATTCTGTGGGTCGAGTATTTTAGTGCAAGGAATTGAAATGGGGTTCGTAAAGGCACCCTTACACCAAATACACTTGCAATGTGAGCTAGTTACTGGGTTTGTGTCGGTCGCTGTTCGCCTCTTCTCTTCCTATTAAGGGAGTTTCGTTCATTCTGGCAATGATTTAGCGGGTGGTAAAGTAATGCCAGCTTTAGAGGTTGTTGATCATCCTTGTAGTGTTTCTGGCCCGGATGAGTTGTATAAGAGTTACCCTGATGTCTTCCCCGCATGCGCTTTGACGCGCCCAGTCACGGAAGATGATCGATTCTGTTGACTTGTCAGAATCATTTTTAGCTCCTATGCTTGCTGAAAATGTGGAAAAGTAGAGAATGTTACTTTGGAAAACGACAAGCAGAGACAATAAGTTTGAAATTAGACGGTGATTTTCTAAATGTACCTGTGTCTCGGTCACAAATTATCGCTGCGCAGAAAAAGGACGGATCTTTGGCTAAATGTTTCCAATCTGCTGTCTCTCCAAAGGATAGCAAGGAAAAGGTTGCTTATTTTGTGGAGGACGGCTTGTTAATGCGCAAATGGTACTCCAATACTGAAACTGACGCTGACTGGAATATCGTGGTATCAGATTGTTATTCCTTCTGCTTATCGTCAGCATGTCTTGTGTTTAGCGCACGATCATGTGTTGTCAGGGCACCTTGGTATCACGAAAACATATGATAGACTTCTTAGACATTTTTTTTGGCCAGGATTAAAGAAGGATGTCGTGGAATTTTGCCGAACTTGCCACACTTGTCAGAGCGTGGGGAAACCGAATCAGGTCGCTCCTCCGCCCGCTTTCTCCTATTCCAGGTCTCGGAGAACCCTTTGAACATGTTATTATTGACTGTGTCGGCCCGCTTCCTAAAAACAAAGTCAGGGAATCAGTTTCTGTTAACAATCATGTGCACTGCTACAAGATTCCCAGAGGCAATTCCACTTCGCAAAATTACTGCTCCTGTGATTATCAAAGCCTTGATAAAGTTTTTTGCTACATTTGGTTTACCGAAAATTGTACAGACTGATCAAGGAACCAATTTTATGTCTAAGATATTTAATCAGGTTTTAAAATCACTTTCCATCACCCATCGAATATCAAGTGCGCGATCCATCCGAGAGTCAAGGCGCACTTGAACGGTTTCACCAAACTCTGAAGTCCATGTTAAAAAAGTACTGTGCAGACACGAATAGGGATTGGGATGAAGGTGTCCCATTGGTATTGTTTGCAGTCCGTGAAACGGTGCAGGAGTCACTCTGGTTCAGTCCTGCTGAGCTTGTTTTCGGTCATACGGTTCGAGGACCACTCAAACTGTTAAAAGAAAACATAATGGAAATTGAGAAAAGCCCTAAGACTAATGTGCTCAATTATGATAGTCGGTTTAGAGAACGGTTACATAAAGCTTGCGATTTGGCAAAAGAGTCGCTTACAGCCTGCGCAGAACGTGATGAAGCGACGGTATGACTCTAAGGCTGTCCCGCGCTCTTTCAAGCTGGTGACTGAGTTCTTGTGTTGTTGCCCATCCCAGGGTCTGCCTTGTCTGCCCGCTTTTCTGGTCCTTACGTTGTGCAAGAGAAATTGAGTGAGACAGACTATGTAATTCGTGACTCTGAAAGGAAACGCCAGTCGAGAGTGTGTCACATAAACATGTTGAAGGCGATCATCATAGAGAGTCTCCACAAGTGAAAGCTGATGAGGTGGCAGCTACACCTGTTGTTTCTTCAGTCGCTGTAGTTGGCGAGGTTACATCTCCTGCTCTGGTATCTGCTGCTGATGAGGATGGCCTTGTGTTGCGAAATGCTCCTCAACAGTGCGCCCGGCTAAGCAATTCAGAAATGCTGGGGAAGTTGCCTTCAATTCTCTCTCACTTGTCTGAGTTACAGCAACGTGACATTATACAGTTAATTCACAAATTTCCCACTCTATTTAATGACACCCCTACGCAGACCTCAGTGTTACAACATGATATAAATGTCAATAATTCTCCCTATCAAACAACACGCTACCGCATTAACCCGTAAAGCGAGCTGTTATGAGGAAGGAAGTCAAATACCTTGTTGAAAATGACCTAGCTACTCACAGTTGTAGTCCGTGGAGTTCTCCGTGTGTTCTTGTGCCTAAACCAGACGGAACGTTTCGTTTTTGCACGGATTATCGTAAGGTTAATGCTGTTACGGTACCTGATTGCTTTCCTCTTCCCCGTATGGAAGATTGCGTGGACAACCTTGGGGCTGCCCGCTTTGTCACTAAAAGACTTGTGAAAGGTTACTGGCAGGTGCCATTGACTCCACGAGCTTCAGAGATTTCTGCCTTTGTAACACCAGATCACTTCATGCAATATAAAGTTATGGCCTTCGGGTTGCGCAATGCACCAGCTACATTTCAAAGGTTGGTGAATACAGTTTTGTCAGGTGTCTCAAATTGTAATGCCTACCTAGACGATTTGGTAGTGTACTCGTCTGAATGGTCAGAACACATTTCGTTGTTAACCACTGTCTTTACACGACTTGCCAAAGCTACACTCACCCTAAATTTAGCCAAATGCGAATTTGGTCAAGCAACAGTTACCTACTCTCGTAAAGAAGTTGGTCAAGGTCAGGTTCGCCCCGTTGCTGCCAAAGTTTCCGCCATAGCCGAGTTTCCTGTTCCTACCACCAGACGCGAGTTACGCCGATTTTTAGGCATGGCTGGATACTATCGCAGTTTTTGTCGGAATTTTTCCAGTGTGGCCTGTTCCTCACAAATTTACTTAGTCCAACCAATCAATTCGCTTGGTCATCTGAGTGCCAGCAGGCATTTGAGAATATCAAAGCGTTGTTATGCTGTACCCTGTTCTCGCTGCTCCAGACGCCTCTCGCTCCCTTTTAAACTGGAAGTCGATGCGAGTGCCAGAGGTGCCGTGCCGCATTTCCAAGAAGACCAAAGTGGCGCTTGAACATCCTGTATGTTATTTTTCTCGGAAATTTAATAAACACCAGCTCAACTATTCCACCATCGAAAAAGAAGCTCTTTGCGCTACTGTTAGCACTACAATTTTTCAAGTTTACATCGGATCCAGTTCTGTTCCTGTTACTGTCTACACAGATCACAATCCTTTAGTTTTCCTGTCCCGCATGTACAATCAGAATCAGCGCCTTATGCGCTGGGCTTTGATCATACAAAATTATAATCTTGAAATTTGCCACAAGAAAGGAGTAGACAATGTAGTGGCAGATGCTCTTTCTAGATGTGTTTAGTTGTTTTTGGATGGTGTTAGGATTGTTAACAAACAATATTGTTATATGTTTGTTCTTATGGGTGGGGTGTTACGTGTTCGCTTTGTCGTGGTGTTTTTTCTTCCCTCTCTGTTCTCCGCCTTTACACTCTCAGTCACCGGTCATTGGTTCCCGCCACCCATCAATCATCATCAGCGCTGACGCCACCCATTCCGCAGTCTCCAATCATTCCAAACCACCTCAAATAAAAGAGCCCGCCAGACCACCCACAAGCCCCCATTTTGTTTTGCCGCTTGCTCGCTACTTTTTTTCGGAATACTGATTGTCATTGTATATTGCATTGTTTGATGTTCGTTATTGTGTATTGTTCTCCGTTCCTTTTCCACTCATATTGTTAGTTGTCATTCGCTGTGTGTTGTGAGGCCGGGAGAAGTGGACAGGTAAGAACGCACACGACTTACACAACAGTAGGAATCTACTTTGTATAGTACATTAGGTTAGGGCGCGTGCCACCCCATGTACTTTTGTTTTGATCAGAGAGCGTAGTTAAGTTAGGGGCGCCACGGACGCTGAAGACATTTTTATTTTCAAATAATTAGTGTTGGTAGATAGTCTAGGGGAAGTTAAATAGCTGGAGACGGTTTTGAGTTATTTTCTTTACTTTAGCACCGCCTCGCCTCTTCTTCTTCCCTCTCCTTCTGCCTTGTGGTTTTTTTGTTTCTGTAAATAATGTAAATATTGTACGTGTATATATACCATTTTCTTTTTCTGTTCTATCACCATTGCACCGCGTGTATTTAATCATCACCTACACAAATAAAAAAATTATTATCTTGTACATTAGTTTGCACGGTTGTCTTTGTCCTACACACTATACGCACGTTTTTAATGTCTATCTTTTAAATGTTATACCCCTGTACCCCTAGACCTACGTGGGGTCGTAACACCAGGTCAGGAAGGAGACAAACTGTTTTCTTTCATCTTTTTAATTGTAACTACGCAGCCGTCAGCTACAGTTGCACATCAGTTAGTGAGCTATAGATCCCCTGAGGAAAAATTACACTCTTTCTCTATTATAGGAGAAGAAGACTTATAGAAACTTGTTAAATCATCTAAACCAGCAACATATATGTTAGACTCTATTCCATCTAAACTATTAAAAGATTTGCTTCCAGAAGTCATAGATCCTATTTTGAACATTATTAATTCATCATTGTCATTAGGATATGTTCCCAAAACCTTCAAACTGGCAGTAGTTAAGCCTCTTATTAAGAAACCACATCTTGACCCCAAAGACTTAGGAAATTACAGACTAATCTTCTAATCTCCCTTTTCTGTCAAAGATACTAGAAAAGGTAGTATCCTCACAACTGTATTCCTTTTTAGAAAAAAATGGTATCTGCGAGGATTTCCAATCAGGTTTTAGACCGCACCATAGTACTGAGACTGCTCTCATTAGAGTTACTAATGACCTGCTTCTATCATCGGATCGTGGTTTTATCTCGTTATTAGTGCTATTAGATCTTAGCGCAGCATTCAATACTATTGATCACAACATTCTCTTGGATAGACTAGAAAACTATGTTGGCATTAGAGGAAGCGCCTTAGCATGGTTTAAATCATCAGTTTGTAGCAGTAAATGAGGAAGTATATCGCTCACAAGTGAAATATGGAGTTCCTCAAGGCTCAGTGCTAGGACCGTTACTTTTCAACCTATACATGTTACCTCTGGGAGATATATTATCAGGAGACATAGTGTTAGCTGTTCACTGCTATGCTGATGATACTCAGCTCTAGATTTCAGTGCAGCCTGGTGATACACACCAAATTGAGAATCTAACAGAATGCATAGTCGATATAAAAAACTGGATGATGAGTAACTTCTTAATGCTAAATTCTGAAAAAAACGGAGGTGCTAATAATTGGACCTAAAAACGCCACATATAATAATCTAGAACACTGTCTAACACTTGATGGCTGCTCTGTTAATTGTTCTTCATCAGTTAGGAACCTAGGTGTGCCGTTTGACAGCAATCTTTCCTTCGACAACCATGTTTCCAGCATCTGTAAGACTGTGTTTTTCCATATTAAAAATACATCCAAATTACGACCTATGCTTTCAACCTCTAATGCAGAAATGTTAATTCATGCGTTTATGACGCCAAGGTTAGATTATTGTAATGTTTTATTGGGTGGTTGTTCTGCACACTTGATAAACTTCAGCTGGTCCAAAACGCAGCAGCTAGAGTCGTTACTAGAACTAGGAAGTATGATCATATTAGCCCGGTTCTGTCAACACTGCACTGGCTCCCTATCAAACATCGGATAGATTTTAAAATCTTATTAATTACCTATAAAGCCCTGAATGGTTTAGCTCCTCAATACTTGAGTGAGCTCTTATCACATTATAGTCCTGCACGACCGCTGCATTCTCAAAACTCTGGCCATTTGATAATAGAATATCAAAATCGATCATGCGGCGCCAGATCCTTTTCCTATCTAGCACCTAAACTCTGGAACAGTCTCCCTAACTCGGTTCGGGAAGCAGACACACTCTGCCAGTTTAAATCTAGATTAAAGACACATCTTTTTAACCTAGCCTACACATAACACACCAACACACTTTTTATTATTCAAATCTGTTAAAGGATTTTTAGGCTGCATTACTTAGAACCGCTGGAACCGGGAACACTACTCCTAAAACACAATGTACTTGTGACATCATAGAAAGAATGGCTTCTACGCTAATATTAGTCCTGTTTCTTTCTTAATCTGTTTCACAGTTTGTATCCAGACTAGATGGTGGATCAGCACCCAGAGATTATGTTCATCAGAGACCAGAACACCTAGATGCGCACCGTGGACCGATGACCAGATCCTGCACACACACACACACACACACACACACACACACACACACACAAACAAACAAACAAACAAACAAATAAAAAGAAAGTCATTTACGCTATCTGACACAGCTGCGTTTAAAATTGAACTGGAAGTTAAGTGCTAAGGTCCGGTTAGAGGAGAACGGGCCCCAACTGAGTCTGGTTTCTCCCATGGTTTTTTTTTTTTTTTCATTCTGTATGGATGGGTGTTACGTGTATCTGTGACTTTAATATGATTGAGCCTATAGGTGGTGCTAGCCCTGAGGTAACCAGTGTTCCTTTTCCTGCATTACTCCTGATGCATTAGCTCGGAAATATCCCGAGGTATTTCTTCAGGCGCTGTTACTCGCGCTTATGTAACAGAGATTAAAAGAGAAAAGCCATGGGAAGTCAGAAGACGGGTGTAAATTCGATCTGAGTGATATGTTTCTCACGAGTTCAGATCTGGGGAAAGTGAAGTGTTCAAATTCTGTTGGTTTGGACATCACCACAAGAAGCTAGACGAACCTTCTTTGGGGCTTGTTAAATTATCTCTGTCACGCGAGCAGCTTATTTTTGAGCAGAGGAAAGACAAGGAAATGTCACCCTCTTTGAAGCTGTTGTTCCTGTTGAGCAACTTGAGAGTGTATCGCAAGGATACTTTGTTGAAGATGGTGTGCTGATGAGGAAGTGGAGACCTTCAAATACTGCTGCTGCTGATGATGAATGGCAGAGTGTTAAGCAGGTAGTAGTTCCTTCCTCATATCGCTTTGAAATCCTGAGACTTGCACATGACGGTCCATTTGCCAGTCATTTGGGAGTAAATAAAACGATGATCGTGTGTCCGACATTTTTTCTGGCCTGGTTTAAAAAAATGTAGCAAGTTACTGCCGGTTGCCATGTGTGTCAGAAGATTGGAAAACCGAACCAAACCATTCCACCTGCTCCGCTGTATCCAATTCCAGCTATTGGTGAACCATTTGCGTAGAGTGCTGATCGACTGTGTCGGTCCCTTGCCTCGCATTTAAGTCCGTAACCAGTATTTACTGACAATAATGTGTGCATCTACACGTTTTCCAGAGGTAATACCTTTACGGAAAATTACTGCTCGCTTCTTAAGTTCTTCTCCTGTTTGGCCTTCCTCGCACTATTCAATCAGATCAAGGTACGAATTTTATGTCTCGTGTGTTTAAACAAGTTCTGGATCAGTTGCATATTCAACACTGCACTTCTAGTTGTTACCATCCAGAAAGCCAAGGAGCACTCGAACGGTTCCACCAGACTTTAAAATCAATGCTTTGTGCGTTCTGTCTAGAGTTTCAGAAAGACTGGGATGAGGGAGTGCCTATGGTTATGTTTGCAGTAAGGGAGGTAGTACAGGAGTCTTTGGGCTTCAGTCCTAACGAGCTGGTGTTTGGACACACTGTTCGTGGTCCACTGAAGCTGATCAAAGATCACTGGTCTAATGACTCGAGTCTAAACAATGTCCTTGACTACGTTTCAGAGTTCCGCTTAAAACTGCACCGTGTATGTGAGTTGGCTAAAGAGAATTTGAAGATGTCACAACAGCGAATGAAAAACGTTTCGATCAGAGTGCTAAACTTCGTAGTTTTTCTCCTGGTGATAGGGTGCTAGTGCTGTTACCAGTATCAGGATCTGCACTGCAGGCCCGTTACTTCGGTCCTTATCAGGTAAAAGAGAAGGTGAGTGAACTTAACTACGTAATATCGACATCCGATCGAAAGAGAAAGACTCGCTTTGTGTCACATTAATATGCTAAAACCTTATTTTGAGCGAAAGCCAGATCTGTTTGGACAGAAGTCTTTTATGTTAACGGTTTCACCCACAGATTCTTCTCGGTGATCAAAGAACAGGCGCTGCTCAGTGCTGATTCACCTGTTGATGAGACGCTGTCTAGTGCTGAAATTTTGACCTGTCCATTATCTTCTAATACTAATAGCACCTGTGTCTCGATCATAATTGAGGATGATATTGACTTTCCCTCTGCTGAGCTGGTGGTGGGAAGGTTGAAAATTCTGAGGTGATCCGAAATCTTGACACGCTTCTTTCCCATCTGACTGCTGCTGAATGCGCTGACGTGACTAATGTCATTCAGACTTATAATAACTTGTTTTCTGACATCCCTTCTCGTGACTTCGTTGATGGAACATGATATTGATGTTGGCGATTCATTGCCTATTAAACAGCACGCATTTCGAGTAAGTCCTGAAAAACAATTGCAGCTGAAAAAGAGGTGACCTTCATGATAGAAAACGATATAGCCGAGCTTTAGTTCATGGAGCTCACCTTGTTTGCTAGTAAAAATCTGACGGCTCATTTCGTTTTTGCACTGATTTTAGACGCGTTAATGCAGTTACAAAACCAGACAGTTATCCTTTGCCTCGCATGGAAGACTGCGTGGATCGTGGTCGGAAACGCTGTGTTCGTGATTAAGATCGACTTGCTTAAAGGGTATTGGCAGGTGCCTTTGACTGAGCGCGCGAAAGAGATCTCTCTGCGTTCAGAACACCTGACCATTTCCTTAACTATACGGTCATGGCTTTCGGTTTACTTAAATGCACCGCAACCTTTCAGAGGTTGGTGAACCGTGTCATCGAAGGCATGCATAATGAGGAGGCTTATTTGGATGACCTAGTGGTCTATAGCGAGTCTTGGTCAGAACACATACAGCAGCTTGACACGTTGTTTAATCGCTTGTCTCGTGCGAATCTTACGGTCAATCTAGCTTAAATGCGAATTTGGTCGCGCCACGGTAACTTATTTAGGAAAGATTGTTGGCGGTGGTCAAGTTCGTCCGTTGAGTCTAAGGTGGAGGCTATCACTGCTTTTTCGGTGCCCAATAAATACACGCCGTGAGCTTCACGATTTTTGGGTATGGTGGGATATTACAGAAATTTCTGTAAGAATTTTTCTGTTGTAGCTTCACCTCTAACCGACCTCCTCAGCCCGAAAGTTCCATTTAAATGGTCTGAAGCGTGTCAGAGAGTTTTGAGAAAATCAAAGCCCTCCTGGTTAACTTTCCTATTTTATCTGCCCCTGATTTTTCGTCTCAGTTATTGCTTGCCGTTGATGCAAGTGACACGGGTGCGGGGCTGTACTTCTCCAACGAGATCAGGTGATGTAGGGTTTTCACCTATTATTAATTAATTAATTCTGATAATTATGAATTATCATTTGAATTCGCTCTTAATTCAAGTTTTGGGAATTTAATCTTAAAAGATTCACGTTAGTATGTAATTCAAATATACCCTAAATCACCTAATACGTCCAGTGTTTTAGGGCAATTTAAATGTATGTTACCAATATGAATTTACTCTGTGATCAGCAAAATAAATCAATTGACTTTACTCGCTTATCTGATCTTCGCTTTACCTCGAGCAGGTAGCAACGGATCTGGGCATGAGTTTAACTTTCCAGTCACATAAAACACTAACGAGAATTCGTAATAATGAAACAAAATGTATTAAACAGTACCTACTAGTTGACAAGACTACGCTGAGAAGACTAAACATACACACACACACACATGCACATACATTCACACACACATTCATGGGTTGGAAGGGAAAATGGATAATTGTCTGTCCAAAGTCTGTTAGCTAGTTCTGAGATCGCACTAAGAGCACCAACAAAGCAAAGTTAGGTTTAGCTTTGCTTATATGTGTCTGCGCCGATTCAGTCAAGAGATGAAAAGGTAGTTTTACCACACGGCTTGTCTGGGGAAATCCCGGCTTGCTGATTGGTCAGGCTCGTCCGTGGATGACGCGATCGGGCTTTCCCGGGCCGTTTGAATGGAGTCTCTCTAGCTTGGTGGTTCGCTTTGGATGAACCGGGTTGGTTATGGAAAGGGCAGTGAGTGTCCGTGGAGTGAGGTGACGGAGCGGACCGGAGTCGAGGGTATCGGGTCGTTCTTGTTCAGAGTCTTCTAACTCTCCAAGTTCTGAAGTTTCTCCGCTTCCGTGGCAATTCCTGCAGCGACCGAATTCCCCGCGACCCGGTGGTTCCAAGAAGTTCTTCTCAACTCGATGAGGGAGCTCTGTTCCCGCGCTTTGAGGTGCAAGTTTTGGGCCGTGCCCTGGGCAGTTGTCCAATCCCGAGGTCGAGGGGCGGTCCACGCCTGCTTTCGACTCCGGTTTTGTGCATACTTTATCCCAGTTAGAACTGACATTCTGCACTTCTGTTTCTTATCGAAAGTTTATAAATAGAATACACTGTTGTGCATTTTAACAAACATACCTATTCATTCACCACGATATTGGAAACATCATCAGCTTCAACTTGACACCAAACATGCATTATCTAGCGCTTTATGGAACGCTATCTGTTAGCGGATTATTTGAAGATTATATAGTGGTTCCTACATACATCCCCAAAACTTTTATTAAACAGTTATTTACAAATGAACCTATATTTGTTTGAAAGGAAGGCATTTAGATTGTTCATTTAGTAGTTTGACGTGTGTCCTGGCAGTTCCTTTGTTGTAGCGAAAGGGAAAAGGCGCACTTTTGAGGAATGTGTCTTGGGACACAGCAAGCCTCCCTGGGGTTAAAAGTGTGATGCTGTCCTGAACACACGTTGATTCACGGCGGAGTCTCATCACCTTTTGACTTGGTGGCTTGGTAGAACTGGTCCCAGGTCAGTGCATCGAACGGGTTATCGGGCTGTCGACCAGATGTTGCAGTTTCAATCATCCCAATCTTGACGTGGGTACTCGGATTGGCCGAGCTCACTGCAGCGACAGTCCCTAAGAATGTTTGGTAGACTTTGCGGGCGCTCTGCATCGCTTCTGCTGACCATCTCGATTGCCTTTATGGTCCGGGTGCGGAGGATGCGTGGTTTTACGACCTGGTTTTAGCGCGATTCCCTTTTATGGTTCGTGGTTCGTTCATCGAGGCCTCACAGTGATATTGAGCACCCTGTTTGCTATTTTTCGCGAAAATTCAATAAACATCAGCGACATTATTCCACCATTGAGCAGGAGACGCTTGCTCTCGCCTTGCTCTTAAGCATTTTGATGTTTATGTAGGCTCTGTTTCGTATCCGTTGATTGTCTACACGGATCATAACCCCTTAGTCTTTTTGAATCGAATGAAAAACGCTAACCAACGCTTGATGCGTTGGAGTTTGTTTCTACAGACGCTCGAATTAGACATTCGGCACATTCGTGGTAAAGATAATGTTGTTGCTGATGCTTTATCTCGTGTCTAATTGGAATAAATTGTAACTTTTTCCTGTTTTACATAAAACAAAAGGAAAAGGTAAGCTCACTTATTTCTACAATTTATTCACTTAAGGGTGAGGGTGTTACGTGTATCTGTGACTTTAATATGATTGAGCCCATAGGTGGTGTTGGGGGAATTCTGTTCCATGAGTGGTGACGTCATTGAGGATTCCGGATATAAAGGCCGCCAGGCTTAAAAATGGCGGTCTCTCTCTCTCTCTCTCTCTCTCTCTCTCTCTCTCTCTCTCTCTCTCTCTCTCTCTCTCTCTCTGAGTGCATGCTGGGAGCGAGTGGGCGGAGTTGGATGTGTGTGGAGTGAGAGCGTTTGGCTGCGAAGTCGAGTGAGTTTTTCTATCTTTTCTATCCTTTCAATACACTTAGGTAGTATTGTTGGCGTTTGTTTTAGAAGAGTGTTTAAGGAAAGTAAGGCGCTGTCCCAGTATACGTGGACACAAGTGAGAGAATATCATGTAACAATGGCTAGACTGGACAGGTGGTATTGTTTTAAACACCATTTTAATACCATTAAGTGTTGTGTAATCTCACCTGTAGGTTTTTCTGATCATTGTTTGGTTAGCTGTAATATTTTTATTAACAATGTTAAATCAAGAAGTGCATATTGGCATTTTAATATTGGTCTACTGCAAGACAAATTGTTTTGTGAGGTTTTTAAATCTTTTGGGAAAATTTTAGAATAGGAAGTCATCAAATTCTTTTGAATTGGTAAGAGATAGAGAACGTATTAAAGTTCTCAAAAATAAAAAGAAAGCTTTAGATGATTTGTTGGGTATTAGGGCACAGGGTGCTCTGGTACGATCAAGATTTCAAAGTGCAGCACAAATGGATGGTCCAACCAAGTTTTTCTTTGGCCTTGAAAAAGAATGGCTTAAATAGAATTATGCATTCTTTATTATCAGAATCTGGCACAGAAATCACAGAGCCTAAGGAGATTAGGAAAAGAGAAGTGGCTTTTATTCAGAGCTGTTCAGGAGTGAATACACGGAGGTGGAAGAGATAGCCAGTTGCTTTTATGAGGGTCTACCTAAGGTTCCAGAAGGGACAAATGCTGAACTGGAAAACCTTTACGAAAGGTGAGTTGTATGATGCCCTAAAGAGTATGGAGTGTGGGAAAGCTCCGGGATTGATGGTATCCCAGTCGAGTTTTATAAGTCACTCTGGGCTGTGTTAAGAGATGATCTGCTAGAAATGCTCAATGACAGTTTGACCAGAGGGTTGCTGCCTATGAGCTGTAGAAGAGCGGTCATCACCCTTTACCAAAGAAAGGGGACCTCAGAAATATAAAGAACTGGCGACCTGTTTCACTCCTATGCTCTGATTTTAAAATTTTGTCTAAAGCCTTAGCAATTAGATTAAAAGAGGCGATTGGTTGGGTCATCCATGTGGACCAGACATACTGTGTACCTAACAGATCTATTTTTGATAACATTTATTTAATCAGAGACATTTTTGATATCTCTAGATCATTGGGTTTAAATGTTGGTCTCATTTCCTTGACCAAGAAAAGCTTTTGACCGGTTGAGCATAACTACCTCTGGCAGACGCTAAGAGAGTTTGGTTTCAGCCCGAGTTTTATTAAAATAATTGGGGTGTTGTATGGAAACATTGAGAGTGTACTTAAAATTAATGGTGGCCTGAGTGCTCCTTTTAAGATCACAAGGGGCATAAGGCAAGGATTTGCTTTGTCAGGCATGTTGTATGCTTTAGCAATTGAACCATTGTTAGTGAGAATAAGGGCAAAGATTGATGGCTGGAGTATACCACAATGTGATTTTAAAATTAAGCTGTCGGCTTATGCTGATGATGTTATTGTTTTGTGAATAAGCAAGAAGAAGTAGATAATTTAAGAATAATAATTGATGACTTTGGAAAGCTGTCTTCAGCTAAGGTAAACTGGAATAAGAGTGAAGCTGTTATATGTGGAAAGTGGAGGCTAAATGTCTCCTAATCTACCTGCTGGACTTGAATGGAAGAAAAATGGCTTTAAGTATTTAGGTGTATACCTGGAGAAGATTCGACATTGCAAAAACTGGGAGGGTGTTTTTTAAAAAACAAAAGGACGACTGGAAAAGTGGAAATGGCTGTGGCCTAAAATGTCATTTAGAGGACGCATTATAATCATCAATAATTTGGTTGTTTCAACATTCTGGCATCGCTTGGCATGTACAGAACCCCAAGTGGACTTCTTGCAAAACTACAGGCTCTTATTGTGGACTTTTTTTGACTAAGTTTCACTGGGTACCCCAGAGTGTACTGTATCTCCCTAAGGAGGAAGGGGGTCAAGGGCTTGTACATCTGGCCAGCAGAGGAGCAACTTTTCGTTTACAATTTATTCAAAGATTTTTAACTGGACCAGAAGATCTTGTGTGGAGAAATGTTGCAAAATTTATTTTGAGTCAAGCCGAGGACTGGGACTGGATTCTACTTTGTTCTTAATGGACTCCAGTAAAATTCAGCTGAGTGGACTGACCCCATTTTATAAAGGGGTTTTTAAAATCTGGAGTTTTTTAAGAAAAGAAGAGGGCTTTTGGTTTGTCTTTATATTGGTTATTGGAAGAGCCTATTGTGTTTGGAGCTAGGTTTGATGTTTTAAGTGAAACTACTTGGGGTTTCTGAAAATGCATTCTGTAGAGCAAGAAAAGTTAAATTTTCTGACATTATAGCTGCTGGAGGTCCTGAGTTAAATAACTCACTTGCTTCTTGCATTGGAGTTAAATCAACAAGATTAGTAGGGAAATTACTGGATCTCTTAAAACAGAAGATTACTGTAGAAGAAAAATCTGTTCTTATAAGTTATGATGAAGGAAAGGTGGTTCCAAATAACAATGATCCTTTTCCAGAAGTTTTTATTACTCCTGATCTTAAAGGTGCAGATGGGGATTTGTTAAAAATTTGGAGGAGTTAACTATTAATGAAGCTGATAGTAAAAACTATACAAAAGCTGTGTTAAAATTTTAAATTTGAAGTCTTTAAATGGAAGAGCTGACACTGTTTGGAGAAACAAACTAGGTTTGGATCAGAGTATAAAACCTGTGTGGAGAGTTTTTATAAACCTCCTTTGGAAAAAAAGGTGGGGACCTCCAGTGGAGAATTTTGTACACGCGCAGTTGCTGTCAATTCTTTTGTGCATGTTATTAATCCAAATGTCTGTAACCAGTGTCCTTTTTGTGGAGAAAAAGAAACTATTTTTCATTGCTTTATGGAGTGTACAAGATTGTGTTATTTATTTGATTTTCTTACACTGTTGCTTGGTAAATTAGATGAAATTTTTACTGTGCAGAGTTTTATTTTTGGATATCGATATTCAGCTAAAAACAAGATAAAATGTCAACTTTTAAATTTCATTGTGGGTGAAGCAAAAATGGCAGTGTATTTAAGCAGGAGGAACAAAATAGAAGGTTCAGAAGGATGTGAAGTTGTATCTATTTTTAAAAATCGGATAAAAGCAAGAGTGTGGGTTGATTTTAAATTTTATAATATGATGAAAGACGTAATTTTTTTTCGGCTCAGTGGTGCTACAATGATGCAACTTGCTCTGTTGTAGATGGATTCTTAATTTTCTCTTGTCTGTTACAGTGATGAATGTAAATGTAAATTTTTACTGTGAGTCATTAATTGTATTAGAATTGTCTTAACAGTGGAAAAGTTGTGAAATAAATGTTTGGTTAAATTCAAAAAATTCTCTCTCTCTCTCTCTCTCTCTCTCTCTCTCTCTCTTTCTCTCTCTCTCTCTCTTTCTTTGTTCTACGTTTCCCACGGTTCTGGTATGTTCTCCTTATTGCCTCTTTTGAGGCTGGTATTTTGTTTTGTTTAACAAATTTCTGTTTTTATGTGGTTTCTTTTGATTACCTTATCAGTAGCGGTAGTTTATCTTATTAGTTCACGTTTTGTTGAGTTAGTAAGAGCTGAGGGAGGGAAGTAGTTGTCCGGAAGACTCACCCGTTCTGGTTTTGTTTGTCGGCAGACAGGTAAGAGCTGCAATCCGAGAACAGGGGTAGTCAGGGGCTTGCTTCCTTAGTTTTCCTACCCGCGATTTGTTATCCTTCATGTTTCGCTTATAAGTCATGTGAATTGTTTTTTTATTATTTTGAGAATTATTCAATAAATGGAGGTGTCTTAAATTCATATCGGGTGTTGTGACTCTTTATATGTTTGGCCTGTATATTTTTCGCTTGTTTTTATTTAAGCGAGCCACAAATCAGTTATGGGTCAGAATAATGGGGTTTATGGTTCCTCTGGCTTATGCTTGTTGGGGACACTTAACTTCTAGGGATTATCGTCGAATTGATTACAGAGACCGCCTCTGCATTTAATAAGAAATTGTTCACTCTCATTATACATCCCTGTCATTGTATTCTTCTGCTTTATACTGTACTGTGTTTTGATGCAACCTGTGTTGTTAAAAGCGCTATATAAATAAAAATGATTGATTGAAATTTCAGAATGATCACTTATTCCTAAAAAAACCTGTATTTCCCATTTTCTTTAATTAAACATAATTCTATCCTGCTTTGTGTTAAATGGGTTTTGTTCCTTCAAACATCAATCATGTCATGTTTTTACACATTTAAGTATTTTCTAGACACATCAGATTTTAAATTTGCCCTCCTGGAAACATCTAATCTTGTGCACTTAACATTAAAAACCCATACCAAAAATACATTTACCTTTACATAATGGTTTAATTTTTTTAAAGAGTGTAATTGTGGTGTGCTCTGTTTATGATAAAAGCTCTGTTTATGATAAAAAGTAAGGATCCTCGTGTCCTGTAAGAGTCACATCTCATGGCGCTTTGCCAGAAAGAAAGTGTCGCAAATAAGAAAAAAAAGGCAGAATTTGACTTTATATCTCGCAATTCTGAGAAAAAAAAAGTGAATTGTGAGATAAAAAGTCGCAATAACTTTTTTTCTTTTTTTATTCAGTGGCGGAAACGGGCTTCCATATAAGGCAGAGTGGAAAGGCGAGCTAAAAAAAAAAAAAAAAAAAAAAAGCACGTGAGCTTCCAATGTGACGTCACAACGCAGACGCTATAGAAGACCCGCCGCGCTTCTAACGGCAGACGCGTATCTAGTTGAGTGAGCGGTTAGAAGCAGCGACTGATTCCACTCACTTAAACTATTCAGATTCACGATTTACAGACAGTCTTTTCAGAATATTCACACTGTTCACAAATGTCTACAACTGAGGGCAAGCCTCTCGCTCGAGCCGCCTGGGCTTCAAAACCTCTCGAGTTTCAAAAGTGTCGATTTAAACGATTCGATGGAGAACAGCCCAGCAGCTGAGATGGACATCAACAGCAGTAAGTAGTGTTATTTTACTTTCTCGGTCTGAGCTCAGTCTTTGGCTCAGTTTTTGACTTTGCTTTCCAGCAAAATATGAACTTGTATGCTCGCTCGTCCAGAGGAGCCAAACAGCTCAGAGAGATATTTTTGTCATACTATGGGCTATCTATAACAGTTTAATAACGAAACCCCAGAATTCATAGAGCCAATAAATATTACAAAACAATAGGGTAAACAGAGCAAACTCGAACAGAAACTTTTTGTTAGCAATGCAAATTTATTCATAAAATAGTTTAGCAGGTGGAAAGCTACATGACATTTCTTACTAGTTCTTGAAGCAGTTAAACTTAAAAGATTCGCTGTTAGTAGACTCTGAACACAACTAAGACGTCACGATAAGAGGTAAACCGCCTTTACCTTAACTGCAGATTTTTCTATGTCTCATTATTAGAGCTGTACTATTTTCAGCTTGAATCAGTTCACTGTCAGAAATGTGTCGAAAAGTAATCTGTTTCTGATCTGTGGTTAGAGATGTTTGTTTCTAATATTTTTCTGTTTTTCTTCTTCATTCCAGGCACAGCTATCAAAGGGAAGAAGGAGAAAGCGAGAGTCGTCTTCAGGAAGCTGTGCAAAGCTGTGAAGCGGCGTTCTTCCGCTGGCCGGACCGAGTGGAGAGTCTCTCAGCTCAGACGGACGCCATCTGGACGATCATGAGGGGACGCCTGTCCCAGGTCCGTCAGCTGCCGTGGATCCTGCTGTTCCTGAGCTGCTGTGTCTGCCGGGCAGGTGTGCGCCGATCTGAGCTGCCGCTGTATGTGCCGTGGTTCCTCCAGGATCATCGAGGAAACGCCTGTTCCAGATTCATCTGCTCTGAATCCGAGTCACAGTGAGCCATTGTTACTTTACTTATTGTTATTTCTGTCTGTCAATAATTAATTGGCAGCATCTGTTTCCACTAAGTGTAAATAGCAATAGAGGTTATTTTGCAGTGAAAATAGCATATTTTCTTAGCTATTGATTCAGTTTACACTAAGAGCAAATAGCAATGGATTCTATTGACACCATTTTCTGTTATTTATACAACTTATTGCAAAAAGTGCCAATTATCTGCATCTCCGTACTGTAGTACATTATAAAACAGTATGCAATAGTAATGTATTAAATGTACACGGTAGACTTAATAAGACTTAATAATTTGACAATGACATTTGTTGTGCTGTTTCCATGTTTAATTAGTAGTTCACAGTAATCTGTGGTCAGGGATGTTTCTAATGGTTTGCTCTTCATGTGTTTCAGAAAAGCTAAGAAAGGAAGGAAGAGAAAAGCTGTCCGTGCCTTCTTCCGAGAGCATGTAAGGCTGTGAAGCAGCTCTTCCCCTGCTGTGACCAGGACAGAGTCCAGCCTCCTAAAGCAGAGCCGCATCTCGAGCAATCCCAGCTCGTTCTGCCGGAGGAGCAGGACCAGGTCTCTGCAGACCTCCAGTCCTCTCCTGAGGAGGAAGAAGATGTCCCCGAGATTGAGGCCCATGATGCAGTTCTGCTCTCTCCAGTGTCTGGTTCCGGTCCGGTTCAGTGTCACCGCCGATCAAGTCAGAAAAGACACCGGACACAGTGTCTCCTGATCCAGAAATCGATTTGCCCCAAGGTGAGCCATTACCGCTTGGCAACATGTCATTTCTGCTCTGTCTTATTTTCTCTTTATTGATGCTATAGACTTTTCCAAATTTACTAGCCACTCAACATTTTCACTGGCCATCATTTTGTTGTTGGGAAATTACATCAACTTTTAACTTCAACTCTGCTGTTGACAATCAAAGGAACTTACAGTCCATCTTCTGTTTCTGTGTGCTTTTCAGGATCCACTGTGTCTTTGTTTGAAGTGGGACATTTGATCGCCCGGGAACTTCGGCAAGGTCTATGAGGGAACACATTTATTCAGCGACAAAGTGAAGGTCGCTCTGAAGTGTATTCCCAAGCGCAAAGCGGACCGCTATCTTGACATTGTAAGTTGGCTAAACCTGCAGAATAAGTGTGTTTTATAACCTGTAGCTGACATGCAGCTGGAACAGAAGACGGCAAACTAACAGATCTTGTGTTTGTCTCTCCTCAGCCTGGTCACCCAAACCGGTGCTTGCTGAAGTGGCTCTGATGCTCCGGCTGGGAGAAGCCCTTGTGCCCCAACATCATTCGGCTACACCAGTGGGTGGAGAATGAGAGCAGCTTCACTCTCATTATGGATTACCCTGAACCCTGCAGGACCTTGGAGGATTACATCTTGTTCAACGGCCCCATCAGTGAAGCACAAGCACGCTTGTTCATGTATCAAGTGCTTGATGCCGCCAAACACTGCCATAAGCATGGAGTTTATCACGGTGATATCCGCCAAGGAACATCCTGGTAACTCTCCACAGTCTGGAGCTCAATCTCATTGACTTCCGCTGCGCCGCCTGATCCGCAGCGAGGGATTTAACAGCAGTGAATACCAAGGTGAGTCCTGCTGATGATCACGTGACGCTGTGTTGTTGATGGTGAAGCGCACAGAAGCACTGAAACCGTGTGTCTTTTTTTTTTTTGAACAGGATCAGAGGCATACACCCTCCTGAGGTCCTCATGCACTCTGTTTTCCACGCCGCAGAAGCAGACGCCTGGGCACTGGCAGTTCTGCTCTTTGAGATCATGCACAGATATCTGCCATTTGAAAGCTTTGATGCCATTCAGCATGGCTACCTCAAGATGGATCCCACCTTATCCACTGGTGAGCACTCAGTTTTCCTGTTCAGATGACGTTTACTGTTACGCTTGATGTGAGGATACTAACCATGCTCTCTGAACTCTTCCCAGCGCACTCATGACCTTATTTTCCATAGTTTGAGCCGTAATCCAGCTCACCGGCTGACGCCCAGCAGCTGGAAGAGCACCGCTGGATGATACTCTGGAGGTCTAGGTAAAACGAAGACTGTTTTCATGCACATCAGAGCACAGGCAGACAGCAAAATACAAAGAATGAAAAGAATGTAATATTTCAGAGTGCTGCTGTCTGTAGAAACTAAAACATAGAAAAAGTGCATGGAAACATAGTTACTTAGTGCTTCACAAATTCTTAATGAAAGGTAAATCATAAATGTAACATTGATGCTTCATAAGTAACATTAATGTAAAAAAAGAAAATAACATTTTTAAAAATACTATTCTAGAAAGTAAAGTAAGTCACTACTTGGTGGCTTTTTAGTGACATTAACATAAGAAATGAAAAAAATGAATAATTACAAAAAGTTAAGAAATGTTCAAAAAAAAAAAAAACATAAATGAAAAAATTAATAATTACAAAAAGTAAAGAACATTTTTGAAAAGAAAATAATAATTAAAAAAGAGTCTTTTTGTAATAATCAGTCACAAATTGGTGGCTTTTTAGTGACATTAACATGAGAAATAAAAAAAGAGAAAAATAATTACAAAAAAAGTAAAGAAAAGTTTTGAAAAGGAAAAAATCAAACAACATAAGAAATGAAAAAGTAAAAAGAATAATAATTACAAAAAGTAAAGAAAAGTTTTGAAAAGAAAAAAAAAAAACATAAGATAAGAAATGAAAAAAAGTAAAAGAATAATAATTACAAAAAAAAGTAAAGAAACGTTTTAAAAAGAAAAAAAATAAAACAACATAAATGATAAAATAAATAATTACAAAAAAAGTAAAGAAAAGTTTAGAAAAGAAAAAATAAAACAACATAAGAAATGAAAAAAAGTAAAAATACTTTTGAAAAAAAAATTGTAATAATCAGTCACAAATTTGTGGCGTTTTAGTGACTAACATAAGAAATGAAAAGAAAATGACAAAAAGTAAAGCATAATTTTGAAAATAATAATAATAAAAAGAATATTTTTTAATAATCAGTCACAAATTGGTGGCTTTTTAGTGACATTAACATAAGAAATGAAAAAAAGGAATAATAATTACAAAAAATAAAAAAAGTTTTGAAAAGAAAAAAATAAAGCAAGATAAGAAAAGATAAAATAAATAATTACAAAAAAGCAAAGAAAAGTTTTGAAAAGAAAAAATAAAACAACATAAGAAATGGAAAAAGTAAAAATACTTTTGAAAAAAAAAATATTTTTGTAATAATCAGTCACAAATTTGTGGCATTTTAGTGACTAACATAAGAAATGAATAATAATTAAAAAAAAAAATGACAAAAAAGTAAAGAAAAGTTTTGAAAAGCAAAAAAATCAAACAAAATAAGAAATGAAAAAAAGTAAAAATATTTTTGAAAAAAAAAAATTGTAATATTCAGTCACAAATTTGTATGTTTTAGTGACATTAACATAAGAAATGAAAAGAAAATGACAAAAAGTAAAGCATATTTTTGAAAAGAAAATAATAATAATAATAAAAAAATATTTTTTAATAATCAGTCACAAATTGGTGGCTTTTTAGTGACATTAAGATAAGAAATGAAAAAAAGAATAATAATTACAAAAATAAAGAAAAGTTTTGAAAAGAAAAAATAAAGAAAAGTTTTGAAAAGAAAAAATAAAGAAAAGTTTTGAAAAAAAAAATAAAGCAAGATAAGAAAAGATAAAATAAATAATTACAAAAAGCAAAGAAAAGTTTTGAAAAGAAAAAAATAAAACAACATAAGAAATGGAAAAAAGTAAAAATACTTTTTGAAAAAATATATATATATTTTTGTAATAATCAGTCACAAATTTGTGGCATTTTAGTGACTAACATAAGAAATGAAAAAAAGTAAAGCATATTTTTGAAAAGAAAATAATAATAATAAAAAAAAGAATATTTTTGTAATAATCAGTCACAAATTGGTGGCTTTTTAGTGACATTAACATAAGAAATGAAAAAAAGAATAATAATTACAAAAAAAGTAAAGAAAAGTTTTGAAAAAAAAAAAATAAAACAAGATAAGAAATGATAAAATAAATAATTATAAAAAGTAAAGAAAAATTTAAAAAAAAGAAAAGAAAAATAACATAAGAAATGATAAAATAAATAATTTAAAAAAAAAAGTAAAGAAAAAAAAAAACATAATAAGAAATGAAAAAGTAAAAATACTTTTAAAAAAAAAAAATATTTTTGTAATAATCAGTACAAATTGGTGGTTTTTAGTGACTAACATAAGAAATGAAAAAATGAATTATTACAAAAAGTTAAGAAATGAAAAAAAAGAAAAAAAAACATAAAAAAAAAAGAAATAATTACAAAAAGTAAAAAGAACATTTTTGAAAAATAATAATTAAAAAGAGTATTTTTGTAATAATCAGTCACAAATTTGTATTTTTTAGTGACATTAACATAAGAAATGAAAAAAAAAAAAATTTTTAAAAAAAAAAAAAGTAAAGAAAATATTTTTTAATAAAGTCACAAAAAATCAAACAACATAAGAAATGAAAAAAAAAATAATAATTACAAAAAAAAAAAAGTAAAGAAAAGTTTTGAAAAAAAAAAACAAATAAAAAATAAAATAAATAATTATAAAAAGTAAAGAAAAGTTTTAGAAAAGAAAAAAATAAAACAACAGAAGAAATGAAAAAAAAGTAAAAATACTTTTGAAAAAAAAAAATTGTAATAATCAGTCACAAATTTGTATGTTTTAGTGACTAACATAAGAAATGAAAAGAAAATGACAAAAAAGTAAAGCATATTTTTGAAAATAATAAAGAAATTAATAATAAAAATAAATAATAATAAAAAAGAATATTTTTTAATAATCAGTCACAAATTGGTGGCTTTTTAGTGACATTAACATAAGAAATGAAAAAAAAGGAATAATAATTACAAAAAAATAAAGAAAAGTTTTGAAAAGAAAAAATAAAGCAAGATAAGAAATGGAAAAAAAAAAATATTTTTTTGAAAAAAATTGTAATAATCAGTCACAAATTTGTGGCGTTTTAGTGACATTAACATAAGAAATGAAAAAGAAAATGAAAAAAGTAAAGCATATTAAGAAAAAGAAATTAATAATAATAAAAAAAGAATATTTTTTAATAATCAGTCACAAATTGGTGGCTTTTTAGTGACATTAACATAAGAAATGAAAAAAAGAATAATAATTACAAAAAATAAAGAAAAGTTTTGAAAAGAAAAAAAAAAGAAAAGTTTTGAAAAAAAAAATAAAGCAAGATAAGAAAAGATAAAATAAATAATTACAAAAAGCAAAGAAAAGTTTTGAAAAAAAAATAAAACAACATAAGAAATGGAAAAAAGTAATAATACTTTTGAAAAAAAATATATATATTTTTGTAATAATCAGTCACAAATTTGTGGCATTTTAGTGACTAACATAAGAAATGAAAAAAGTAAAGCATATTTTTGAAAAGAAAATAATAATAATAATAAAAAAAGAATATTTTTGTAATAATCAGTCACAAATTGGTGGCTTTTTAGTGACATTAACATAAGAAATGAAAAAAAAAGAATAATAATTACAAAAAAAGTAAAGAAAAGTTTTGAAAAGAAAAAAATAAAACAAGATAAGAAATGATAGAATAAATAATTATAATAAAGTAAAGAAAAAATTTAAAAAGAAAAAATAAAACAACAATAAGAAATGATAAAATAAATAATTTAAAAAAAGTAAAAAAAAATAAAAAAACATAATAAGAAATGAAAAAAGTAAAAATACTTTTGAAAAAAATATTTTTGTAATAATCAGTCACAAATTGGTGGCTTTTTAGTGACTAATATAAGAAATGAAAACAAAATAATTACAAAAAAGTAAAGAAAATTTTTAAAGAAAAAAACAACAACATAAATAAAAAAAAAAAAGTAAAAATACTTTTGAAAAAAAATATATATTTTTGTAATAATCAGTCACAAATTTGTGGCGTTTTAGTGACTAACATAAGAAATGAAAAAAAAAAAAAAGTAAAGCATATTTTTGAAAAGAAAAAAATAATAATAATAAAAAGAATATTTTTGTAATAATCAGTCACAAATTGGTGGCTTTTTAGTGACATTAACATAAGAAATGAAAAAAAAAGAATAATAATTAAAAAAAAAGTTAAGAAAAGTTTTGAAAAGAAAAAAATAAAACAAGATAAGAAATGATAAAATAAATAATTATAAAAAGTAAAGAAAAAATTTAAAAGAAAAAAGAAAACAACATAAGAAATGATATAATAAATAATTACAAAAAGTAAAGAAAATTTTTTAAAGAAAAAACAACATAAGAAATGAAAAAAAGTAAAAATACTTTTGAAAAAAAAATTATGTAATAATCAGTCACAAATTGGTGGCTTTTTAGTGACTAACATAAGAAATGAAAAAAATTATAAAAAAGTAAAGAAAAGTTTTGAAAAAAAAAATAAAACAACATAAGAAATTAAAAAAAAAAAGTAAAATACTTTTGAAAAAAAATATTTTTGTAATAATCAGTCACAAATTTGTGGCTTTTTAGTGACATTAACATAAGAAAATGAATAATTATTACAAAAAAAGTAATTATCCTCCTAGGATCGCCACCTTAACGTGGTGGAGGGGTTTGAGTGCCTGAATGACCCTAGGATCTAGGTTGTCCGGGGCTATATGCTCCTGGTAGGGTATCCCAAGGCAAACAGGTCCTAGGTGACAAGCCAGACTAAGAGCGGTCCACCCCACCCCTATGAACAACAAAAATAACGCTGCGCCGCCTGGTACGGAGCCAGGCTTGGGGCTAGGGCTGCATGCGCATGCGAGCGGCTGGTGGCCGGGCACAGCCCGAAACAGCAGCGTGGGGCCATCCTCCCGTGGGCCCACCAACCCCTGGACACAGAATCTGGTTTTAGGGACATGGAATGTTACGCCTCTGGGGAGAAAGGAGCCTGAGTTCTTGCAGGAGGTTGAGAGGTAACGGCTAGAGATAGTTGGGCTCACCTCCACGTGCAGCTTGGGCTCTGGAACCCAACTTCTCGTGAGAGGCGGCACACAGGTGTGGGCTTGCTTATAACCCCCAGCTTAGCCACCATGTGTTGGAGTTTATCCCGTGGACGAGAGGGTCGCTCCCCTGCGACTTTGGGTCGGGGGAAGGACTCTCACTGTCATTTGTGCCACGGGCCGAATGGCAGTGTAGAGTACCTGGCCTTCTTGGAGTCCTTGGGAGGGGTGCTGGAAAGCGATCCAACCGGGACTCTATCAGCCCTGCTGGGGACTTCAACGCTCACCGTGATTGGGGGGAACGGCCCCCCGATCTAAACCAGAGTGGTGTTCTGTTGTTGGAATTCTGTGCTAATCATGGTCTGTCCATAACAAACACCATGTTCAAGCATAAGGGTGTCCACCAGTACAAGTGGCATCAGGACACCCTAGGGCGGAGGTCGATGATCGACTTTGTGGTTGTATCATCTGATCTAGGGCCGCATGTCTTGGACACGTATGGGTGAAGAGAGGGGCATAGCTGTCAACTGATCACCACCTGATGGTGAGTTGGATTGGGAGGAGGCCAGACAGACTTGGCAGGCCCAAACGTACCGTGACGTTTGGCAGAGACCCCTGTCAGGGAGATCTTCAACTCTCGCCTCCGGCAGAACTTTGACCGGATCCAGAGGGAGGCTGGAGACGTTGAGTCCGAGTGGACTATGTTCTCTGCCTCTTTGGTCAATGCAGCCGTCCGGAGCTGTGGCCGTAAAGTCTCCGGTGCATGTCGTGGCGGCAACCCCACCGGAAGAAAGGGATGCCGTCAAGCTGAAGAAGGAGTCCTATCAGGCCTGGTTGGCTCGTGGGACTCCTGAGGCAGCTGACAGGTACCGGTGGGCCAAGCAGACCACTGCCCGGGTGGTTCTGGTCTCAGGTCTGGGAGGAGTTCGGGAAGGCCATGAACAAGGACTATCGGACGGCCTCAAAGAGGTTCTGGCAAACCGTCCGACGCCTCAAAAAAGGGAATCAGTGCCCTGCCAACACCGCATACGGTGCTGGTGGGAACCTGCTAATAGAGACCTGCAATCCCGCGGGAGTACCGCGGGTCTCGCGGGACCCGACGCAACCCAGTGCGGCGCAGGACGAAATTTGATATGTGAACGCTGGTGCGGCGGTAAGGTCCTCGTGTGTGTGCGGGTTATGGAGAATAAAATTATTTATGGACTCCGCAAAATGGAAATATCTTAAAATTAAATTGTTAAAAAGAAATAAAATATTATTTATCTGCTGCACAAAAGCAACAAGAACAACTCAAAATAACGTAAATTCTCACGTGGTTCTTGCGAGGAACAAAGACCATAGACCCACACCGAGGCAAAATGTCTGAAGAGCATGACACAGGTGGAGCGCTTAGTGCTACATATATTAGTTCATTATTAAAGAAAGGAACATACAGAACTACAAAGCCAAACAAAGGGAAATCCGATATTTGGAAATGTTTTTCTATAGTATGTGACGGTATGGAAAGCACCTTCCTTTGCGAGCCTGCGACAAATGCAGCAAAATACTCGCATACAGCAGCCACAATTCTGGAACTTCAGGTCTGAAGCGCCATGTGTACACAGTTTTAATGTTTACATGCGGGCAGGAGCGGGACAAAACTTGAATATTGCGGGCTGGAGCGAAAAAAAAATCTATATTGTTGTGGAGCGGACAGAATCCTGCGGGAGCGGGACTGAAAAATCTGTCCCGCGCAGGTCTCTACCTGCAACCACGACTGGGGAATTTGTCGGGCGGTGGAAGGAATACTTTGAGGATCTCCTCAATCCTCCCAGGGGGGGCACTCGACCATCACCCTGGCTGAGGTCACTGAGGTTGTTGAGAAGCTTGACGAGATCCGCCCAGACTACTACCTCAGGTCTCTGGATGTTGTGGGGCTGTCTTGGCTGACACGCCTCTGGACTGGCAGACCGGGGTGGTGGTTCCTCTTTTTAAGAAGGGGGACCGGAGGGTGATCTCCAACTATTGGGAGATCACACTCCTCAGCCTCCCTGGGAAAGTCTATGCCAGGGTACTAGAGAGGAGAATCCGTCCGATAGTGGAACCTCAGCTTCAATGCGGGTTTTGTCCTGGACGTGGAAGACTGGACCAGCTCTATACCCTCTTCAGGATACTGGAGGGTTCCTGGGAGTTTGCCCAACCAGTCCACATGCGATTTGTGTATTTGGAGAAGGCATTCCACCGGGTTCCTTGTGGTGTCCTTTGGGGGGTGCTCTGGGAATACGGGTTAAGAGGCCCATTGTTAAGGGCTGTCCGGTCCCTGTATGATCAGAGCAGGCATTGATGCCGGCATTAAGTCAGACTTGTTCCCAGTGCATGTTGGATTCGGACAGGGCTGCCTTTGTCACCGGTCCTGTTCATTATTTTTATGGATAGGATTTCTAGGCGCAGCTGGGGGCTGGAGAGGGTCTGTTTTGGCGACCACAGGATAGCGCGTCTCTGCTTTTGCCAAGACCTACAGTGTGCGCTGGGGCGGTTTGCAGCTGAGTGTGAAGCGGCTGGGATGAGAATCAACACCTCTAAGCCTGAAGCAATGGTTCTCAGTCAGGTTGGTGGGGAGCTCCTGCCTCAGGTGGAGGAGTTAGGGGAGGATGGAACGAGAGATCGACAGGTGCAGCTTCTGCAGTAATGCGGTCGCTGTACTGGTCTGTCATTTACCGGTTGATATTCAATGTTACTCTCAGCTATGGTCATGATCTTTGGGTCATGACCGAAAGAATGAGATCCCTGATACAAGCGGCCGAAATTCGTTTCCTCCGTAGGGTGGCTGGGCACTCCTTTAGAGATAGGGTGATGATGTTTATTCATTCATTTATTTATTTATTTTCTTCCAGAGAAAATAGTAGTAGTAGTAGTAGTAGTAGTAGTACAAACAAAGTAAAGAATAGTTTTGAAATAATCAGTCACAAAGTTTTAGTGACATTAACATATGAAAATGAAAAAAATAATAATTACAAAAAGTAAACAATATTTTTATAATAATTAGTCACAAATTTGTGGCTTTTTAGTGACATTAAGAAATGAAAAAATAATATATAATACTATTTTTAAAAAGGAAAGCATATTTATGTATAATATTTAAAAAATTAACTAGTCACAAGTTTGTGCTTTTTAGTGACATTAACATACGAAATAAAAAGAATTAATAATTGAAAAAAGTAAAGAATATTTTTGCAATAATCAGTCACAAATCTGTGGCGTTTTAGTGAAATTAACATAAATAAAAAAATCCAAAAACGTAAAGAATATAAAAAAATAATAATAATAATAAAAATGTTTTTTGTAATAACCAGTCACAAATTGGTGGCTTTTTAGAGACATTAACATAAGAAATAAAAATAATAATTACAAAAAAAGTAAAGAATATTTTTGAAAAGAAAAAATAAAACATAAACATAAGAAATGAAAAAATAATTTACATAAGAAATGCAAAAAAGTAAAGAACATTTTGTGTGTGAATTTGCTAGTACGATGTCGGACAATGTAATATGCTCTGGTCCCCTCCTTGCCTACCGGGTGATGAGATTTACAGCAGACTGCTGGGTCTCAATGGCTGGATGTCGAAGTGGTGCCCAGTTTCTGGATGGACCTGTTGAAAAGAGATGGTCTTCATCCCTCCTGGGGTGGTGCCGCTCTTCTATCTAGAAATATGGCATATAGTCTTAGAGTTCCAACTTGACCAACTAGTGCCCAGGTGTTACGTGTTCGCGTTTTTTTGTCGTGTTTTTTTCTTCCCTCTCTCTGTTCTCCGCCCTTACACTCTCAGTCACCGGTCATTGGTTCCCGTCACCCATCAATCATCATCAGCGCTGACGTCACCCATTCCGCAGTCTCCAATCATTCCAAACCACCTCAAATAAAAGAGCCCGCCAGACCACCCACAAGCCCCATTTTGTTTTGCCGTTTGCTCGCTACTTACTTTTTCGGAATACTGATTGTCATTGTATATTGCATTGTTTGATGTTCGTTACTGTGTATTGTTCTCCCGTTCCTTTTCCACTCATATTGTTAGTTGTCATTCGTTGTGTGTTGTGAGGCCGGGAGAAGTGGACAGGTAAGAACGTCACGTGACTTAGTAGGAATCTACTTTGTATAGTACATTAGGTTAGAAGCGCGTGTACACCCCATGTACTTTTGTTTTGATCAGAGAGCGTAGTTAAGTTAGGGGCGGCCACGGACGCTGAAGACATTTTTATTTTCAAATAATTAGTGTTGGTAGATAGTCTAGGGGAAGTTAAATAGCTGGAGACGGTTTTGAGTTATTTTCTTTACTTTAGCACCGCCCTCGTCTCTTCTTCCCGTTCCTTCGTCTTGTGGTTTTTTGTTTCTGTAAATAATGTAAATATTGTACGTGTATATATACCATTTTCTTTTTCTGTTCTATCACCATTGCATCGCGTGTATTTAATCATCACCTACACAAATAAAAAATTATTATCTTGTACATTAGTTTGCACGGTTGTCTTTGTCCCACACACTATACGCACGTTTTTGATGTCTATCTTTTTAAATGTTATACCCTGTACCCCTAGACCCACGTGGGGTCGTCGTAACATTTTTGGGGCTCGTCCGGGATCTTTAAAACCCATCCCAAGACATTAAGAAGCTGTGCGTGCAGGTTGTGTTGTGGCAAAGTGATACCTTCAGATAGGTCTGGAAGCGTAGTGTGTAGTGTAGTGTTGCGCTCTCTGTGTGTGTTTGGTACTGGCAGTAAGCATGGCCTCATTTGATTTGGAAGTATTTATTACTAACCCATCCATTAAACAATTGACAGTTGTAGAAAAGATGATTTAATAAAAATTGCAGACTATTATAAAATTCCTGTGGTAAGACAAGCTCTTAAGAAAAATATCAAAAGAATGATATTCGACAAATTGACGGAGTTGAGGATTTTGTGATGCCTGGCGTCGATGTTGTAGAGACCGGGTCGCTTGGTGCTGACGCGCAACCGCCTAGTGCCTGTTCCTTGGAGGAAGGGCAGAGCGAGACAGACGCCGAGGTTGAGGCGGACGCCGAGGCCAAGGCTGTCTTGCCGCTTTTTACCCGTTTTCTCCTACTTCTGCTGGGTCCAAGGAGGATGGACGATTGAAAGTCCGCTTGGCCCGTTTACAGTATGAGGCACAGGAAAGGGCTCAGGCGCGTCAGGCTGAGTTGGACCTGAGGCTCGAAATCCGCAGGCTTGAGATCGAGGCTGAGAAAGAGGTGAAGCTGCGACAGCTCGAGTTGGACTCTAAGAGTTCTGCTAGAGTTACTGTGCAGTATTCTGTTTCTGCTCCAGTTGTTGATCCATCCTCACCCATGTTTGACGTAAGCAAGCATATTTCGTTAGTGCCTCCGTTTAGGGAGACTGAGGTTGATACGTATTTCAGCGCTTTCGAACGTATCGCATCCTCATTTTGTTGGCCGAAAGATGTTTGGTCCCTTCTTCTCCAGTGCAAATTGGTTGGCAAGGCACAGGAGGTTTGTTCAACGTTGTCCTTAGAGGAGAGTCTACAATATGAGACAGTTAAATCAGCCATTCTCCGTGCTTACGAGCTTGTACCTGAAGCATACAGACAGCGATTTAGAAATCATAAAAAACAGAACAGTCAGACTTTTGTTGAGTTTGCGCGCGAGAAAGGCATTCTCTTTGATAAGTGGTGTAACGCGAGTAAGGTAGCAGACTTTAATTCGTTAAGAGAATTAATGTTGTTGGAGGAATTTAAAGATTGTTTGCCCGAACGTGTCGTTGTATACCTGAACGAACAGAAAGTAGTTTCGTTGTCGCAAGCAGCAGTGTTTGCGGATGAGTTTGTGCTTACGCACAAGAGCGTGTATACTTCCGTGCGGTCAGATAAAAATCCTGCTGTTCAGTCCCAGCCTTCCCGTGTGAAGCCGGTGTCTCTGCAATCTAGAGAGACGAGGGAATGTTTTTACTGCCATAAACAAGGGCATGTAATAGCAGATTGTGTGACATTAAAGCGCAAGCAACAACAACCACCGCCTAAAAGTGTGGGGTTTGTAAATTCTGTCCCTGGTTTTAGTAACGTGTCGCCTGTTGAGTATTGTGCTGACCCTAGCTATAAGCCGTTCTTGTGTAAGGGGTTAATTTCATTTTCTGGAAAACCCGAAGATCAACGGGAAATTCAGATGCTCAGAGATACGGAGAGCGCGCACTCGTTTTTGGTCGAAAGTGCGTTACCTTTGTCGGATCAGTCATTCTGTGGGTCGAGTATTTTAGTGCAAGGAATTGAAATGGGGTTCGTAAAGGCACCCTTACACCAAATACACTTGCAATGTGAGCTAGTTACTGGGTTTGTGTCGGTCGCTGTTCGCCCTTCTCTTCCTATTAAGGAGTTTCGTTCATTCTTGGCAATGATTTAGCGGGTGGTAAAGTAATGCCAGCTTTAGAGGTTGTTGATCATCCTTGTAGTGTTTCTGGCCCGGATGAGTTGTATAAGAGTTACCCTGATGTCTTTCCCGCATGTTTTGACGCGCGCCCAGTCACGGAAGATGATCGATTCTGTTGACTTGTCAGAATCATTTTTAGCTCCTATGCTTGCTGAAAATGTGGAAAAAGTAGAGAATGTTACTTTTGGAAAACGACAAGCAGAGACAATAAGTTTGAAATTAGACGGTGATTTTCTAAATGTACCTGTGTCTCGGTCACAAATTATCGCCATGCGCAGAAAAAGGACGGATCTTTGGCTAAATGTTTCCAATCTGCTGTCTCTCCAAAGGATAGCAAGGAAAAGGTTGCTTATTTTGTGGAGGACGGCTTGTTAATGCGCAAATGGTACTCCAATACTGAAACTGACGCTGACTGGAATATCGTGTATCAGATTGTTATTCCTTCTGCTTATCGTCAGCATGTCTTGTGTTTAGCGCACGATCATGTGTTGTCAGGGCACCTTGGTATCACGAAAACATATGATAGACTTCTTAGACATTTTTTTTGGCCAGGATTAAAGAAGGATGTCGTGGAATTTTGCCGAACTTGCCACACTTGTCAGAGCGTGGGGAAACCGAATCAGGTCGTTCCTCCGGCCCGCTTTCTCCTATTCCAGGTCTCGGAGAACCCTTTGAACATGTTATTATTGACTGTGTCGGCCCGCTTCCTAAAACAAAGTCAGGGAATCAGTTTCTGTTAACAATCATGTGCACTGCTACAAGATTCCCAGAGGCAATTCCACTTCGCAAAATTACTGCTCCTGTGATTATCAAAGCCTTGATAAAGTTTTTGCTACATTTGGTTTACCGAAAATTGTACAGACTGATCAAGGAACCAATTTTATGTCTAAGATATTTAATCAGGTTTTAAAATCACTTTCCATCACCCATCGAATATCAAGTGCGTATCATCCGGAGAGTCAAGGCGCACTTGAACGGTTTCACCAAACTCTGAAGTCCATGTTAAAAAAGTACTGTGCAGACACGAATAGGGATTGGGATGAAGGTGTCCCATTGGTATTGTTTGCAGTCCGTGAAACGCAGTGCAGGAGTCACTCTGGTTCAGTCCTGCTGAGCTTGTTTTCGGTCATACGGTTCGAGGACCACTCAAACTGTTAAAAGAAAACATAATGGAAATTGAGAAAAGCCCTAAGACTAATGTGCTCAATTATGATAGTCGGTTTAGAGAACGGTTACATAAAGCTTGCGATTTGGCAAAAGAGTCGCCACAGCTGCGCAGAGAACGTGATGAAGCGACGGTATGACTCTAAGGCTGTCCCGCGTTCTTTTCAAGCTGGTGACTGAGTTCTTGTGTTGTTGCCCATCCCAGGGTCTGCCTTGTCTGCCCGCTTTTCTGGTCCTTACGTTGTGCAAGAGAAATTGAGTGAGACAGACTATGTAATTCGTACTCCTGAAAGGAAACGCCAGTCGAGAGTGTGTCACATAAACATGTTGAAGGCGTATCATCATAGAGAGTCTCCACAAGTGAAAGCTGATGAGGTGGCAGCTACACCTGTTGTTTCTTCAGTCGCTGTAGTTGGCGAGGTTACATCTCCTGCTCTGGTATCTGCTGCTGATGAGGATGGCCTTGTGTTGCGAAATGCTCCTCAACAGTGCGCCCGGCTAAGCAATTCAGAAATGCTGGGAAGTTGCCTTCAATTCTCTCTCACTTGTCTGAGTTACAGCAACGTGACATTATACAGTTAATTCACAAATTTCCCACTCTATTTAATGACACCCCTACGCAGACCTCAGTGTTACAACATGATATAAATGTCAATAATTCTCCCCCTATCAAACAACACGCTTACCGCATTAACCCGTAAAGCGAGCTGTTATGAGGAAGGAAGTCAAATACCTTGTTGAAAATGACCTAGCTACTCACAGTTGTAGTCCGTGGAGTTCTCCGTGTGTTCTTGTGCCTAAACCAGACGGAACGTTTTCGCTTTTTGCACGGATTATCGTAAGGTTAATGCTGTTACGGTACCTGATTGCTTTCCTCTTCCCGTATGGAAGATTGCGTGGACAACCTTGGGGCTGAAAGGTTACTGGCAGGTGCCATTGACTCCACGAGCTTCAGAGATTTCTGCCTTTGTAACACCAGATCACTTCATGCAATATAAAGTTATGGCCTTCGGGTTGCGCAATGCACCAGCTACATTTCAAAGGTTGGTGAATACAGTTTTGTCAGGTGTCTCAAATTGTAATGCCTACCTAGACGATTTGGTAGTGTACTCGTCTGAATGGTCAGAACACATTTCGTTGTTAACCACTGTCTTTACACGACTTGCCAAAGCTACACTCACCCTAAATTTAGCCAAATGCGAATTTGGTCAAGCAACAGTTACCTACCTCGGTAAAGAAGTTGGTCAAGGTCAGGTTCGCCCCGTTGCTGCCAAAGTTTCCGCCATAGCCGAGTTTCCTGTTCCTACCACCAGACGCGAGTTACGCCGATTTTTAGGAATGGCTGGATACTATCGCAGTTTTTGTCGGAATTTTTCCAGTGTGGCCTGTTCCCTCACAAATTTACTTAGTCCAACCAATCAATTCGTTTGGTCATCTGAGTGCCAGCAGGCATTTGAGAATATCAAAGCGTTGTTATGCTGTACCCCTGTTCTCGCTGCTCCAGACGTCTCGTCCCTTTTAAACTGGAAGTCGATGCGAGTGCCGTAGGTGCCGGTGCCGTACTTCTCCAAGAAGACCAAAGTGGCGTTGAACATCCTGTATGTTATTTTTCTCGGAAATTTAATAAACACCAGCTCAACTATTCCACCATCGAAAAAGAAGCTCTTGCGTTACTGTTAGCACTACAATTTTTCGAAGTTTACATCGGATCCAGTTCTGTTCCTGTTACTGTCTACACAGATCACAATCCTTTAGTTTTCCTGTCCCGCATGTACAATCAGAATCAGCGTCTTATGCGCTGGGCTTTGATCATACAAAATTATAATCTTGAAATTTGCCACAAGAAAGGAGTAGACAATGTAGTGGCAGATGCTCTTTCTAGATGTGTTTAGTTGTTTTTGGATGGTGTTGTGATTGTTAACAAACAATATTGTTATATGTTTGTTCTTATGGGTGGGGTGTTACGTGTTCGCGTTTTGTCGCGGTGTTTTTTCTTCCCCTCTCTGTTCTCCGCCCTTTACACTCTCAGTCACCGGTCATTGGTTCCCGTCACCCATCAATCATCATCAGCGCTGACGCGTCACCCATTCCGCAGTCTCCAATCATTCCAAACCACCTCAAATAAAAGAGCCCGCCAGACCACCCACAAGCCCCCCCCCATTTTGTTTTGCCGTTTGCTCGCTACTTTTTCGGAATACTGATTGTCATTGTATATTGCATTGTTTGATGTTCGTTATTGTGTATTGTTCTCCGTTCCCTTTTCCACTCATATTGTTAGTTGTCATTCGTTGTGTGTTGTGAGGCCGGGAGAAGTGGACAGGTAAGAACGCCACGTGACTTAGTAGGAATCTACTTTGTATAGTACATTAGGTTAGGGGCGCGTGCCACCCCATGTACTTTTGTTTTGATCAGAGAGCGTAGTTAAGTTAGGGCGTCACGGACGCTGAAGACATTTTTATTTTCAAATAATTAGTGTTGGTAGATAGTCTAGGGGAAGTTAAATAGCTGGAGACGGTTTTGAGTTATTTTCTTTACTTTAGCACCGCCCTCGTCTCTTCTTCCCGTTCCTCTGCGTCTTGTGTGTTTTTTTGTTTCTGTAAATAATGTAAATATTGTACGTGTATATATACCATTTTCTTTTTCTGTTCTATCACCATTGCACCGCGTGTATTTAATCATCACCTACACAAATAAAAAAATTATTATCTTGTACATTAGTTTGCACGGTTGTCTTTGTCCTACACACTATACGCACACGTTTTTAATGTCTATCTTTTAAATGTTATACCCTGTACCCCTAGACCTACGTGGGGTCGTAACACCAGGTCAGGAAGGAGACAAACTGTTTTCTTTCATCTTTTTAATTGTAACTACGCAGCCGTCAGCTACAGTTGCACATCAGTTAGTGAGCTATAGATCCCCTGAGGAAAAATTACACTCTTTCTCTATTATAGGAGAAGAAGACTTATAGAAACTTGTTAAATCATCTAAACCAGCAACATATATGTTAGACTCTATTCCATCTAAACTATTAAAAGATTTGCTTCCAGAAGTCATAGATCCTATTTTGAACATTATTAATTCATCATTGTCATTAGGATATGTTCCCAAAACCTTCAAACTGGCAGTAGTTAAGCCTCTTATTAAGAAACCACATCTTGACCCCAAAGACTTAGGAAATTACAGACCAATCTCTAATCTCCCTTTTCTGTCAAAGATACTAGAAAAGGTAGTATCCTCACAACTGTATTCCTTTTTAGAAAAAAATGGTATCTATGAGGATTTCCAATCAGGTTTTAGACCGTACCATAGTACTGAGACTGCTCTCATTAGAGTTACTAATGACCTGCTTCTATCATCGGATCGTGGTTTTATCTCGTTATTAGTGCTATTAGATCTTAGCGCAGCATTCAATACTATTGATCACAACATTCTCTTGGATAGACTAGAAAACTATGTTGGCATTAGAGGAAGCGCCTTAGCATGGTTTAAATCATCAGTTTGTAGCAGTAAATGAGGAAGTATATCGCTCACAAGTGAAATATGGAGTTCCTCAAGGCTCAGTGCTAGGACCGTTACTTTTCAACCTATACATGTTACCTCTGGGAGATATATTATCAGGAGACATAGTGTTAGCGTTCACTGCTATGCTGATGATACTCAGCTCTAGATTTCAGTGCAGCCTGGTGATACACACCAAATTGAGAATCTAACAGAATGCATAGTCGATATAAAAACTGGATGATGAGTAACTTTTAATGCTAAATTCTGAAAAAACGGAGGTGCTAATAATTGGACCTAAAAACGCCACATATAATAATCTAGAACACTGTCTAACACTTGATGGCTGCTCTGTTAATTGTTCTTCATCAGTTAGGAACCTAGGTGTGCCGTTTGACAGCAATCTTTCCTTCGACAACCATGTTTCCAGCATCTGTAAGACTGTGTTTTTCCATATTAAAAATACATCCAAATTACGACCTATGCTTTCAACCTCTAATGCAGAAATGTTAATTCATGCGTTTATGACGTCAAGGTTAGATTATTGTAATGTTTTATTGGGTGGTTGTTCTGCACACTTGATAAACTTCAGCTGGTCCAAAAACGCAGCAGCTAGAGTCGTTATTAGAACTAGGAAGTATGATCATATTAGCCCGGTTCTGTCAACACTGCACTGGCTCCCTATCAAACATCGGATAGATTTTAAAATCTTATTAATTACCTATAAAGCCCTGAATGGTTTAGCTCCTCAATACTTGAGTGAGCTCTTATCACATTATAGTCCTGCACGACCGCTGCATTCTCAAAACTCTGGCCATTTGATAATAGAATATCAAAATCGACTGCGGGCGCCAGATCCTTTTCCTATCTAGCACCTAAACTCTGGAACAGTCTCCCTAACTCGGTTCGGGAAGCAGACACACTCTGCCAGTTTAAATCTAGATTAAAGACACATCTTTTAACCTAGCCTACACATAACACACCAACACACTTTTTATTATTCAAATCTGTTAAAGGATTTTAGGCTGCATTACTTAGAACCGCTGGAACCGGGAACACTACTCCTAAAACACAATGTACTTGTGACATCATAGAAAGAATGGCTTCTACGCTAATATTAGTCCTGTTTCTTTCTTAATCTGTTTCACAGTTTGTATCCAGACTAGATGGTGGATCAGCACCCAGAGATTATGTTCATCAGAGACCAGAACACCTAGATGCGCACTGTGGACCGATGACCAGATCCTGACACACACACACACACACACACACACACACACACACACACAAACAAACAAATAAAAAGAAAGTCATTTACGCTATCTGACACAGCTGCGTTTAAAATTGAACTGGAAGTTAAGTGCTGGGCGTCCGGTTAGAGGAGAACGGGCCCCAACTGAGTCTGGTTTCTCCCATGGTTTTTTTTTTTTTTTTTCATTCTGTATGGATGGGTGTTACGTGTATCTGTGACTTTAATATGATTGAGCCTATAGGTGGTGCTAGCCCTGAGGTAACCAGTGTTCCTTTTCCTGCATTACTCCTGATGCATTAGCTCGGAAATATCCCGAGGTATTTCTTCAGTGCGCTGTTACTCGCGCTATGTAACAGAGATTAAAAGAGAAAAGCCATGGGAAGTCAGAAGACGGTGTAAATTCGATCTGAGTGATATGTTTCTCACGAGTTCAGATCTGGGGAAAGTGAAGTGTTCAAATTCTGTTGGTTTGGACATCACCGTCAAGAAGCTAGACGAACCTTCTTTGGGGCTTGTTAAATTATCTCTGTCACATGAGCAGCTTATTTTTGAGCAGAGGAAAGACAAGGAAATGTCACCCCTCTTTGAAGCTGTTGTTCCTGTTGAGCAACTTGAGAGTGTATCGCAAGGATACTTTGTTGAAGATGGTGTGCTGATGAGGAAGTGGAGACCTTCAAATACTGCTGCTGCTGATGATGAATGGCAGAGTGTTAAGCAGGTAGTAGTTCCTTCCTCATATCGTTTTGAAATCCTGAGACTTGCACATGACGGTCCATTTGCCAGTCATTTGGGAGTAAATAAACGTATGATCGTGTGCTCCGACATTTTTTCTGGCCTGGTTTAAAAAAAAATGTAGCAAGTTACTGCCGAAGTTGCCATGTGTGTCAGAAGATTGGAAAACCGAACCAAACCATTCCACCTGCTCCGCTGTATCCAATTCCAGCTATTGGTGAACCATTTGCGAGAGTGCTGATCGACTGTGTCGGTCCCTTGCCTCGTACGAAGTCCGTAACCAGTATTTACTGACAATAATGTGTGCATCTACACGTTTTCCAGAGGTAATACCTTTACGGAAAATTACTGCTCGCTTCTTAAGTTCTTCTCCTGTTTGGCCTTCCTCGCACTATTCAATCAGATCAAGGTACGAATTTTATGTCTCGTGTGTTTAAACAAGTTCTGGATCAGTTGCATATTCAACACTGCACTTCTAGTTGTTACCATCCAGAAAGCCAAGGAGCACTCGAACGGTTCCACCAGACTTTAAAATCAATGCTTTGTGCGTTCTGTCTAGAGTTTCAGAAAGACTGGGATGAGGGAGTGCCTATGGTTATGTTTGCAGTAAGGAGGTAGTACAGGAGTCTTTGGGCTTCAGTCCTAACGAGCTGGTGTTTGGACACACTGTTCGTGGTCCACTGAAGCTGATCAAAGATCACTGGTCTAATGACTCGAGTCTAAACAATGTCCTTGACTACGTTTCAGAGTTCCGTTTAAAACTGCACCGTGTATGTGAGTTGGCTAAAGAGAATTTGAAGATGTCACAACAGCGAATGAAAAACGTTTCGATCGTAGTGCTAAACTTCGTAGTTTTTCTCCTGGTGATAGGGTGCTAGTGCTGTTACCAGTATCAGGATCTGCACTGCAGGCCCGTTACTTCGGTCCTTATCAGGTAAAAGAGAAGGTGAGTGAACTTAACTACGTAATATCGACATCCGATCGAAAGAGAAAGACTCGTTTGTGTCACATTAATATGCTAAAACCTTATTTTGAGCGAAAGCCAGATCTGTTTGGACAGAAGTCTTTTGCGTTAACGGTTTCACCCACAGATTCTTCGGTGATCAAAGAACAGGCGCTGCTCAGTGCTGATTCACCTGTTGATGAGACGCTGTCTAGTGCTGAAATTTTGACCTGTCCATTATCTTCTAATACTAATAGCACCTGTGTCTCGATCATAATTGAGGATGATATTGACTTTCCCTCTGCTGAGCTGGTGGTGGGAAGGTTGAAAAATTCTGAGGTGATCCGAAATCTTGACACGTTTCTTTCCCATCTGACTGCTGCTGAATGCGCTGACGTGACTAATGTCATTCAGACTTATAATAACTTGTTTTCTGACATCCCTTCTCGTACTTCGTTGATGGAACATGATATTGATGTTGGCGATTCATTGCCTATTAAACAGCACGCATTTCGAGTAAGTCCTGAAAAACAATTGCAGCTGAAAAAAGAGGTGACCTTCATGATAGAAAACGACATAGCCGAGCTTTAGTTCATGGAGCTCACCTTGTTTGCTAGTAAAAAAATCTGACGGCTCATTTCGTTTTTGCACTGATTTTAGACGCGTTAATGCAGTTACAAAACCAGACAGTTATCCTTTGCCTCGCATGGAAGACTGCGTGGATCGTGTCGGAAACGCTGTGTTCGTGATTAAGATCGACTTGCTTAAAGGGTATTGGCAGGTGCCTTTGACTGAGAGCGCGCAAAGAGATCTCTGCGTTCGTAACACCTGACCATTTCCTTAACTATACGGTCATGGCTTTCGGTTTACGAAATGCACCGGCAACCTTTCAGAGGTTGGTGAACCGTGTCATCGAAGGCATGCATAATGAGGAGGCTTATTTGGATGACCTAGTGGTCTATAGCGAGTCTTGGTCAGAACACATACAGCAGCTTGACACGTTGTTTAATCGTTTGTCTCGTGCGAATCTTACGGTCAATCTAGCGAAATGCGAATTTGGTCGCGCCACGGTAACTTATTTAGGAAAGATTGTTGGCGGTGGTCAAGTTCGTCCGGTTGAGTCTAAGGTGGAGGCTATCACTCGTTTTTCGGTGCCCAATAAATACACGCCGTGAGCTTCGACGATTTTTGGGTATTGTAAGACTCTAGCATGCAGTGACTCTCCCAGCCACTAGGTGGTTCCAGTGGTGTATACAGTTCTTTGTGTTAGTGCTAATCAGGTTCATTTGTAACACCTGTGGACTGGTCTATTTAAGCAAGCTTCTCTCAGTGAATTATGTTCAGTCTTGGACCTTTAATGGATGTATTTTTGTTCCCGAGAAAAGCTGTTTTTTCATTTACGCAAGTATTCTGCTGCCATTTTGTTTTCTGTATCTTTTGTGGAAGCTCGGCTTCTGAGTTTTGTTGTACTTTGTTAAATACCCAGTAAACACCTTTTTGTTCAGCAATCCAAGCCTTCTGAATGTTACTCCTCTGCTCTTGGGTCCAACTAAAATACATGTCTGCTATGGCTCAGTGAGGAAAACCTCATTCCCTCAACTGAGAGACCTGTGTTCGATCCCAGCGCTTGGCACCCCATCACAGCAAGACTGAACCAAAAAGATGGACCCAGCAGAAGATGCTACTTCCAGTGCTGAGCATATCCTTGCTGCTCTTTCTGACCAAGCCTCTATGGTTCACAAACATGAACAGATGTTAACTGAGATCCTTCAGCAGTTAAGTCAGCTGTCTGCCCATCCAGCATTTACCACTCAATCCACGCCAACGGATCATTCTAGACCTTCACGGACTGACTTTTACTTGAGCCCAGGCTACCCGCACCAGAGAGATATGATGAGAACCCAGAGAGGTGTCGAGGCTTCATTACTCAGTGTTCTCTAGCTTTCGGCCTACAACCTAACAGTTTTCCAACTGAGAGCAGCAAGGTGGCATACATAATGACTCTCCTTACAGGAAAGGCGCTGGACTGGGCAACAGCATTGTGGGACCACCACTCACCACTCACTGACAATAGTGATCTGTTTGTTGCAGAGATGAAGAAGGTATTTCATCATCCCCCTAGTGGAGGAGATATTGACCACAGACTACTTCAAATTTCTCAAGGAACACGGAGCGTGGCAGAGTTCGCTATTGAATTCGCACTTTAGCCACAGAGAGTGGTTGGGACCAACAGGCCCTAAGAGCAGCGTTTCACCATGGTCTCTCCTGCACTAAAGGATGAACTGGCATTTCGTGATCCAGCTCCTGACCTGGAGTCCCTCATAGCCATTGCCATCAGAATAGACAACCGCATTCGAGACCGCAGACAGGAACGCCACAGGGACGTTGGAATGTCTGAGCCCCAAATTTTTAGTAGCACCTTTGAATCACCAACACCTTCTATGAATTCTGAGGAACCCATGCAATTGGGAAGGGCTAGGTTGTCACAAGCTGAAAGAGACCGTCGCATGAGGAGAGATGCTGCCTATATTGTGGAAAACCAGATCATTTCAGGTTCAACTGCCCTGAGTTAATGGGAAAAGGCAACTCTCGTCCAAGGAGAGGGGGGCTGGGACGAGAGTAATTAACTTCCCCCGACCGGCAGCCTCTGGGGTTTCACTCCAGGTTTCACTGCATCTGGGTAATCAACGTCACAAGTTGTGGGCCTTCATTGACTCGGGAGCTGCAGGAAATTTTATGGACTATGCTTTGGCTAAACACCTGAGAATTCAGCCTCTTATAACCCAAAGACCTTTGACCATAACCGCATTGGATGGGAGACCTCTGGGTTCTGGCCAGGTAAGCCAATACACACCACTCTCCACATGCTGACTAATAACCATAGTGAGAAGATACAATTTTATTTGATCCACTCACCAGAGTTCCCTTTGATTCTTGGCTACCCATGGCTGTCTCTTCACAACCCACACATAGATTGGACATCTAGAGAATTAATTGCTTGGGGCACTAATTGTGGGGATTCAGACCTGTCTCTTTGTTATTTTTCGAGTTCCCGAAGACATCTCTGAACTCTCGACCAGACACTCCCAAGTCACTGCCTGCTCCTCTCCGGTCAACAGCCCAATCCATAGAGGTACTAACTATTCCCAAACTTCAACCTGTGACCTCTAGTAACTCAGTGTTGTCTTCTCAGTTATCTCGAGTCCCCCCAGAATATACAGATCTCTGTGAAGTCTTCAGCAAGACCCGTGCTGCTTCCCTGCCACCTCATAGACCCTATGACTGTGCAATCAATCTACTTGCAGGAACCTGTCCTCCTAGAGGGAGACTGTATTCACTCTCAGCCCCTGAAAGAGCCGCTATGGATGACTATATTAAAGAGGCACTTAACAGTCAATTCATTCGCCCATCCACGTCGCCAGCAGGAGCTGGATTCTTTTTTGTAGCAAAGAAGGATGGTAGTCTTAGGCCATGCATAGATTATCGTGGACTGAATAGCATTACGGTAAAAAACCGCTACCCCCTGCCACTCATGACTACGGCCTTTGAACTCCTACAGGGGGCAACCATTTTCACAAAGCTTGATCTTCGAAATGCTTACCACCTTGTTAGGGTAAGGGCTGGTGACGAATGGAAGACTGCTTTCAACACCCCCAACGGACATTATGAATATCAGGTAATGCCTTTTGGGCTAGTCAATGCACCAGCAGTATTTCAGGCACTTATTAATGATGTTCTACGGGATATGCTAAACAAGTTTGTGTTCGTTTATCTTGACGATATTCTTATCTTCTCCCGTTGCTATCAAGAACATGTCCAACATGTACGATCTGTCTTGTCTCAACTGCTAATTAATGGATTATTTGTCAAACTAGAGAAGAGTGAATTTCATGTGTCTACCGTCTCTTTTCTTGGATTCATTGTTTCAAAGGGCAGTGTTCAGATGGACTCCAATAAGTTTAGGGCAGTGCTGAACTGGCCCCAACCACGCTCTGTCAAACAGGTCCAACGCTTCTTGGGGTTTGCAAACTTTTATAGGAGGTTCATTAGGAACTTTAGTTCTATTGCACAACCCCTTACTGCTCTCACCAAGAAGAGATCAGGCTCATTTAAGTGGACTGATAAGGCTAATCAAGCTTTCTCCGGCTTAAGCAGCGCTTCACTTCTGCCCCCATCCTTACACTCCCAGATCCTGAGTTGCCCTTTGTAGTGGAGGTGGATGCCTCAGATGTTGGGGTCGGAGCAGTTTTATCACAGAGAGCAAGGAGTGATGGCAAGCTCCACCCTTTGTGCGTATTTCTCTCGCGACTTCTCCCGCTGAGAGGAATTACGACATTGGTAACCGGGAGCTTCTGGCTGTGAAGTTGGCACTAGAGGAATGGAGACATTGGCTGGAGGAGCTAAACACCCATTCCTTATCTGGACAGATCACAGGAACCTCACGTACATCCGGGAGGCCAAGCGGTTGAACTCCGCCAGGCTCGTTGGGCCCTATTCTTTAACCGCTTTGACTTTACTCCTCTCATATCGTCCAGGTTCCAGGAATGCAAAGCCTGATGCCCTCTCAAGGCAGTTTGACCCACCTGAGGTAGAGGGCAGACCCGAACCAATCATACCCAACTCCAGAGTGGTGGCATCTATCCAGTGGGGACTTGAGGTGGCGGTTAGGAAGGCCCAACAAAGACACCCTGTTCCAGGCAACTGCCCTCCAGGTCGTCTGTTTGTGCCCAACCCCATGCGTTCTGATGTGTTACAGTGGGGTCATGCTTCTCTTCCTTCGGGCCATCCTGGGAGTACAAAGACACTGAGACTCATCCAGAGAAGATTTTGGTGGCCAAATATGCAGAGAGACGTTCAGGCTTTTGTCAACGCCTGTACAGTTTGTGCTCAGAACAAGGAACGCAGAACCCACCCTCAAGGCTTACTGCACTCACTACCCATCCCTACACGCCCCTGGTCACATATATCATTGGACTTTGTTACAGGTCTACCAAGTTCTCAAGGTAACACAGTAATTCTGGTGGTGGTGGACAGATTTTCTAAGGCATGTCACCTCATACCATTACCCAAGATTCCCACTGCAGGTCAGACAGCAGACCTACTAGTGAAACATGTCTTCAGAATCCATGGATTTCCCCAAGATATGGTCTCCGACAGGGGATCTCAGTTCACTTCTCGGTTCTGGAGGGCTTTCGGACGTCTAATTGGAGCATCTATTAGCTTGTCTTCTGGGTTTCACCCTCAGTCAAATGGGCAGACTGAGAGGGTCAACCAGGACATTGAAAAGACTCTAAGATGCCTGGTTTCCAACAACCATTCTGCCTGGAGTTCCCATTTGATCTGGGCTGAATTTGCACACAACACTCAATATCATTCATCCTTACGCATGTCTCCTTTTGAGTGCCAATTTGGTTTCCCCTCCTCCCTGTTTCCTGAGCAGGATCCTGAGGTCCGGGTTCCAGCTGCTGCTCAGTTAGTGCAGAGGTGTCGACGGGCATGGCAGAAGGCTAAGGTAGCCCTACGTAAGGCCACTCAAACCCAACAGAGGTATGCAAACCAACATCGGAGGGTTGGACCATCACTCAGACCAGGTCAGAGGTGTGGTTGTCGATCAAGGATCTACCGCTACATGTTGAGTCACGGAAACTAGCACCCGTTTCATTGGTCCTTTCAAGGTTCTCAGAAGGGTCAACCCTGTGTCTTACCGTCTCCTCCTACCCAGGTCCATGCGTATTCATCCCACTTTCCACATCTCTCGTTTAAAGCCTGTTTTCTATTCTCCTTTGTCCCCAGCCAGGAAGCCACCCCCAGTACCTCGCATTATTGGTGGTCAACCAGCTTACACGGTACGCAGACTTCTGGACTTTCGCCAGCTCAGAGGAGGAATCAGTATCTTGTTGACTGGGAGGTTATGGCCCAGAGGAGCGGTCGTGGGTGCCTGCTCGAGATATTCTCGACCCAGACCTCATCAGGGACTTCCACCGTCGAACTCCAATTCAGGGGGAACGTCAGGAGCCGTTCATAGAAGAGGGGCTCCTGTAAGACTCTAGCATGCAGTGACTCTCCCAGCCACTAGGTGGTTCCAGTGGTGTATACAGTTCTTTTGTGTTAGTGCTAATCAGGTTCATTTGTAACACCTGTGGACTGGTCTATTTAAGCAAGCTTCTCTCAGTGAATTATGTTCAGTCTTGGACCTTTAATGGATGTATTTTTTGTTCCCGAGAAAAGCTGTTTTTTCATTTACGCAAGTATTCTGCTGCCATTTTGTTTTCTGTATCTTTTGTGGAAGCTCGGCTTCTGAGTTTTGTTGTACTTTGTTAAATACCCAGTAAACACCTTTTTGTTCAGCAATCCAAGCCTTCTGAATGTTACTCCTCTGCTCTTGGGTCCAACTAAAATACATGTCTGCTATGGCTCAGTGAGGAAAACCTCATTCCCTCAACTGAGAGACCTGTGTTCGATCCCAGCGCTTGGCACCCCATCACAGGTATGGTGGGATATTACAGAAATTTCTGTAAGAATTTTTCTGTTGTAGCTTCACCTCTAACCGACCTCCTCAGCCCGAAAGTTCCATTTAAATGGTCTGAAGCGTGTCAGGAGAGTTTTGAGAAAATCAAAGCCCTCCTGGTTAACTTTCCTATTTTATCTGCCCCTGATTTTTCGTCTCAGTTATTGCTTGCCGTTGATGCAAGTGACACGGGTGCGGGGGCTGTACTTCTCCAACGAGATCAGGGTGATGTAGGGTTTTCACCTATTATTAATTAATTAATTCTGATAATTATGAATTATCATTTGAATTCGCTCTTAATTCAAGTTTTGGGAATTTAATCTTAAAAGATTCACGTTAGTATGTAATTCAAATATACCCTAAATCACCTAATACGTCCAGTGTTTTAGGGCAATTTAAATGTATGTTACCAATATGAATTTACTCTGTGATCAGCAAAATAAATCAATTGGACTTTACTCGTTTATCTGATCTTCGCTTTACCTCGAGCAGGTAGCAACGGATCTGGGCATGAGTTTAACTTTCCAGTCACATAAAACACTAACGAATTCGTAATAATGAAACAAAATGTATTAAACAGTACCTACTAGTTGACAAGACTACGCTGAGAAGACTAAACATACACACACACACACATGCACATACATTCACACACACATTCATGGGTTGGAAGGGAAAATGGATAATTGTCTGTCCAAAGTCTGTTAGCTAGTTCTGAGATCGCACTAAGAGCACCAACAAAGCAAAGTTAGGGTTTAGCTTTGCTTATATGTGTCTGCGCCGATTCAGTCAAGAGATGAAAAGGTAGTTTTACCACACGGCTTGTCTGGGAAATCCGGCTTGCTGATTGGTCAGGCTCGTCCGTGGGATGACGCGATCGGGCTTTCCCGGGCCGTTTGAATGGAGTCTCTCTAGCTTGGTGGTTCGCTTTGGATGAACCGGGTTGGTTATGGAAAGGGCAGTGAGTGTCCGTGGGTGAGGTGACGGAGCGGACCGAGTCGAGGGTATCGGGTCGTTCTTGTTCAGAGTCTTCTAACTTCTCCAAGTTCTGAAGTTTCTCCGTTTCCGTGGCAATTCCTGCAGCGACCCGAATTCCCCTGCGACTCGGTGGTTCGAAGAAGTTCTTCTCAACTCGATGAGGAGCTCTGTTCCTGCGTTTTGAGGTGCAAGTTTTGGGCCGTGCCTGGGCAGTTGTCCAATCCGAGGTCGTAGGGGCGTGTCCACGCCTGCTTTCGACTCGGTTTGTGCATACTTTATCCCAGTTAGAACTGACATTCTGCACTTCTGTTTCTTATCGAAAGTTTATAAATAGAATACACTGTTGTGCATTTTAACAAACATACCTATTCATTCACCACGATATTGGAAACATCATCAGCTTCAACTTGACACCAAACATGCATTATCTAGCGCTTATGGAACGCTATCTGTTAGCGGATTATTTGAAGATTATATAGTGGTTCCTACATACATCCCCAAAACTTTTATTAAACAGTTATTTACAAATGAACCTATATTTGTTTGAAAGGAAGGCATTTAGATTGTTCATTTAGTAGTTTGACGTGTGTCCTGGCAGTTCCTTTGTTGTTGTAGCGAAAGGGAAAAGGCGCACTTTTGAGGAATGTGTCTTGGGACACAGCAAGCCTCCCTGGGGGGGGTTAAAAGTGTGATGCTGTCCTGAACACACGTTGATTCACGGCGGGAGTCTCATCACCTTTTGACTTGGTGGCTTGGTAGAACTGGTCCCAGGTCAGTGCGAACGGGTTATCGGGCTGTCGACCAGATGTTGCAGTTTCAATCATCCCAATCTTGACGTGGGTACTCGGATTGGCCGAGCTCACTGCAGCGACAGTCCCTTAAGAATGTTTGGTAGACTTTGCGGCGCTCTGCATCGCTCTGCTGACCATCTCGATTGCCTTTATGGTCCGGGGTGCGGAGGATGCGTGGTTTTACGACCTGGTTTTAGCGCGATTCCCCCTTTTATGGTTCGTGTCTGTTCATCGAGGCCTCACAGTGATATTGAGCACCCTGTTTGCTATTTTTCGCGAAAATTCAATAAACATCAGCGACATTATTCCACCATTGAGCAGGAGACGCTTGCTCTCGTCCTTGCTCTTAAGCATTTTGATGTTTATGTAGGCTCTGTTTCAGTATCCGTTGATTGTCTACACGGATCATAACCCCTTAGTCTTTTGAATCGAATGAAAAGCGCTAACCAACGTTTGATGCGTTGGAGTTTGTTTTCTACAGACGCGTTGAATTAGACATTCGGCACATTCGTGGTAAAGATAATGTTGTTGCTGATGCTTTATCTCGTGTCTAATTGGAATAAATTGTAACTTTTTCCTGTTTTACATAAAACAAAAGGAAAAGGTAAGCTCACTTATTTCTACAATTTATTCACTTAAGGGTGAGGGTGTTACGTGTATCTGTGACTTTAATATGATTGAGCCCATAGGTGGTGTTGGGGAATTCTGTTCCATGAGTGGTGACGTCATTGAGGATTCGGATATAAAGGCCGTCAGGCGAAAAATGGCGGTCTCTCTCTCTTTCTCTCTCTCTCTTTCTCTCTCTCTCTCTCTCTCTCTCTCTCTCTCTCTCTCTCTCTCTGAGTGCATGCTGGGGGCGAGTGGGCGGAGTTGGATGTGTGTGGAGTGAGAGCGTTTGGGCTGCGAGTCGAGTGAGTTTTCTATCTTTTCTATCCTTTCAATACACTTAGGTAGTATTGTTGGCGTTTGTTTTAGAAGAGTGTTTAAGGAAAGTAAGGCGCTGTCCCAGTATACGTGGACACAAGTGAGAGAATATCATGTAACAATGGCTAGACTGGACAGGTGGTATTGTTTTAAACACCATTTTAATACCATTAAGTGTTGTGTAATCTCACCTGTAGGTTTTTCTGATCATTGTTTGGTTAGCTGTAATATTTTTATTAACAATGTTAAATCAAGAAGTGCATATTGGCATTTTAATATTGGTCTACTGCAAGACAAATTGTTTTGTGAGGTTTTTAAATCTTTTTGGGAAAATTTTAGGAATAGGAAGTCATCAAATTCTTTGGAATTGGTAAGAGATAGAGAACGTATTAAAGTTCTCAAAAATAAAAAGAAAGCTTTAGATGATTTGTTGGGTATTAGGGCACAGGGTGCTCTGGTACGATCAAGATTTCAAAGTGCAGCACAAATGGATGGTCCAACCAAGTTTTTCTTTGGCCTTGAAAAAGAATGGCTTAAATAGAATTATGCATTCTTTATTATCAGAATCTGGCACAGAAATCACAGAGCCTAAGGAGATTAGGAAAGAGAAGTGGCTTTTTATTCAGAGCTGTTCAGGAGTGAATACACGGAGGTGGAAGAGATAGCCAGTTGCTTTTATGAGGGTCTACCTAAGGTTCCAGAAGGGACAAATGCTGAACTGGAAAAACCTTTTACGAAAGGTGAGTTGTATGATGCCCTAAAGAGTATGGAGTGTGGGAAAGCTCCGGGATTGATGGTATCCCAGTCGAGTTTTATAAGTCACTCTGGGCTGTGTTAGGAGATGATCTGCTAGAAATGCTCAATGACAGTTTGACCAGAGGGTTGCTGCCTATGAGCTGTAGAAGAGCGGTCATCACCCTTTTACCAAAGAAAGGACCTCAGAAATATAAAGAACTGGCGACCTGTTTCACTCCTATGCTCTGATTTTAAAATTTTGTCTAAAGCCTTAGCAATTAGATTAAAAGAGGCGATTGGTTGGGTCATCCATGTGGACCAGACATACTGTGTACCTAACAGATCTATTTTTGATAACATTTATTTAATCAGAGACATTTTTGATATCTCTAGATCATTGGGTTTAAATGTTGGTCTCATTTCCTTGGACCAAGAAAAAGCTTTTGACCGGGTTGAGCATAACTACCTCTGGCAGACGCTAAGAGAGTTTGGTTTCAGCCCGAGTTTTATTAAAATAATTGGGGTGTTGTATGGAAACATTGAGAGTGTACTTAAAATTAATGGTGGCCTGAGTGCTCCTTTTAAGATCACAAGGGCATAAGGCAAGGATTTGCTTTGTCAGGCATGTTGTATGCTTTAGCAATTGAACCATTGTTAGTGAGAATAAGGGCAAAGATTGATGGCTGGAGTATACCACAATGTGATTTTAAAATTAAGCTGTCGGCTTATGCTGATGATGTTATTGTTTTTGTGAATAAGCAAGAAGAAGTAGATAATTTAAGAATAATAATTGATGACTTTGGAAAGCTGTCTTCAGCTAAGGTAAACTGGAATAAGAGTGAAGCTGTTATATGTGGAAAGTGGGAGGCTAAATGTCTCCCTAATCTACCTGCTGGACTTGAATGGAAGAAAAATGGCTTTAAGTATTTAGGTGTATACCTTGGAGAAGATTCGACATTGCAAAAAACTGGGAGGGTGTTTTAGAAAAAACAAAAGGACGACTGGAAAAGTGGAAATGGCTGTGGCCTAAAATGTCATTTAGAGGACGCATTATAATCATCAATAATTTGGTTGCTTCAACATTCTGGCATCGCTTGGCATGTACAGAACCCCCAAGTGGACTTCTTGCAAAACTACAGGCTCTTATTGTGGACTTTTTTTGGACTAAGTTTCACTGGGTACCCCAGAGTGTACTGTATCTCCCTAAGGAGGAAGGGGTCAAGGGCTTGTACATCTGGCCAGCAGAGGAGCAACTTTTCGTTTACAATTTATTCAAAGATTTTTAACTGGACCAGAAGATCTTGTGTGGAGAAATGTTGCAAAATTTATTTTGAGTCAAGCCGGAGGACTGGGACTGGATTCTACTTTGTTCTTAATGGACTCCAGTAAAATTCAGCTGAGTGGACTGACCCCATTTTATAAAGGGGTTTTTAAAATCTGGAGTTTTTTAAGAAAAGAAGAGGGCTTTTGGTTTGTCTTTATATTGGTTATTGGAAGAGCCTATTGTGTTTGGAGCTAGGTTTGATGTTTTAAGTGAAACTACTTGGGGTTTCGAAAATGCATTCTGTAGAGCAAGAAAAGTTAAATTTTCTGACATTATAGCTGCTGGAGGTCCTGAGTTAAATAACTCACTTGCTTCTTGCATTGGAGTAAAATCAACAAGATTAGTAGGGAAATTACTGGATCTCTTAAAACAGAAGATTACTGTAGAAGAAAAATCTGTTCTTATAAGTTATGATGAAGGAAAGGTGGTTCCAAATAACAATGATCCTTTTCCAGAAGTTTTTATTACTCCTGATCTTAAAGGTGCAGATGGGGATTTGTTAAAAAATTTGGAGGAGTTAACTATTAATGAAGCTGATAGTAAAAACTATACAAAAGCTGTGTTAAAATTTTAAATTTGAAGTCTTTAAATGGAAGAGCTGACACTGTTTGGAGAAACAAACTAGGTTTGGATCAGAGTATAAAACCTGTGTGGAGAGTTTTTATAAACCTCCTTTGGAAAAAAGGTGGGGACCTCCAGTGGAGAATTTTGTGCAGCGCAGTTGCTGTCAATTCTTTTGTGCATGTTATTAATCCAAATGTCTGTAACCAGTGTCCTTTTTGTGGAGAAAAAGAAACTATTTTTCATTGCTTTATGGAGTGTACAAGATTGTGTTATTTATTTGATTTTCTTACACTGTTGCTTGGTAAATTAGATGAAATTTTTACTGTGCAGAGTTTTATTTTTGGATATCGATATTCAGCGAAAAACAAGATAAAATGTCAACTTTTAAATTTCATTGTGGGTGAAGCAAAAATGGCAGTGTATTTAAGCAGGAGGAACAAAATAGAAGGTTCAGAAGGATGTGAAGTTGTATCTATTTTTAAAAATCGGATAAAAGCAAGAGTGTGGGTTGATTTTAAATTTTATAATATGATGAAAGACGTAATGTTTTTTTTCGGCTCAGTGGTGCTACAATGATGCAACTTGCTCTGTTGTAGATGGATTCTTAATTTTCTCTTGTCTGTTACAGTGATGAATGTAAATGTAAATTTTTACTGTGAGTCATTAATTGTATTAGAATTGTCTTAACAGTGGAAAAGTTGTGAAATAAATGTTTGGTTAAATTCAAAAATTCTCTCTCTCTCTCTCTCTCTCTCTCTCTCTCTTTCTCTCTTTTCTCTCTCTCTCTCTCTCTCTTTCTTTGTTCTACGTTTCCCACGGTTCTGGTGGCGTCTCCCTTATTGCCTCTTTTGAGGCTGGTATTTTGTTTTGTTTAACAAATTTCGTTTTTATGTGGTTTCTTTTTGATTACCTTATCAGTAGCGGGTAGTTTATCTTATTAGTTCACGTTTTGTTGAGTTAGTAAGAGCTGAGGAGGAGGGAAGTAGTTGTCGGGAAGACTCACCCGTTCTGGTTTTGTTTGTCGGCAGACAGGTAAGAGCTGCAATCCGAGAACAGGGGTAGTCAGGGGCTTGCTTCCTTAGTTTTCCTACCGCGATTTGTTATCCTTCATGTTTCGTTTATAAGTCATGTGAATTGTTTTTTTTATTATTTTGAGAATTATTCAATAAATGGAGGTGTCTTAAATTCATATCGGGTGTTGTGACTCTTTTATATGTTTGGCCTGTATATTTTTCGTTTGTTTTTATTTAAGCGAGCCACAAATCAGTTATGGGCCGTAACAATGGGGTTTATGGTTCCTCTGGCTTGCGTTGTTGGGGACACTTAACTTCTAGGGATTATCGTCGAATTGATTACAGAGACCGTCTCTGCATTTAATAAGAAATTGTTCACTCTCGTCATTATACATCCCTGTCATTGTATTCTTCTGCTTTATACTGTACTGTGTTTTGATGCAACCTGTGTTGTTAAAAGCGCTATATAAATAAAAATGATTGATTGAAATTTCAGAATGATCACTTATTCCTAAAAAAACCTGTATTTCCCATTTCCCTTTTAATTAAACATAATTCTATCCTGCTTTGTGTTAAATGGGTTTTGTTCCCTTCAAACATCAATCATGTCATGTTTTTACACATTTAAGTATTTTCTAGACACATCAGATTTTAAATTTGCCCTCCTGGAAACATCTAATCTTGTGCACTTAACATTAAAAACCCATACCAAAATACATTTACCTTTACATAATGGTTTAATTTTTTTTAAAGAGTGTAATTGTGGTGTGCTCTGTTTATGATAAAAGCTGTTTATGATAAAAAAGTAAGGATCCTCGTGTCCTGTAAGAGTCACATCTCATGGCGCTTTGCCAGAAAGAAAGTGTCGCAAATAAGAGAAAAAAAAAAAAAGGCAGAATTCTGACTTTATATCTCGCAATTCTGAGAAAAAAAAAGTGAATTGTGAGATAAAAAAAGTCATAATAACTTTTTCTTTTTTATTCAGGTGCGGAAGCGGGCTTCCATATAAGGCAGAGTGGAAAGGCGAGCTTAAAAAAAAAAAAAAAAAAAAAAAAGCACGTGAGCTTCCAATGTGACGTCACAAGCGCAGACGCTATAGAAGACCCGCTCGCGCTTCTAACGGCAGACGCGTATCTAGTTGAGTGAGCGGTTAGAAGCAGCGACTGATTCCACTCACTTAAACTATTCAGATTCACGATTTACAGACAGTCTTTTCAGAATATTCACACTGTTCACAAATGTCTACAACTGAGGGCAAGCCTCTCGCTCGAGCCGCCTGGGCTTCGAAACCTTCGAGTTTCAAAAGTGTCGATTTAAACGATTCGATGGAGAACAGCCCAGCAGCTGAGATGGACATCAACAGCAGTAAGTAGTGTTATTTTACTTTCTCGGTCTGAGCTCAGTCTTTGGCTCAGTTTTTGACTTTGCTTTCCAGCAAAATATGAACTTGTATGCTCGCTCGTCCAGAGGAGCCAAACAGCTCAGAGAGATATTCTTGTCATACTATGGGCTATCTATAACAGTTTAATAACGAAACCCCAGAATTCATAGAGCCAATAAATATTAAAAACAATAGGGTAAACAGAGCAAACTCGAACAGAAACTTTTTGTTAGCAATGCAAATTTATTCATAAAATAGTTTAGCAGGTGGAAAGCTATATGACATTTCTTACTAGTTCTTGAAGCAGTTAAACTTAAAAGATTCGCTGTTAGTAGACTCTGAACACAACTAAGACGTCACGATAAGAGGTAAAACCGGCCTTTACCTTAACTGCAGATTTTTCTATGTCTCATTATTAGAGCTGTACTATTTTCAGCTTGAATCAGTTCACTGTCAGAAATGTGTCGAAAAGTAATCTGTTTCTGATCTGTGGTTAGAGATGTTTGTTTCTAATATTTTTCTGTTTTCTCTTCTTCATTCCAGGCACAGCTATCAAAGGGAAGAAGGAGAAAGCGAGAAGTCGTCTTCAGGAAGCTGTGCAAAGCTGTGAAGCGGGCGGTTCTTCAGCGGGCGGACCGAGTGGAGAGTCTCTCAGCTCAGACGGACGCTCATCTGGACGATCATGAGGGGCGCCTGTCCCAGGTCCGTCAGCTGCCGTGGATCCTGCTGTTCCTGAGCTGCTGTGTCTGCCGGGGCAGGTGTGCGCCGATCTGGAGCTGCCGCTGTATGTGCCGTGTTCCTCCAGGATCATCGAGGAAACGCCTGTTCCAGATTCATCTGCTCTGAATCCGAGTCACAGTGAGCCATTGTTACTTTACTTATTGTTATTTCTGTCTGTCAATAATTAATTGGCAGCATCTGTTTCCACTAAGTGTAAATAGCAATAGAGGTTATTTTGCAGTGAAAATAGCATATTTTCTTAGCTATTGATTCAGTTTACACTAAGAGCAAATAGCAATGGATTCTATTGACACCATTTTCTGTTATTTATACAACTTATTGCAAAAAGTGCCAATTATCTGCATCTCCGTACTGTAGTACATTATAAAACAGTATGCAATAGTAATGTATTAAATGTACAGTAGACTTAATAAGACTTAATAATTTGACAATGACATTTGTTGTGCTGTTTCCATGTTTAATTAGTAGTTCACAGTAATCTGTGGTCAGGGATGTTTCTAATGGTTTGCTCTTCATGTGTTTCAGAAAAAGCTAAGAAAGGAAGGAAGAGAAAAGCTGTCCGTGCCTTCTTCCGGAGAGCATGTAAGGCTGTGAAGCAGCTCTTCCCCTGCTGTGACCAGGACAGAGTCCAGCCTCCTAAAGCAGAGCCGCATCTCGAGCAATCCCAGCTCGTTCTGCCGGAGGAGCAGGACCAGGTCTCTGCAGACCTCCAGTCCTCTCCTGAGGAGGAAGAAGATGTCCCCGAGATTGAGGCCCATGATGCAGTTCTGCTCTCTCCAGTGTCTGGTTCCGGTCCGGTTCAGTGTCACCGTCGATCAAGTCAGAAAAGACACGGACACAGTGTCTCCTGATCCAGAAATCGATTTGCCCCAAGGTGAGCCATTACCGCAGCAACATGTCATTTCTGCTCTGTCTTATTTTCTCTTTATTGATGCTATAGACTTTTCCAAATTTACTAGCCACTCAACATTTTCACTGGCCATCATTTTGTTGTTGGGAAATTACATCAACTTTTAACTTCAACTCTGCTGTTGACAATCAAAGGAACTTACAGTCCATCTTCTGTTTCTGTGTGCTTTTCAGGATCCACTGTGTCTTTGTTTGAAGTGGGACATTTGATCGCTTCGGGAACTTGGCAAGGTCTATGAGGGAACACATTTATTCAGCGACAAAGTGAAGGTCGCTCTGAAGTGTATTCCCAAGCGCAAAGCGGACCGCTATCTTGACATTGTAAGTTGGCTAAACCTGCAGAATAAGTGTGTTTTATAACCTGTAGCTGACATGCAGCTGGAACAGAAGGCGGCAAACTAACAGATCTTGTGTTTGTCTCTCCTCAGCCTGGTCACTCCAAACCGGTGCTTGCTGAAGTGGCTCTGATGCTCCGGCTGGGAGAAGCTCCCTTGTGCCCCAACATCATTCGGCTACACCAGTGGGTGGAGAATGAGAGCAGCTTCACTCTCATTATGGATTACCTGAACCCTGCAGGACCTTGGAGGATTACATCTTGTTCAACGGCCCCATCAGTGAAGCACAAGCACGCTTGTTCATGTATCAAGTGCTTGATGCCGTCAAACACTGCCATAAGCATGGAGTTTATCACGGTGATATCCGCTCAAGGAACATCCTGGTAACTCTCCACAGTCTGGAGCTCAATCTCATTGACTTCCGCTGCGCTCGTCTGATCCGCGGCGAGGATTTAACAGCAGTGAATACCAAGGTGAGTCCTGCTGATGATCACGTGACGTTGTGTTGTTGATGGTGAAGCGTACAGAAGCACTGAAACCGTGTGTCTTTTTTTTTTTAACAGGATCAGAGGCATACACCCCTCCTGAGGTCCTCATGCACTCTGTTTTCCACGCCGCAGAAGCAGACGTCTGGGCACTGGCAGTTCTGCTCTTTGAGATCATGCACAGATATCTGCCATTTGAAAGCTTTGATGCCATTCAGCATGGCTACCTCAAGATGGATCCACCTTATCCACTGGTAAGCACTCAGTTTTCCTGTTCAGATGACGTTTACTGTTACGTTTGATGTGAGGATACTAACCATGCTCTCTCTGAACTCTTCCCAGCGTACCATGACCTTATTTTCCATAGTTTGAGCCGTAATCCAGCTCACCGGCTGACGCTCCAGCAGCTGGAAGAGCACCGCTGGATGATACTCTGGAGGTCTAGGTAAAACGAAGACTGTTTTCATGCACATCAGAGCACAGGCAGACAGCAAAATACAAAGAATGAAAAGAATGTAATATTTCAGAGTGCTGCTGTCTGTAGAAACTAAAACATAGAAAAAGTGCATGGAAACATAGTTACTTAGTGCTTCACAAATTCTTAATGAAAGGTAAATCATAAATGTAACATTGATGCTTCTTAAGTAACATTAATGTAAAAAAAAGAAAATAACATTTTTAAAAATACTATTCTAGAAAGTAAAGTAAGTCACTACTTGGTGGCTTTTTAGTGACATTAACATAAGAGATGAAAGAAATGAATAATTACAAAAAGTAGAGAAAAGTTTTGAAAAGAAAAAAATAAAACAAGATAAGAAAAGATAAAATAAATAATTACAAAAAAGCAAAGAAAAGTTTTGAAAAGAAAAAAAATAAAACAACATAAGAAATGAAAAAAAAGTAAAAATACTTTTGAAAAAAAAATATATATATATTTTTGTAATAATCAGTCACAAATTTGTGGCGTTTTAGTGACTAACATAAGAAATGAAAAAAAAATGACAAAAAAAAAGTAAAGCATATTTTTGAAAAGAAAATAATAATATAAAAAAAAGAATATTTTTGTAATAATCAGTCACAAATTGGTGGCTTTTTAGTGATATTAACATAAGAAATGAAGAAAAATAATTAAATAAAAAAAGTAAAGAAAAGTTTTGAAAAGAAAAAAATAAAACAACATAAGAAATGATAAAATAAATAATTTAAAAAAGTAAAGAAAATTTTTAAAGAAAAAAAAAAACAACATAAGAAATGAAAAAAAGTAAAAATACTTTTGAAAAAAAAAAAAAAAAATTGTAATAATCAGTCACAAATTTGTGGCGTTTTAGTGACTAACATAAGAAATGAAAAAAAAAGACAAAAAAAAGTAAAGCATATTTTTGAAAAGAAAATAATAATAATAATAAATAAAAAAAAATTGTAATAATCAGTCACAAATTGGTGGCTTTTTAGTGACTAACATAAGAAATGAAAACAAAATAATTACAAAAAAAGTAAATAAGTTTTTAAAGAAAAAAAAAACAACATAAGAAATGAAAAAAGTAAAAATACTTTTGAAAAAAAAAAAAAAAAAAAATTGTAATAATCAGTCACAAATTTGTGGCGTTTTAGTGACTAACATAAGAAAAGAAAAAAAATGACAAAAAAAAAAAAAGCATATTTTTGAAAAGAAAATAATAATAAAAAAAAGAATATTTTTGTAATAATCAGTCACAAATTGGTGGCTTTTAGTGACATTAACATAAGAAATGAAAAAAAAAAATAATTACAAAAAGTAAAAAAATTCTGAAAATTAAAAAAATAAAACAACATAAGAAATGGAAAAAAAAAAGTAAAAACACTTTTGAAAAAAAAAAACATTTTTGTAATAATCAGTCACAAATTTGTGGCGTTTTAGTGACATTAACACAAGAAATGAAAATAATTTTTAAAAAAGTAAAAAATATTTTTGAAAAGAAAAAACATACACCACATAAGAAATAAAAAAAAAAAATGACAAAAAAAATTAAAGAATATTTTTTAAAAGAAAATAATAAAAAAATTATATTTTGTAATAATCAGTCACAAATTGGTGGCTTTTTAGTGATATTAACATAAGAAATGAAGAAAAAATAATTACAAAAAAAGTAAAGAAAAGTTTTGAAAAGAAAAAAAATAAAACAACATAAGAAATGATAAAATAAATAATTTAAAAAAGTAAAGAAAAGTTTTGAAAAGAAAAAAAATAAAACAACATAAGAAATGATAAAATAAATAATTTAAAAAAGTAAAGAAAAATTTTTAAAGAAAAAAAACAACATAAGAAATGAAAAAAAGTAAAAATACTTTTGAAAAAATAATAAAAAAAAAAAAAAAATTGTAATAATCAGTCACAAATTTGTGGCGTTTTAGTGACTAACATAAGAAATGAAAACAAAATAATTACAAAAAAGTAAATACATTTTTAAAGAAAAAAACAACAACATAAGAAATGAAAAAAAGTAAAAATACTTTTGAAAAAAAAAAAAATTTTGTAATAATCAGTCACAAATTTGTGGCGTTTTAGTGACTAACAAGAAATGAGAAAAAAAAAGTAAAGCATATTTTTGAAAAGAAAAAAATAATAATAATAATAAAAAAGAATATTTTTGTAATAATCAGTCACAAATTGGTGGCTTTTAGTGACATTAACATAAGAAAATGAAAAAAAAGAATAATAATTACAAAAAAAAGTAAAGAAAAGTTTTGAAAAGAAAAAAAAATAAAACAAGATAAGAAATGATAAAATAAATAACTATAAAAAAGTAAAGAAAAACTTTAAAAAAAAAAAAAATAAAACAACATAAGAAATGATAAAATAAATAATTTAAAAAAAGTAAAGAAAAATTTTTTAAGAAAAAAAACAACATAAGAAATGAAAAAAAAGTAAAAATACTTTTGAAAAAAAAAAAATATATATTTTTGTAATAATCAGTCACAAATTTGTGGCGTTTTAGTGACTAACATAAGAAATGAAAAAAAAATGACAAAAAAGTAAAGCATATTTTTGAAAAGAAAATAATAATAATAAAAAAAGAATATTTTTGTAATAATCAGTCACAAATTGGTGGATTTTAAGTGACATAAACATAAGAAATGAAAAAAAAAAAAATAATAATAATTACAAAAAAAAGTAAAGAAAAGTTTTGAAAAGAAAAAAAAATAAAACAAGATAAGAAATGATAAAATAAATAATTATAAAAAAGTAAAGAAAAAATTTAAAAAGAAAAAAAAATAAAACAACATAAGAAATGATAAAATAAATAATTACAAAAAAGTAAAGAAAATTTTTTAAAGAAAAAAACAACATAAGAAATGAAAAAGTAAAAATACTTTTGAAAAAAAATTTTTGTAATAATCAGTCACAAATTGGTGGCTTTTAGTGACTAACATAAGAAATGAAAAATAAATACTTATAAAAAAGTGAAGAAAAGTTTTGAAAAGAAAAAAAATAAAACAACATAAGAAATGAAAAAAAAGTAAAAATACTTTTGAAAAAAAAATATTTTTGTAATAATCAGTCACAAATTTGTGGCTTTTTAGTGACATTAACATAAGAAAATGAATAATTATTACAAAAAAGTAATTATCCCCTCCTAGGATCGCCACCTTAACGTGGTGGAGGGGTTTGAGTGCCTGAATGACCCTAGGATCTAGGTTGTCGGGGCTATATGCTCCTGGTAGGGTATCCCAAGGCAAACAGGTCCTAGGTGACAAGCCAGACTAAGAGCGGTCCACCCCACCCCCTTATGAACAACAAAAATAGCGTGGCGTCGCCTGGTGCGGAGCCAGGCCTGGGGCTAGGGCCGGCATGCGGCGCGCCTGGTGGCGGGCACAGCCAGGAAACAACAGCGTGGGGCCATCCTCCCGTGGGCCCACCAACCCCTGGACACAGAATCTGGTTTTAGGGACATGGAATGTTACGTCTCTGGGGAGGAAGGAGCCTGAGTTCTTGCAGGAGGTTGAGAGGTACCGGCTAGAGATAGTTGGGCTCACCTCCACGCGCAGCTTGGGCTCTGGAACCCATCTTCTCGTGAGGCGGCACACAGGTGTGGGCTTGCTTATAGCCCCCAGCTTAGCCACCATGTGTTGGAGTTTATCCCGGTGGGCGAGAGGGTCGCCTCCCTGCGACTTTGGGTTGGGGAGGACTCTCACTGTCATTTGTGCCTACGGGCGAATGGCAGTGTAGAGTACCTGGCCTTCTTGGAGTCCTTGGGAGGGTGCTGGAAGCGATCCAACCGGGGACTCTATCGTCCTGCTGGGGACTTCAACGCTCACCTTGGTGATGCTAGCGACACCTGGAGGCGTGATTGGGGAACGGCCCCCGATCTAAACCAGAGTGGTGTTCTGTTGTTGGAATTCTGTGCTAGTCATGGTCTGTCCATAACAAACACCATGTTCAAGCATAAGGGTGTCCACCAGTACAAGTGGCATCAGGACACCTAGGGCGGAGGTCGATGATCGACTTTGTGGTTGTATCATCTGATCTCGGGCCGCATGTCTTGAACGCGTATGGGTGAAGAGAGGGGCATAGCTGTCAACTGATCACCACCTGATGGTGAGTTGGATTGGGAGGAGGCCAGACAGACTTGGCAGGCCCAAGCGTACCGTGAGGGTCTGTTGGGAGCGTTTGGCAGAGACCCTGTCAGGGAGATCTTCAACTCTCGCCTCCGGCAAAGGCTTTGACCGGATCAGAGGAGGCTGGAGGCGTTGAGTCGAGTGGACTATGTTCTCTGCCTCTTTGGTCAATGCAGCCGTCCGGGCTGTGGCCTTAAAGTCTCCGGTGCATGTCGTGGCGGCAACCCCACGGAAGAAAGGGATGCCGCCAAGCTGAAGAAGGAGTCCCTATCGGGCCTGGTTGGCTCGTGGGACTCCTGAGGCAGCTGACAGGTACCCGGTGGGCCAAGCAGACCACTGCCCGGGTGGTTCTGGTCTCAGGTCTGGGAGGAGTTCGGGAAGGCCATGAACAAGGACTATCGGACGGCCTCAAAGAGGTTCTGGCAAACCGTCCGACGCCTCAAAAAAGGGAATCAGTGCCCTGCCAACACCGCATACGGTGCTGGTGGGAACCTGCTAATAGAGACCTGCAATCCCGCGGGAGTACCAAAACTTGAATATTGCGGGCGGGAGCGAAAAAAAAAATCTATATTGTTGCGGGAGCGGGACAGAACCTTGCGGGAGCGGGACTGAAAAAATCTGTCCGCGCATGAGGTCTCTACCTGCTAACCACGACTGGGGAATTTGTCGGGCGGTGGAAGGAATACTTTGAGGATCTCCTCAATCCTCCCAGGGGGGGGACTCGACCATCACCCTGGCTGAAGTCACTGAGGTTGTTGAGAAGCTTGACGAGATCCGCCCAGACTACCTCAGGTCTCTGGATGTTGTGGGGCTGTCTTGGCTGACACGCCTCTGGACTGGCAGACCGGGGTGGTGGTTCCTCTTTTTAAGAAGGGGACCGGAGGTGATCTCCAACTATTGGGAGATCACACTCCTCAGCCTCCTGGGAAAGTCTATGCCAGGGTACTAGAGAGGAGAATCCGTCCGATAGTGGAACCTCAGCTTCAAGAGGAACAATGCGGGTTTTGTCCTGGGCGTGGAAGACTGGACCAGCTCTATACCCTCTTCAGGATACTGGAGGTTCCTGGGAGTTTGCCCAACCAGTCCACATGCGATTTGTGGATTTGGAGAAGGCATTCGACCGGGTTCCTTGTGGTGTCCTTTGGGGGTGCTCTGGGAATACGAGGGTAAAGGGGCCCATTGTTAAGGGCTGTCCGGTCCCTGTATGATCAGAGCAGGCATTGATCCCGACATTAAGTCAGACTTGTTCCCAGTGCATGTTGGACTCCGACAGGGCTGCCTTTGTCACCGGTCCTGTTCATTATTTTTATGGATAGGATTTCTAGGCGCAGCTGGGGGCTGAGAGAGGTCTGTTTTGGCGACCACAGGATAGCGTCTCTGCTTTTTGCCAAGACCTACAGTGTGCGCTGGGGCGGTTTGCAGCTGAGTGTGAAGCGGCTGGGATGAGAATCAACTCCTCTAAGCCTGAAGCAATGGTTCTCAGTCGGACAAGGGTGGCTTGTCCCCTTCAGGTTGGTGTGGAGCTCCTGCCTCAGGTGGAGGAGTTAGGGGAGGATGGAACGAGAGATCGACAGGTGCAGCTTCTGCAGTAATGCGGTCGCTGTACTGGTCTGTCATTTACCGGTTGATCTTCAATGTTACTCTCAGCTATGGTCATGATCTTTGGGTCATGCCCGAAAGAATGAGATCCCTGATACAAGCGGCCGAAATTAGTTTCCTCCGTAGGGTGGCTGGGCACTCCTTTAGAGATAGGGTGATGATGTTTATTTATTCATTTATTTATTTATTTTCTTCCAGAGAAAATAGTAGTAGTAGCAGTAGTAGTAGTAGTAGTACAAAAAAAGTAAAGAATAGTTTTGAAATAATCAGTCACAAAGTTTTAGTGACATTAACATATGAAATGAAAAAAATAATAATTATAAAAAAAGTAAACAATATTTTTATAATAATTAGTCACAAATTTGTGGCTTTTTAGTGACATTAAGAAATGAAAAAAAATAATATATAATACTATTTTTAAAAAGGAAAGCATATTTATGTATAATATTTAAAAAAATTAACTAGTCACAAGTTTGTGGCTTTTTAGTGACATTAACATACGAAATAAAAAGAATTAATAATTGAAAAAAAGTAAAGATTATTTTTGCAATAATCAGTCACAAATCTGTGGCTTTTTAGTGAAATTAACATAAATGAAAAAAAAAATCCAAAAAAACGTAAAGAATGTAAAAAAAAAAATAATAATAATAAAAATGTTTTTTGTAATAACCAGTCACAAATTGGTGGCTTTTTAGAGACATTAACATAAGAAATAAAAAATAATAATTAAAAAAAGTAAAGAATATTTTTGAAAAGAAAAAAATAAAACATAAACATAAGAAATGAAAAAATCATTTACATAAGAAATGAAAAAAAAGTAAAGAACATTTTGTGTGTGAATTTGCTAGTACGATGTCGGACAATGTAATATGCTCTGGTCCCCTCCCTGCCTACCGGGGTGATGAGATTTACAGCAGACTGCTGGGTCTCAATGGCTGGATGTCGAAGTGGTGCCCAGTTTCTGGATGGACCTGTTGAAAAGAGATGGTCTTCATCCCTCCTGGGGTGGTGCCGCTCTTCTATCTAGAAATATGGCATATAGTCTTAGAGTTCCAACTTGACCAACTAGTGCCCAGGTCAGGAAGGAGACAAACTGTTTTCTTTCATCTTTTTAATTGTAACTACGCAGCCGTCAGCTACAGTTGCACATCAGTTAGTGAGCTATAGATCCCCTGAGGAAAAATTACACTCTTTCTCTATTATAGGAGAAGAAGACTTATACAAACTTGTTAAATCATCTAAACCGGCAACATGTATGTTAGACCCTATTCCATCTAAACTATTAAAAGATTTGCTTCCAGAAGTCATAGATCCTATTTTGAACATTATTAATTCATCATTGTCATTAGGCTATGTTCCCAAAACCTTCAAACTGGCAGTAGTTAAGCCTCTTATTAAGAAACCACATCTTGACCCCAAAGACTTAGGAAATTACAGACCAATCTCTAATCTCCCTTTTCTGTCAAAGATACTAGAAAAGGTAGTATCCTCACAACTGTGTTCCTTTTTAGAAAAAAATGGTATCTGCGAGGATTTCCAATCAGGTTTTAGACCGTTCCATAGTACTGAGACTGCTCTCATTAGAGTTACTAATGACCTGCTTCTATCATCGGCTCGTGGTTTTATCTCGTTATTAGTGCTATTAGATCTTAGCGCAGCATTCAATACTATTGATCACAACATTCTCTTGGATAGACTAGAAAACTATGTTGGCATTAGAGGAAGCGCCTTAGCATGGTTTAAATCATCAGTTTGTAGCAGTAAATGAGGAAGTATATCGCTCACAAGTGAAATATGGAGTTCCTCAAGGCTCAATGCTAGGACCGTTACTTTTCAACCTATACATGTTACCTCTGGGAAATATATTATCAGGAGACATAGTGTTAGCTTTCACTGCTATGCTGATGATACTCAGCTCTATATTTCAGCGCAGCCTGGTGATACACACCAAATTGAGAATCTAACAGAATGCATAGTCGATATAAAAAACTGGATGATGAGTAACTTCTTAATGCTAAATTCTGAAAAAAACTAATAATTGGTGCTAATAATTGGACCTAATAACCCCACATATAATAATCTAGAACACTGTCTAACACTTGATGGCTGCTCTGTTAATTGTTCTTCATCAGTTAGGAACCTAGGTGTGCCGTTTGACAGCAATCTTTCCGCCGACAACCATGTTTCCAGCATCTGTAAGACTGTGTTTTTCCGTCTTAAAAATACATACAAATTACGACCTATGCTTTCAACCTCTAATGCAGAAATGTTAATTCATGCGTTTATGACTTGAGTTAGATTATTGTAATGCTTTATTGGTTGGTTGTTCTGCACGCTTGATAAACTTCAGCTGGTCCAAAAGCGCAGCAGCTAGAGTCGTTACTAGAACTAGGAAGTATGATCATATTAGCCGGTTCTGTCAACACTGCACTGGCTCCTTATCAAACATCGGATAGATTTTAAAATCTTATTAATTACCTATAAAGCCCTGAATGGTTTAGCTCCTCAATACTTGAGCGAGCTCTTATCACATTATAGTCCTGCACGTCCACTGCGTTCTCAAAACTCTGGCCATTTTATAATACCTAGAATATCAAAATCTCTGGAACAATCTCCCTAACTCTGTTCGGGAAGCAGACACACTCTGCCAGTTTAAATCTAGATTAAAGACACATCTTTTTTTAACCTAGCCTACACATAGCACACCAACACACTTTTTATTATTCAAATCTGTTAAAGGATTTTTAGGCTGCATTACTTAAATCCGCTGGAACCGGGAACACTACTCCTAAAACACAATGTACTTGTGACATCATAAAAAGAATGGCATCTACGCTAATATTAGTCCTGTTTCTTTCTTAATCTGTTTCACAGTTTGTATCCAGACTAGATGGTGGATCAGCAGCCAGAGATTATGTTCATCAGAGACCAGAACACCTAGATGAGCTCTGTGGACCGATCACCAGATCTGATGCTTTACACACACACACACACACACACACACACACACACACACACACACACACACACACACACACACACACACACACACACACACACACACACACACACACACACACACACACACACACACACACACACACACACACACACACACTCTCACTCACTCACTAAGTCATTTACGCTATCTGACACAGCTGCGTTTAAAATTGAACTGGAAGTTAAGTGCTGGGCGTCCGTTCAGAGGAGAACGGGCCCCAACTGAGTCTGGTTTTTCCCAAGGTTTTTTTTTCTCCATTCTGTATGGATGGGGTTTATGGTTCCTCTGGCTTGCTTTGTTGGGGACACTTAACTTCTAGGGATTACCGTCAATTGATTACAGAGACCGTCTCTGCATTTAATAAGAAATTGTTCACTCTCGTCATTATACATCCCTGTCATTGTATTCTTCTGCTTTATACTGTACTGTGTTTTGATGCAACCTGTGTTGTTAAAAGCGCTATATAAATAAAAATGATTGATTGAAATATCAGAATGATCACTTATTCCTAAAAAAAACCTGTATTTCCCATTTCCCTTTTAATTAAACATAATTCTATCCTGCTTTGTGTTAAATGGGTTTTGTTCCCTTCAAACATCAATCATGTCATGTTTTTACACATTTAAGTATTTTCTAGACACATCAGATTTTAAATTTGCCCTCCTGGAAACATCTAATCTTGTGCATAACATTAAAAACCCATACCAAAATACATTTACCTTTACATAATGGTTTAATTTTTTTTAAAGAGTGTAATTGTGGTGTGCTCTGTTTATGATAAAAGCTCTGTTTATGATAAAAAAAGTAAGGATCCTCGTGTCCTGTAAGAGTCACATCTCGTGGCGCTTTGCCAGAAAGAAAGTGTCGCAAATAAGAGAAAAAAAAGGCAGAATTCTGACTTTATATCTCGCAATTCTGAGAAAAAAAAAAAGTGAATTGTGAGATAAAAAAGTCGCAATAATTTTTTTCTTTTTTTTTATTCAGTGGCGAAGCGGGCTTCCATATAAGGCAGAGTGGAAAGGCGAGCTAAAAAAAAAAAAAAAAAAAGCAGCAGCACGTGAGCTTCTGAAAAAAAAAAAAAAAGCACGTGAGCTTCCAATGTGACGTCACAACGCAGCGGCTATAGAAGACCCGCTCGCGCTTCTAACGGCAGACGCGTATCTAGTTGAGTGGCGGTTAGAAGCAGCGACTGATTCCACTCACTTAAACTATTCAGATTCACGATTTACAGACAGTCTTTTCAGAATATTCACACTGTTCACAAATGTCTACAACTGAGGGCAAGCCTCGCGCTCGAGCCGCCTGGGCTTGAAACCGAGTTTCAAAGTGTCGATTAAGCGATTCGATGGAGAACAGCCCAGCAGCTGAGATGGACATCAACAGCAGTAAGTAGTGTTATTTTACTTTCTCGGTCTGAGCTCAGTCTTTGGCTCAGTTTTTGACTTTGCTTTCCAGCAAAATATGAACTTGTATGCTCGCTCGTCCAGAGGAGCCAAACAGCTCAGAGAGATATTTTTGTCATACTATGGGCTATCTATAACAGTTTAATAACGAAACCCCAGAATTCATAGAGCCAATAAATATTAAAAAACAATAGGGTAAACAGAGCAAACTCGAACAGAAACTTTTTGTTAGCAATGCAAATTTATTCATAAAATAGTTTAGCAGGTGGAAAGCTACATGACATTTCTTACTAGTTCTTGAAGCAGTTAAACTTAAAAGATTCGCTGTTAGTAGACTCTGAACACAACTAAGGCGTCACGATAAGAGGTAAAACCGGCCTTTACCTTAACTGCAGATTTTTCTATGTCTCATTATTAGAGCTGTACTATTTTCAGCTTGAATCAGTTCACTGTCAGAAATGTGTCGAAAAAGTAATCTGTTTCTGATCTGTGGTTAGAGATGTTTGTTTCTAATATTTTTCTGTTTTCTCTTCTTCATTCCAGGCACAGCTATCAAAGGGAAGAAAGAGAAAGCGAGTCGTCTTCAGGAAGCTGTGCAAAGCTGTGAAGCGGCGGTTCTTCCATGGGCGGACCGAGTGGAAGTCTCTCAGCTCAGGCGGGCGCTCATCTGGACGATCATGAGGGGCGCCTGTCCCAGGTCCGTCAGCTGCCGTGGATCCTGCTGTTCCTGAGCTGCTGTGTCTGCGGGGCAGGTGTGCGCCCGATCTGGAGCTGCCGCTGTATGTGCCGTGTTCCTCCAGGATCATCGAGAAAGCGCCTGTTCAGATTCATCTGCTCTGAATCCGAGTCACAGTGAGCCATTGTTACTTTACTTATTGTTATTTCTGTCTGTCAATAATTAATTGGCAGCATCTGTTTCCACTAAGTGTAAATAGCAATAGAGGTTATTTTGCAGTGAAAATAGCATATTTTCTTAGCTATTGATTCAGTTTACACTAAGAGCAAATAGCAATGGATTCTATTGACACCATTTTCTGTTATTTATACAACTTATTGCAAAAAGTGCCAATTATCTGCATCTCCGTACTGTAGTACATTATAAAACAGTATGCAATAGTAATGTATTAAATGTACACGGTAGACTTAATAAGACTTAATAATTTGACAATGACATTTGTTGTGCTGTTTCCATGTTTAATTAGTAGTTCACAGTAATCTGTGGTCAGGGATGTTTCTAATGGTTTGCTCTTCATGTGTTTCAGAAAAAGCTAAGAAAGGAAGGAAGAAGAAAAAGCTGTCCGTGCCTTCTTCGGAGAGCATGTAAGGCTGTGAAGCAGCTCTTCCCCTGCTGTGACCAGGACAGAGTCCAGCCTCCTAAAGCAGAGCCGCATCTCGAGCAATCCCAGCTCGTTCTGCCGGAGGAGCAGGACCAGGTCTCTGCAGACCTCAGTCCTCTCCTGAGGAGGAAGAAGATGTCCCGAGATTGAGGCCCATGATGCAGTTCTGCTCTCTCCAGTGTCTGGTTCGGGTCGGTTCAGTGTCACCGTCGATCAAGTCAGAAAAGACACCGGACACAGTGTCTCCTGATCCAGAAATCGATTTGCCCCAAGGTGAGCCATTACCGCTTGGCAACATGTCATTTCTGCTCTGTCTTATTTTCTCTTTATTGATGCTATAGACTTTTCCAAATTTACTAGCCACTCAACATTTTCACTGGCCATCATTTTGTTGTTGGGAAATTACATCAACTTTTAACTTCAACTCTGCTGTTGACAATCAAAGGAACTTACAGTCCATCTTCTGTTTCTGTGTGCTTTTCAGGATCCACTGTGTCTTTGTTTGAAGTGGGACATTTGATCGCTTCCGGGAACTTGGCAAGGTCTATGAGGAACACATTTATTCAGCGACAAAGTGAAGGTCGCTCTGAAGTGTATTCCCAAGCGCCAAAGCGGACCGCTATCTTGACATTGTAAGTTGGCTAAACCTGCAGAATAAGTGTGTTTTATAACCTGTAGCTGACATGCAGCTGGAACAGAAGGCGGCAAACTAACAGATCTTGTGTTTGTCTCTCCTCAGCCTGGTCACTCCAAACCGGTGCTTGCTGAAGTGGCTCTGATGCTCCGGCTGGGAGAAGCTCCCTTGTGCCCCAACATCATTCGGCTACACCAGTGGGTGGAGAATGAGAGCAGCTTCACTCTCATTATGGATTACCCTGAACCCTGCAGGACCTTGGAGGATTACATCTTGTTCAACGGCCCCATCAGTGAAGCACAAGCACGCTTGTTCATGTATCAAGTGCTTGATGCCGTCAAACACTGCCATAAGCATGGAGTTTATCACGGTGATATCCGCTCAAGGAACATCCTGGTAACTCTCCACAGTCTGGAGCTCAATCTCATTGACTTCCGCTGCGCTCGTCTGATCCGCAGCGAGGGATTTAACAGCAGTGAATACCAAGGTGAGTCCTGCTGATGATCGCGTGGCGTTGTGTTGTTGATGGTGAAGCGTACAGAAGCACTGAAACCGTGTGTCTTTTTTTTGAACAGGATCAGAGGCATACACCCCTCCTGAGGTCCTCATGCACTCTGTTTTCCACGCCGCAGAAGCAGACGTCTGGGCACTGGCAGTTCTGCTCTTTGAGATCATGCACAGATATCTGCCATTTGAAAGCTTTGATGCCATTCAGCATGGCTACCTCAAGATGGATCCCACCTTATCCACTGGTGAGCACTCAGTTTTCCTGTTCAGATGACGTTTACTGTTACGTTTGATGTGAGGATACTAACCATGCTCTCTCTGAACTCTTCCCAGCGTACCATGACCTTATTTTCCATAGTTTGAGCCGTAATCCAGCTCACCGGCTGACGCTCCAGCAGCTGGAAGAGCACCGCTGGATGATACTCTGGAGGTCTAGGTAAAACGAAGACTGTTTTCATGCACATCAGAGCACAGGCAGACAGCAAAATACAAAGAATGAAAAGAATGTAATATTTCAGAGTGCTGCTGTCTGTAGAAACTAAAACATAGAAAAAGTGCATGGAAACATAGTTACTTAGTGCTTCACAAATTCTTAATGAAAGGTAAATCATAAATGTAACATTGATGCTTCATAAGTAACATTAATGTAAAAAAAAAAGAAAATAACATTTTTAAAAATACTATTCTAGAAAGTAAAGTAAGTCACTACTTGGTGGCTTTTAGTGACATTAACATAAGAGATGAAAGAAATGAATAATTACAAAAAAGTAAAGAAAAGTTTTGAAAAGAAAAAAAAATAAAACAAGATAAGAAAAGATAAAATAAATAATTACAAAAAAGCAAAGAAAAGTTTTGAAAAGAAAAAAATAATAAAATGAAAAAAGTAAAAATACTTTTGAAAAAAAAAAATATATATATATTTTTGTAATAATCAGTCACAAATTGGTGGCTTTTTAGTGACAACATAAGAAATGAAAAAAAGAAAAATAATTACAAAAAAAAAGTAAAGAAAAGTTTTGAAAAGAAAAAAATAAAACAAGATAAAAAAAAATAAAATAAATAATTACAAAAAAAAGCAAAGAAAAGTTTTGAAAAAAAAAAAAAAGAAAACAACATAAGAAATGAAAAAAAGTAAAAATACTTTTGAAAAAAAAAAATATATTTTTGTAATAATCAATCACAAATTTGTGGCGTTTTAGTGACTAACATAAGAAAAAAAAAATAATTACAAAAAAAGTAAAGAAATTTTTGAAAAGAAAAAAAGAAAACAACATAAAAAATGATAAAATAAATAATTTAAAAAAAAAAAAGAACAACAAAGAAAAAAAAAAACATAAGAAATGAAAAAAGGAATAAAAATAACAAAAAAAAAAAAAAAAAATTGTAATAATCAGTCACAAATTTGTGGCGTTTTAGTGACTAACATAAGAAATGAAAAAAAAAAATGAAAAAAAAAAAGTAAATAAATATTTTTGAAAAGAAAATAATAATAATAATAATAAAAAAAAAAAAAATTGTAATAATCAGTCACAAATTGGTGGCTTTTTAGTGACTAACATAAGAAATGAAAACAAAATAATTACAAAAAAGTAAATAAATTTTTTTAAAAAGCAAAAAAAAAACAACATAAGAAATGAAAAAAGTAAAAATACTTTTGAAAAAAAAAAAAATTGTAATAATCAGTCACAAATTTGTGGCGTTTTAGTTAGTGACTAACATAAGAAATGAAAAAAAAAATGACAAAAAAAGTAAAGCATATTTTTAAAAAGAAAATAATAATAATAAAAGAAAATAATAATAATAAAAAAGAATATTTTTGTAATAATCAGTCACAAATTGGTGGCTTTTTAGTGACATTAACATAAGAAATGAAAAAAAAATTACAAAAAGTAAAGAAAAGTTTTGAAAAGAAAAAAAAATAAAACAACATAAGAAATGAAAAAAGTAAAAACACTTTTGAAAAAAAAAAAACAAGATTTTTGTAATAATCAGTCACAAATTTGTGGCGTTTTAGTGACATTAACACAAGAAATGAAAATAATTTTTAAAAAGTAAAAATATTTTTGTAAAAAGAAAAAAATACACCACATAAGAAATAAAAAAAAATGACAAAAAAATTAAAGAATATTTTTTAAAAGAAAATAATAAAAAATTATATTTTGTAATAATCAGTCACAAATTGGTGGCTTTTTAGTGATATTAACATAAGAAATGAAGAAAAATAATTACAAAAAAGTAAAGAAAAGTTTTGAAAAAAAAAAAAGAAAAAAATAAAACAACATAAGAAATGATAAAATAAATAATATAAAATAACAAAAAAGTAAAGAAAATTTTTAAAAAAGAAAAAAAAACAACATAAGAAATGAAAAAAAGTAAAAATACTTTTGAAAAAAAAAAAAAAAAAAATTGTAATAATCAGTCACAAATTTGTGGCGTTTTAGTGACTAACATAAGAAATGAAAAAAAAAATTACAAAAAAAAAAAGTAAAGCATATTTTTGAAAAGAAAATAATAATAATAATAATAAAAAAAAATTGTAATAATCAGTCACAAATTGGTGGCTTTTTGACATCTAACATAAGAAATGAAAAAACAAAATAATTACAAAAAAGTAAATAAATTTTTAAAAGAAAAAAACAACAACAAAATAAAAAATAAAAAAAAAAAAAAAAAAAAAAATGTAATAAAGTACAAAAAGTTTTTAAAACTAAAAAAGAAAAAAAAAAATTTGAAAAAAAAAATAATATTTTGTAATAATCAGTCACAAATTTGTGGCGTTTTAGTGACTAACAAGAAATGAAAAAAAAAAGTAAAGCATATGAAAATAAAAAAAAAAAAATAATAATAATAAAAAAGAATATTTTTGTAATAATCAGTCACAAATTGGTGGCTTTTTAGTGACATTAACATAAGAAAATGAAAAAAAAAAAGAATAATAATTACAAAAAAAGTAAAGAAAAAGTTTTGAAAAGAAAAAAATAAAACAAGATAAGAAATGATAAAATAAATAACTATAAAAAAGTAAAGAAAAACTTTAAAAAAAAAAAAAAATAAAACAACATAAGAAATGATAAAATAAATAATTAAAAAAAGTAAAGAAAATTTTTAAAAAAAAAAAAAAACAACATAAGAAATGAAAAAAAAGTAAAAAACTTTTGAAAAAAAAAAATATTTTTGTAATAATCAGTCACAAATTTGTGGCGTTTTAGTGACTAACATAAGAAATGAAAAAAAGTAAAGCATATTTTGAAAAGAAAAAAATAATAATAAAAAAAGAAGAATTTTTGTAATAATCAGTCACAAATTGGTGGATTTTAAGTGACATAAACATAAGAAATGAAAAAAAAATAATAATAATAATTACAAAAAAAAAAAAAAAAGTTTTGAAAAGAAAAAAAAATAAAACAAGATAAGAAATGATAAAATAAATAATTACAAAAAAGTAAAGAAAAGTTTTAAAAAAGAAAAAAATAAAACAACATAAGAAATGATAAAATAAATAATTACAAAAAAGTAAAGAACATTTTTAAAGAAAAAAAAACAACATAAGAAATGAAAAAAAGTAAAAATACTTTTAATAAAAAAAAAAATATTTTTGTAATAATCAGTCACAAATTTGTGGCTTTTTAGTGACATTAACATAAGAAATGAAAAAAATAATAACGAAAAAGTAAAGAAAAAGTTTTTAAAATAAAAAAATCAAAACAACATAAGAAATGAAAAAAAAAGTAAAAATACTTTTGAAAAAAAAATATTTTTAATAATTAGTCACAAATTTGTGGCGTTTTAGTGACATTAACATCAGAAATGAAAATAATTAATTAAAAAAGTAAAAATTACTTTTGAAAAGAAAAAAATACACCACATAAGAAAAAATAAAAAATTACAAAAAAAATTAAATAATATTTTTTAAAAGAAAATAATTAAAAAAATTATTTTGTAGTAATCAGTCACAAATTGCTGGCTTTTTAGTGACATTAACATGAAAAGAAATGAACAAAAAATGAGAAAAAAAAAAAAGTAAAGCATATTTTTGAAAAGAAAATAATAATAATAAAAAAAGAATATTTTTGTAATAATCTGTCACAAATTGGTGGCTTTTAGTGACATTAACATAATAAATGAAAAAAAGAATAATAATAATTAAAAAAAAAGTAAAGAAAAGTTTTGAAAAGAAAAAAATAAAACAAGAAAAGAAATGATAAAATAAATAATTAAGAATATTTTGAAAAAAAAATAAAACAACATAAGAAATTATAAAATAATTAATTACAAAAAAAAGAAAAGTTTTGAAAAGAAAAAAAATAAAACAACATAAGAAATGAAAAAAAAGTAAAAATACTTAAAAAAAAAAAAAAAATTTTTGTAATAATCAGTCACAAATTTGTGGCGTTTTAGTGACATTAACATAAGAAATGAAAATAATTACAAAAAAAAGTAAAAATATTTTTGAAAGAAAAAAAACACCACAAGAAATAAAAAAATTACAAAAAAATGTAAAATTAAAAATTATATTTTGTAATAATCAGTCACAAATTGGTGGCTTTTTAGTGACATTAACATAAGAAATGAAGAAAAAAATTATAATAATTATATATAAAGAATAATAATTTAAAAAAATTAAATTTTTGAAAAGAAAAAAAAAATAACATAAGAAATGGAACAAAAATATAATACAAAAAAAGAATATTTTTGTACTAATCAGTCACAAAAGTGACATTGCTTTTTAGTGACATTAACATAAGAAAATGAATAATTATTACAAAAAAGTAATTATCCTCCTAGGATCGCCACCTTAACGTGGTGGAGGGGTTTGAGTGCCTGAATGACCCTAGGATCTAGGTTGTCGGGGCTATATGCTCCTGGTAGGGTATCCCAAGGCAAACAGGTCCTAGGTGACAAGCCAGACTAAGGCGGTCCACCCCAACCCTTATGAATAACAAAAATAACAGAGTCGCAACATCACCCGTGCAGCAGGCACAGCCAGGGCCCCGCCATGGAGCCAGGCCTGGGGCTGGGGCCGGCATCATGGCGCCTGGTGGCTGGGCCTCTCCCTGGACACAGAATCTGGTTTTAGGAACATGGAATGCTACCTCTCTGGGGAGAGGAGCCTAAATTGTGGCAGGAGGTTGAGAGGTACCGGCTACAAATAGTCGGGCTCACCTCCCACGCGCAGCAGGCTCTGGAACCCATCTTCTTGAAAGCGGCTAGACTCTTCACTACTCTGGTGTTGCCCACAGTGAGAGGTGGCGGGCAAGTGAGGGCTTGCTTATAGCCCCCCAGCTTAGCTGCCATGTGTTGGAGTTTAACCCGGTGGATGAGAGAGTCGCCTCCCTGCGACTTCGGGTTGATCCAACCGAGGACTCGTCCTGCTGGGGGACTTCAACGCTCACGTTGGTGATGCTAGCAACACCTGGAGGGGCGTGATTGGGAGAAAATCGTGGTAAGGGCAAGTAAGGGATGCCGTCAAGCTGAAGAAGGAGTCCTATTGTCAGAGCTTTTGCTTGAGATGCTTTATTTTGGCCACTAGATGTCCCTATAGAGCCTCATGTCTGCATTTCGTTTCTAATCAGTGCAACTGCTTTCACATGTGCCTTGTTTTAGCCTATGTATTTAAACAGAGGACTTTCTTTGGGTTCTTTGCTTGGATATTGATGTTCCTTAGCCAGTCCTGTTGTAAGTCTGCTCTAGAACGTTTCTTGACAAATCTCTTGTTTCTATGTTAAATTAAGCTTGTTTACTCTCCCTGAATTTTGGAGATGTTTTTGCTTTTTTGGACTGATGATTATTATTTTTGACCTTCTCTAAGAAAGGGATTTTTGTTCCCATTGCCTTTTCTCATTAAACTTGGCTGAGTTAATCCAAGAACGCGTCTCACTATTGGGTTCAACTGTCTTCTGTGGCTCAGAGGTAGAACATAAGACTCTCCTGCCAGAGACCGGGTTCTAGTCCCAGTCCTGACAGAATATCCAAGCCAACTATGAACCCAGAGACGCCTAAACCTGAAGAACTCCTTGCCACAGTGGCTCAGCATGAGGCCTCAGTCCAACGGCATGAATCAGTGTTGCTGCAGCAGGAGACCTTGATGGTTAAACACTCACAAGTGCTATCTGATCTCATGACCTCTGTTCGCCAGATCTTTGACCGCTTGCCTTCTACCTCAGCGGCAGCGTCTACTTCCAGCTGCCCCTGTACCCCCTCTGGATTCTCGAGTGCCCACTCACCTTACTGAACCTCGCCTACCACCACCACAACGTTTCTCAGGTGATCCCAGTGCATGTGATGGTTTCCTGACTCAGTGCTCTCTCTCATTTGAATTGCAACCATCTTTCTTCCCTCAGATCGGGCCAAGATCGCATATGTTATCACCCTCCTTTCGGGCAAGGCTCTTTCGTAGGCAACAGCAGTCTGGAAGGCCCAGACACCTTTCTGTTCTAGTTATTCGGCATTTGAAAAAGGAGTTCAAGCGGGTCTTTGACCACCCCTCAGTGGCCGGCAAGCCTCTAAGAAACTTCTCACTCTTCGACAAGGTAATGGCAGTGCAGCTGATTATGCCATTCAGTTTCGGACAGTTGCTGCAGGAGCGGCTGGAATGATGAGGCCCTAATGGTGTGTTTCCTGAATGGTTTGTCAGAGGCAATCAAGGATGATCTGGCTACCAGAGAACCTGCTCACGATCTTGAGACTCTTATGGATCAAGCAGTTAGGTTGGATAATCGTCTGAGGGAAAGGAGCCTGAACACGCCCACCTGGTTACACATTCTCTGCTAGTCCGTCTTTGCCTCAAATGTTACCCCAAGATTCCTCGGAACCCATGCAATTGGGTAGGACTAGGCTTTCCCCAACAGAACGAGATCGTCGTATGAGAGATCGCTGTTGCCTCTATTGTGGTTTACATAAGGTCATTTTGCTCCACCTGCCCTGAGCTTCGGGAAACTCCGTCCCGTACAGGCAAGGAAGGACTGTAGCAGGAGTTACCACACGACTTCACCTTCCAACTCTGGATTGCTCCTTCCCATCACTCTCACATTTGGAGACCAGAAACACCAACTCCAAGCTTTGATTGATTCAGGAGCTGCTGGGAATTTCATAGATATTTCCCTTGCCAAGAGTCTCAAGATCCCTAATTATTCCCTTCCTGCCCCTCTAACCGTCACAGCCCTGGATGGAAGACCGTTAGCTCCAGGGAAAGTAACTCACCTCACCTCACTGCTTGGTCTTATCGTTTACCAGCACCAAGAGAGAGTGTGCTTTCACCTCATACAGTCTCCAGAGTTTCCTGTTATCCTCGGTCACCCCTGGCTCCTCCAGCACAATCCACACTTTGACTGGTCCACTGGCGCAGTCCTCAGTTGGAGTCCCACCTGTCAGACTACCTGCTTAGCCCAGAACTCCCTTGACCCTATTCTCGAGTCTCAAGAGTCCCTAGATCTGTCTCAAGTACCTGCCCAGTACCATCACCTCAAAGCAGTATTCAGCAAGAGGAAGGCCACCTCCTTACCACCTCATCGCCCCTATGACTGCGCCATTGAGCTACTCCCAGGAACCTGTCCTCCCAGAGGTCGCATATTCTCTTTATCTCCCCGAACGAACTGCTATGGATCAATATATTAACGAAGCCCTTGCAGCTGGTATCATCCGGCCATCCACTTCCCTGCGGAGCTGGGTTTTTCTTCGTTGGGAAGAAGGATGGTGGACTTCGGCCATGTATTGATTACAGGGGTCTTAACAAGATAACTATTCGAAACCGCTACCCCTTGCCACTAATGGTTACTGCCTTCGAAATACTGCAAGAAGCTTCCATCTTCACTAAGCTTGACTTGCGCAATGCCTATCATCTTGTGCGCATCAGACAAGGAGATGAATGGAAGACCGCATTCAACACGCCCACGGGGCACTATGAGTATTTAGTTATGCCCTTTGGTCTCACTAATGCCCCTGCAGTGTTTCAAGCCCTTATCAATGATGTTCTCCGCGACATGCTCAACCAGTTTGTGTTTGTCTATTTAGATGATATCCTCATCTTCTCGAGTTCCCCCCAAGAGCATGTAAGACATGTGAGTAAGGTCCTCAGGCGGCTTCTTGATAACAATCTTTATGTTAAACCGGAGAAGTGCGCATTCCACGTGACCGAAGCGCACTTCCTGGGGTTCATCATCAAGCCTGGAGAGGTACAAATGGACCCTCAAAAAGGTTCAAGCTGTCGTGGACTGGCCCTCCCCCTCATCAGTAAAAGAGGTACAGCGTTTCCTTGGCTTTGCCAATTTTTATCGCAAGTTCATTCAGAACTTCAGTACTGTGGCGGCTCCTTTGTCTGCCCTAACCAAGGGGAACACAACCGGTTTTCGCTGGGGATCTGGGGCGAGTTAGGCGTTTGGGAAATTAAAGAGCCATTTTACCTCTGCACCTATTCTCATTCTCCTAACCCAGATAAACCCTTTATTGTGGAAGTCGATGCTTCAGATGTAGGAGTTGGAGCAGTGTTGTCCCAAAGGGGAGAGGACAACAAGCTGCATCCTTGTGCATTCCTTCCCACCGCCTTACGCCGACTGAAAGGAACTATCATGTAGGGGATCGGGAGTTACTGGCTGTTAAGCTAGCGCTGGAAGAGTGGAGGCATTGGCTTGAGGGGGCTAAACACCCATTCAAGTACTCACCGACCACAAAAAATCTGGAGTATATTCAGCAGGCAAAACGACTCAATCCCGCCAGGCACGCTGGTCCTTATTTTTCAACAGATTCCAATTCATCTTATCCTACCGCCCAGGTTCTAAGAACCTTAAACCTGATGCGCTGTCCGAGTATATGTAAAATCCCCTCAGGAGGATTCTATTGCGTCAATAATCCCCTAGTTCCAGGATAATTGCTCCTATCAGGTGGGATTTGGAAAATACGGTAAAACAAGCCCAAGCCCAAGAACCTGACCCAGGTGGTGGGCCAACTCGCTGTATGTTTGTCCCCAAAGCTGCCCCGCTCCCAGGTCCTCCAGTGGGGACACTCCTCCGTCTCACGTGCCATCCTGGCACTTCCCGTACTCCTCGAATTTCTCCTGAGACGGTTTTGGTGGCCAACTATCAAGGAGGATGTGACTGCATTTGTAAATGCCTGTCCCACATGCAACCAAAGTAAGGTGTCTCACCAGTCTCCTCAGGGGGCTATTGCACCCCTCACCATACCTCATAGACCTTGGTCTCATCTTTCCATAGACTTCATCACCGGACTTCCTCTATCAAAAGGCAACACCACTATTATGGTCATAGTTGATAGGTTCTCCAAGGCATGCCCGATTTGTCCCTCTGCCTAAACTACCTACTGCAAAAGAGACTGCCGAACTAATTATAAACCATGTCTTTGGTCTTTGGCATTCCACAAGACATTGTCTCTGACCTGGGACCCCAATTTTCTTCCAGATTCTGGCGGGCATTTTGTCAGTCTCTGGGGGCTACAGTGAGTCTTTCCTCTGGGTTTCATCCAGAGTCCAATGGAGCAAACTGAGAGAATTAACCAAGATCTTGAGACTACACTGAGGTGTATGGCAGCTAACAACCCATCCTCCTGGTCTTCCTTCATTATGTGGGCTGAATATGCACACAATACCCTCCGCTCCTCTGCTACAGGCATGTCCCCTTTTGAGTGCCAGTTTGGGTACACCCCTTCACTATTCCCTGAGCAGGAGGTGGAGGTTGCAGTTCCTTCTGCCCAACAATTTGCTAAACGCTGCCGCCAGACATGGAAAAAGGCCCGAGCTAAGCTCCTTAAGGTTTGTCAACAGTACCAGCACCAGGCTAATCGCAGACGCAGACCTGCCCCCAATCTGCGCCCGGGTCAAAGAGTTTGGCTCTCCACAAAGAACATTCCCTTACGGCTAGAGTCCCGTAAACTTTCCCAGAGGTTCATTGGCCCCTTCAAGATTGCCAGGAAAGTTAATCCAGTGACTTATCGTTTATACCTGCCTAAATCTTTAAAGATTAATCCGACCTTTCATGTCTCTCTGTTAAAGCCTGTTTTGTCATCTCCTTTTCTTGCCACAGGTAAACCTCCCTCTCCTCGTATCATTGGTGGTCAGCCAGCTTACACAGTCCACAGAATACTGGGCGTCCGTCAGTCACGTGGGTCCCGGCAGTATCTTGTGGACTGGGAAGGCTATGGTCCTGAGGAGCGCTCCTGGGTTCCAGCCAAAGACATCTTGGACCCAAATCTAATTCGAGAATTTCATGCTCGCAAGCCCAGTCATCCTGGATGGAACGCCAGGAGTCGTTCCTAGAGGGAGGGGTCCTGTCAGAGCTTTTGCTTGAGATGCTTTATTTTGGCCACTAGATGTCCCTATAGAGCCTCATGTCTGCATTTCGTTTCTAATCAGTGCAACTGCTTTCACATGTGCCTTGTTTTAGCCTATGTATTTAAACAGAGGACTTTCTTTGGGTTCTTTGCTTGGATATTGATGTTCCTTAGCCAGTCCTGTTGTAAGTCTGCTCTAGAACGTTTCTTGACAAATCTCTTGTTTCTATGTTAAATTAAGCTTGTTTATTCTCCCTGAATTTTGGAGATGTTTTTGCTTTTTTGGACTGATGATTATTATTTTTGACCTTCTCTAAGAAAAGGGATTTTTTGTTCCCATTGCCTTTTTCTCATTAAACTTGGCTGAGTTAATCCAAGAACGCGTCTCACTATTGGGTTCAACTGTCTTCTGTGGCTCAGAGGTAGAACATAAGACTCTCCTGCCAGAGACCCGGGTTCTAGTCCCAGTCCTGACACCTATCAGGCCTGGTTGGCTCATGGGACTCCTGAGGCAGATGAGAGGTACCGGTGGCAGACCACTGCCCGGGTGGTTGTGCAGGCAAAAACTTGGAGTTCGGGGAGGCCATGGAAAAGGACTATTGGACGGCCTCAAAGAGGTTCTTGCAAACCGTCCGAAACCTCAGAAAAGTATACAGTATACAGTGCTGGTGGGAACCTGCTAACCTCAATCAATCACTCAATCAATCATTTTTATTTATATAGCGCTTTTAACAACACAGGTTGCATCAAAGCACTGTACAGTATAATGTAGAAGAGTACAAGGGATGTATAATGACGAGAGTGACCAATTTCTTATTAAATGCAGAGGCGGTCTCTGTAGTCAATTCTGACGTTAAATCACTAGAAGTTAAGTGTCCCCAACCAAGCAAGCCAGAGGCGACAGCGGTAAGGAAACAAAACCCCATGCATACAGAATGGAAAAAAAAAACCTTGGGAGAAACCAGACTCAGTTGGGGTCAGTTCTCCTCTGACCGGACGCCTTAGCACTTAACTTCCAGTTAAATTTTAAGCGCAACTGTGTCAGATAGTGTAAATGACTTAGTGTGTGTGTGTGTGTGTGTGTGTGTGTGTGTGTGTGTGCATCAGGATCTGGTGATCGGTCCACGGTGCGCATCTAGGTTTTCTGGTCTCTGATGAACATAAACTGTGTGCTGATCCACCATCTAGTCTGGATACAAATTGTGAAAAAAGATTGAGAAAGAGACAGGACTAATATTAGCGTAGATGCCATTCATGTCACAAGTACATCGTATTTTAGTAGTGTTCCCGGTTCCAGCTAATCTAAGTAATGCAGCCTAAAATTCCTTCTTGATTTGAATAATAAAAAAGTGTGTTGGTGTGTTATGTGTAGGCTAAGTTAAAAAGATGTGTCTTTAATATTGATTTAAACTGGCAGAGTGTGTCTGCTTCCCGAACAGAGTTAGGGAGATTGTTCCAGAGTTTAGGTGCTAGATAGGAAAAGGATCTGCCGCCCGCAGTTGATTTTGATATTCTAGGTATTATCAAATGGCCAGAGTTTTGAGAAACGCGAGCGGGCGTGCAGGACTATAATGTGATAAGAGCTCGCTCAAGTATTGAGCTAAACCATTCAGGGCTTTATAGGTAATTAATAAGATTTTAAAATCTATCCGATGTTTGATAGGGAGCCAGTGCAGTGTTGACAGAACCGGGCTAATATGATCATACTTCCTAGTTCTAGTAAGGACTCTGGCTGCTGCGTTTTGGACTAGCTGAAGTTTGTTTATTAAGCGTGCAGAACAACCACCCAATAAAGCATTACAATAATCTAACCTAGAGGTCATAAGCGCATGAATTAATATTTCTGCATTAGAGGTTAAAAGCATAGGTCGTAATTTAGATATATTTTTAATATGGAAAAACGCAGTTTTATAGATGCTAGAAACATGATTTTCGAAGGAAAGATTGCTGTCAAACAGCACACCTAGGTTCCTAACTGATGATGAAGAATTAACAGAGCAGCCATCAAGTGATAGGCTGTGTTCTAGATTATTATATGTGGGGTTTTTAGGTCCAATTATTAGCACCTCTGTTTTTCAGAATTTAGCATTAAGAAGTTACTCATCATCCAGCTTTTTATATCGACTATGCATTCTGTTAGATTCTCAATTTGGTGTGTATCACCAGGCTGCGCTGAAATATAGAGCTGAGTATCATCAGCAAAGCAGTGAAAGCTAACACCATGACTCCTGATAATATCTCCCAGAGGTAACATGTACAGGTTGAAAAGTAACGTTTTTTTTGTTTTATTTAGTTACTGTACTGAATAAATACCGGGGTTGTGTTTATTTTTTCATACCTTTTAGAAGAAAACAATCAGATCTTGCAATTTTTAATGCTTTTCTGTATGACAGGATACTCTCCCCACCAGGCAATACGTAATACTTCTAATTTAGTTTTCTCCACCTGCGCTCCATTTTCCGAGCTGCTCTCTTTAGGGTGCGTGTGTTGTCATTATACCATGGAGTCAGATTGTTTTCTTTTATCTTGCAAAGGAGCAACTGTATCTAAAGTCCTAGAAAAAAGAGAGTGCATAGTTTCTGTTATATCATCAAGTTTTGCGCGTGCGTATTGGATGTGCTAAGGAATTGAGATAAGTCAGGAAGATTACTTAGAAAGCTTTCTTTTGTGGTGGAAGTGATGGTTCTACCATACTTGTAATAAGGTGCAGAGTTTACAGGTTTAACTATACAGAGTTCACACAAGACTAGATAGTGATCTGAAATGTCATCACTTTGCTGCAGTACTTCAACCATTTTAACATCAATTCCATGTGACAGTTTTTAGATCTAGAGTATGATTTCGACAATGAGTAGGTCCAGAGACGTGTTGTCTAACCTCAACGGAGTTCAGAATGTCTAAGAAAGCTGATCCTAATGAGTCTTTTCATTATCAACATGGATATTAAAATCGCCAACAATTAAGACTTTATCTGCGGCCAGTACAAACTCAGTTAGAAAATCAGCAAATTCTTTAATGAAATCTGTGCTGTGCCCTGGTGGCCTGTATACAGTAGCCAGTACAAACATGACAGAAGATTTATCACTAGCACATGATTCTGTAGATAATGTTATATGCAGCACCAAAACCTCAAATGAGTTATACTTAAAGCCTGCCTCTCTGAGAAGTACTAAGAATATTATTATAAATTGTAGCAACACCTCCCCTTTACCTTTTAAACGTTGCTCATTTTTATAGAAATAATTTTGGGGTAGATTCATTTAGAGTAGTATATTCATCTGGTTTTAGCCAGGTTTCTGTCAAACAAAGCAAATCTAGCTTCTGATCTTTGATCAAATCATATATATAAAGTGCTTTTTGTGGAAAGTGATCTAATATTTAGCCGAGCAAGTTTTATTGTTTGCTTATTTGAATTATAGGTAGTTTTAATTTGTTGGACATTAATTAAATTTTTGCTTTTGATTTGGTTTGGACGTTCTCTGCATATTCTAATTCGGGGAACAGAGTGTGATATAGTGTGATATCTAGGTGAAAGAAGTCTCTATGTGCTGAGAATTAACTGTCTTCTGTGACGTGAGGCAGCTAGCAGGCGGTCGGTTTAGCCAGTCTGTCTGCTTCCTGACCTGGGCACTAGTTGGTCATGTTGGAGCTATAAGACTATATGCCATATTTCTAGATAGAAGGCGGCACCACCCCAGGAGGGATGAAGACCATCTCTTTTCAACAGGTCAGGTCTGCCCCAGAAACTCATCCAATTGTCTATAAAGCCTATGTTGTTCTGCGGCACCACTTAGACATCCAGCCATTGAGACCCAGCATTCTGCTGTAAATCTCATCACCCGGTAAGGAGGAGGACCGGAGCATATTACATTATCCGACATCGTGCTTGCAAATTCACACATCTCTTTAATATTATTTTTAGTGATCTCCGACTGGCGAAGTCGAACATCATTAAGCGCCGGCGTGAATAACAATCTTACGAAATTTACGTTTAGCATTAGCCAGCACTTTTAAATTTGACAAGATGTCAGACGCTCTGGCTCCGGTAGGCATTGGACTACGGTGGCTGGTGTCTCTAATTTCACGTTCCGTACAATAGAATCGCCAATTACTAGAGCACTTTGATCAGGTTTCTTAGTGGGTGCGTCACTGAGTGGGGAGAACCTGTTTGATGTTCTAATCGGAACGGATGAGCGGTGTTTTGACCCGCGACTGGCCTGCCTCACGGTCACCCAATTGCCCTGCTGCAGGGGCTCTGAAGCTGGAACCGAACAATGTACATGATTCACTGTACTAGTCGCATCCAAAGCAGTATCTACAGCCCTCGCATTCTTACTGTCCTCAATTAAAGTTTGGATGCGTGTCTCTAATTCTAAAACCTTCTCTGTCAGCCTAGCAATTTCCCTGCATTTATCACATGTAAATCCCTGATCGCTAACAGAGAAGGATAAGCTATACACGTGACAGACGGTGCAAGTGACGATGCAGGGAGAAGCCATTTACTCACCGTGAGATTCACTTACCACTCTTGTTTTGATGAGCTTGTGAGAAGCGGAGGCGAGGCAGCGCGAGGAACAAATGAACAGGAGCGGGAAAAAGCCTACAATAGGCGCGAAAACGCGTGTGAGAGCGAAAGTGAATCGGCTAACGAGTACTAACTCACCGCCAAGTTTTAGATTAAAGCGAGTCTAATTTTAACAGCAGTTAAACAGCAGTCTAATTAGTTAGATTAATTTGATAGTATCAATGGTAAGTACACAGTTAAATTATATTTGATCGCTAGAGAAGAGGTGATAAATTGAAAAGCGAAGCTACACAGGCTACAAACAAACCAACCTCTCAGCAGACAGGAGCAATCGAGCAGCAAGGGAATGAAATATAAAAAATATATATACAAAGAAGTGTACAAAGTATAAAAGGTAAAAAATGAAATAAAGTATAAAATATGGCGCTGTATTTAAAAGGTAAAAAACTGAAATAAGTATAAAATATAAAGTATAAAATACAAAATATAAAGTGGCTGTGTGAATGTCCAATGTAAAGTGACTAGTGCAATTTTGTCCAGTGCAATTGTCCAATTGTAAGTGGGTATCTGGGGAAGAGAGGTAAACATGGGAATCCCGGTGATTAGGTACTGGGTGTTCTCTGGTTCAGACTCTGAATGTCCTGCGGGAAGAAGCTCCTCCTCATTCTCTCTGTGTTTGCCTTCAGGGAACGAAAGCGCTTTCCTGAGAACGCAGCAGAGAAAAGAGTCCATTGTTGGGATGGCTGAGGTCTTCCACGATCTTCCTGGCCCTGGTACAGCACCGCTTGTTGTAGATGTGCTGCAGCACAGGGAGCTCAGTGCGGATGGTGCGCTCAGCTGACCGCACCACCCTCTGAAGGGCTCGCCTGTCCTGCATGGTGCTGTTCCCAAACCAGGAGGTGATGTTTCCCATCAGGACACTCTCAATGGTGCAGGTGTAAAAGTTCCTGAGCACCTGAGATGGGAGTCTGAAGTCCCTTAAGCGCCTCAGATGGTATAGACGCTGCCGGGCCTTCTTCACCAGGGTGTTGATGTGACAGGACCAAGACAGTGATGTTAACACCCAGGTACCGAAAACTGTCCACTCTCTCCACTGGGGTCCCATCGATCATGATGGGATGGTAAGAGCGCACCTGCTTCGTGCTGAAGTCCACTATTAACTCCTTTGTTTTGCTGACGTTCAGGAGCAGATTGTTCTCCTGACACCATTTCTCCAGGTTGTTGATCTCCCTCATCGTTGTTGGAGATCAGGCCCACCATGACAGTGTCGTCAGCAAATTTAATGATGGTTGTGGAGTTTGTAGTGGCCACACAGTCATGTGTGTACAGCGAGAAGTACAGCAGGGGCTCAGAACACAACCCTGAGGGGCTCCAGTGCTGAGAGTGAGGGAGGATGAGGTGTGTTTTCCCATCCATACGGCTTGTGGTCTGTCGGTTGTGAAAGTTGGTGATCCAGTGACGCAGAGGTGGGCTGAGTCCCAGGACCTCCAACTTCGAGGTGATTGTGGAGGGAACTATGGTGTTGAGCAGCTGAACTCCCTTTTCTAAAATCCAGGTGGCTTGTGGTTGTGTGGAGGAGGTATGTGATGGCATCCTCCGTGGGCCGGTTCTGGCGGTAGCGAACGGTGTAGTGGGTCGGAGTGTGTCGGTAGTGATGAGGTGATGAAGTCTCTGACGAGTCTCTCGAAGCACTTCATCACTACAGACGTCAGAGCTACAGGGCGGTAATCATAAGGCAAGATGGTTGAGGTTTCTTCGGCACAGGAACAATGATGGACTGTTTGAAACACGGGGACTGTAGACTGTTTCAGGGGAGAGATTAAATATCTCAGTGAACACCTGTGCTAGCTGGTCAGCACAGGCTCTCAGAACCCGACCTGTGATGCCGTCAGGTTCTGCTGCCTTCCTGGTGTTCACTGTCCTGAATGCCCTCCTTACGTCGTGCTCCGAAATGGTGCCTCTCCGGCTCTCTCGGCATGCATGCTGTTCATCAGCGGCGCTAGCGTGATTAGCGTGATTAGCTGCAGCCTCGAACCGAGCATAAAGTTATTTGCCTTCGTCTGCCAGAGAGAAGCATCCGTGCTCTCCACTCTGGATGTTGAGACTATTTCACTCAAACGGCTCTTTACCAGGAAGGATCAACTCAAGGCGAAATAAAACACAAGACAAGTTTTTGGATTTTTAGCCTGAAAGGATTGCGCTGTCGGTTGCAAGCGGGAGAGAAGCAGGTTTCTCCTTAACCTCCCTTTTCCCTCCTTGCCTGCTTTGCCTCCAGACGGGCAGGCCTTTGCCTCCATGCCTCCCTGCCTCCTTTTCCTGCTTTTGCCTCCGAGCTCAGATCGCAAGTCACTTTATTTATAGAGGAAAGGACAGAGCAAGATAAGTAAAAGCAACTGGCAAAACAAAGACTTCAGACATGTTCGTCACATAAGTTATGACTAGTCACATATCTTTTTGTGCGTCAGAATCTTCATTCCCTCAGATTCCCCTGGCGCCCATACCAGTCTAAGATACTATATAGAGGCCATGTCATGTCATGACCTAGAACAAGACGTGTTATACCAGATGGAAGCTGAAACTGAAGGATCAAAGTTGCATAATGTTAATACATAACCCTAACACTGGAGGTTGGCGTTTTATAGTCCGTGATGTTTCTCAGTCCCTGCCACAGGCTCCTAGAGTCACTGTGTTGAAACTGTGACTCTAGTTTCCTCCCGTAGCGCCTCTTTGCCTCCTTTACCGCTCTGCGCACGCTGTACGGCGCAGCCTTGTATACGGTCATATCCTCGGTGACTATCCCCGTGTTAAAGGCTCCGGAGCGGGATCTCAGAGAGTCGCGGATAGTTTTGTCTACCCACGGCTTCTGGTTGGGAAACGTCCTGATGACGGTTTTCTCTACCGTGTCATCCGCTAGTTTCCCGATGAATCCCACTTCCGCTTCCATGAACACGTTGACGTCCTCGGAGCTACACCTGAACATGGCCCAGTCTGCATCATCCAAAGCGTCCTGCAGGGCGGCCACCGAATGGTCAAACCAGCGTGACACCTCCCTCTGTACCGGGGCTTCCGGTTTCAGCTTCTGTTTGTAAACAGGCACGAGGAAGATGTCGGCATAGTCCGATTTACCAAACGGTGGGCATGATTTTGCCTTGTAGCTCTCTCTGAAGGGTGTGTAGCAGTGATCCAGTGTCCTTTCGCCCCTGGTGGGACAGTTGATGTGCTGGTGAAAGTTCGGCAGTGCGCGCGCTGAGTGGTTTGCAACTCGTTAAAGGAGGAGGGAGAACATCAGATAAACCAGGGGCAGAGGCCCACGCTTCAATCTCTCTTCATTAGTTTACACTGGAGCCTGGCAGATGCCCGTGATCAAATCTAAATCCCTGATGCTGGCCTCACAGGACAATCACAGGCCCGGCCTCATACTTACACTCATTAATTGGAATCCATGTTCCCCTCCAGGTGCTCACGCTCTGCAAATGAAAGGCGCCTTGCAGTGCTTCCTTCTCAGCACAAAAGGTGCAAAATCACCGCCACCTTCACCTGGGTCTATTCTTCGGTTGAAAGGAACGACTAAGTTCGCGTTACTAGGCAGCAGAGTCACTGGGCAATCTTTCTCAAAACCAAACTCAAAACTCTACCTTTTTCAAGTACACCTGACCTAACATTGATAGCACTCTCTTTCTCTCCTGTTCTCATCCTTTTCTTTGTTTAAAAAAGCCTTTGTGTCTGTGCTAGGTAAGACAAGACCCCACCAGACACTTGGTGCACCACTGACCTTTGCTGATATTAATTTGAGCCTTATATGCCTACCTCATTTGCACGCTGTTTGGGATAAATACATGCCTGCTAAATGACTACAAATTGTAAAATGTAAATGGCAATGTAAAACTTCAGCACAATGAGTGTATGTCTCCGTATGTGTGTCTGGTGTGTTGTGAGGTGATCGGTAGGTCCATATTGCAGTGTATCCTGAACCGCTTGAGGTGGAATATAAACGGCATCAAGACTATGATCGCTTTAACTCGTGGAAGATACAGAAAGGGACACATTTGATGCATCAGAAGTTCCAGGTTTGGTGTGCAGAGCGTGAGAGAGAAGCACCGAAGTATCTTGCTCGACTTTTTCTTTGATTATTTTAGATGTCTACTTTCATTAAATTACCTCTTTTTCTATTCATAAACCATTCTGTTCTGTTTCGAGGTATTGACTCAGAAATAAAGGATATACAGGCATATTTAGAGAGAGGGGCCTTAATCCAACATCACAAGGCATTCTGTTTATGAACCAAGAGAAGTCCTTAGAAATTTCTACACCAGAAAGAGAGGGCTACACAGTGGGGCTCATCCGGGATCACTCCTCTCTTCATAAGTCAAACTTTAAAGAAAATGAGCAATAATTAAGCATAATAATTACAAAAAGTAAATAAATATTTTTGTAATAATTATCACAAAATTAGGCTATTTGGTGACATTGTTCACCAATAGCAGAGGGAGTTCTTTACCTCTCTGGATGCATCTCAGATCACCCTCTGCCGCTGCATTCCTGTTTTGTGGAAGACTATAATTACTGAAGCAGGCCCTCACCTGCAGGTTGCATTCTGATTATTTGATTGCTGGCTGGTTTGTTTCTAGTTTTCCTAGCGTTTCCTTTGTCATAGACTTTGGTTTGGACCTGCCTCGTCTCGATGCTTCTGTTTGCTGTTCCTGACCCGACTCCTGCCTCGTTTTTTTGGATTCTGCATGTTGCTCCTGCCTTTTATACCCTGTTTGCTGTGTTTGATCGCTCACCTGTTTTTGACCATCTTCAGCCAATAAAACCTGGGCACGGATCCGCGACCGCTTCTCAGACCTTCATTCATGACAGAATGCAACTCTGCCAAACCAGATCCAGTTGCGCCACCTGATCCATGGCTACGCCAGCAATATCTTTACTAACCCTCAAGCAGGGCACCGCATCACTTGAGGACTACACCCAAGAATATCTGACCTGGCATTCTCTCAGATTTATCGTGGATCAGTTTGTTGATTGAGTCTTTTTGTGAGGGAATAAATCAGCCACCAAATCACGACCTGTTCGAGGATCCACGTGGGTCAATGCAGCCAGTTTGTGGTTTGCTTTAGTGACTGTATCAGCATTCACACTGGCATTGGTGGAGAAGAGACCACTGCATCGACTCTGCACGGCACTCACTACGCGCCGCCTCAAGATGGTAGTCACGCTTTCGTTCTGATCCACTGCACAAGATGCCACCTCGGTTCAGATCCAACACTGCACAAGATGGCCACCTGCTCCATGTGCGCTCTCCCACAGTTACCAATGACCTGCTTCTATCATCGTTCATCATGTGGTTTTATCTCGTTATTAAAAGCATAGATCTTAGCGCAGCACTGACATTATCGATACCCATTCTCTAGGATAGACCAGAAAACTATGTTGGCATTAGAGGAAGCGCTAGCATGTTTAAACCTTATATATCTGGATCAAGACAGTTTGTGCACTAAATGAGGAGTAGGTCATATCGCCACAAGGAACATGGAGTTCCTCAAGGCTCAGTGCTGGGGACCGTACTTTTCAACCTATACATGTTACTCTGGTATATATTATCAGGAGACATGGTGTTAGCTTTCACTGCAGGCCTATGATCCTCAGCTCTAGACATTTCAAAGCGCAGCTCAGATACACACCAAATTGAGAATCTAACAGAATGCATAGTCAGTATAAACTGTAAGGGAGAGTATTCTCTAATGCTAGCCCTGAAAAACAGAGTGCAATTAATTAGACTTAAAAACCCCACATAATATGATCTGAACACTGTCTAACAATTCAATTCACTCCACTCCAAGCTTATTTGTATATGCTTTTTACAATGGTTATTGTTCCAAAGAAGCCAATAGTAGCAAATTAGTTACATAACAAAAGCAAATCATTCCACAGACATAAGTAAGTCACTGATACAACAGGATGCATTACTACAAACAGCAGGGATGAGTTATAATGCAGAAAGTTCAAGATAGAATTAGTCCAGACAGAAGGCTGAGTTTTTCCTCGACGCCATCGCAGGAAGGTCATCTCCTCACTGGGTCCACTGGAGAGCTCGTAACTGTATCACTTGATGGCTGCTCTGTTAATTCGTCATCATCAAAGAAGAACCCAGGTGTGCTGCTTGACAGCAATCTTTCCTTCTCTCGAACCATGTTTCCAGCATCTGTAAGTGACTGTGTTTTCCATCTTAAAATATATCTAAATTACGCAGGCTCATGCTTTCAACCCTAATGCAGAAATATTTATTCATGCGTTTAAGACCTCTAGTTAGATTATTGTAATGCTTCTTTATTGGTGGTTGTTCTCATAATCTGATAAACAAACTTCAGCTAGTCCAAAACAGCAGCTAGAGTCCCACAGAACTAGGGAAGTATGATCATAAGAAATCGTTCTGTCAACACTGCACTGCCACTTATCAAACATCGATAAGATTTTAAAATTTATTAATTACCTTATAAAGCCCTGAATGATTAAGCTTCAATACTTGAGCGAGCTTCATCATTATGTCCTGCCCGCCTCGCCATGCCTTCTCAAACCTCTGGGCTATTTGATATCACCTAGAATATCAAAATCGATCAAGACTGCAGATCCTTTCCTATCTAACTAAACTCTGGAACACCTCCCTAATCCCTAACAGACACATTCTGCCAGTTTAAATCTAGATTAAAGACAACATTCCTTTTTTAACCTAGCTTCACACATAACACACTGAAGACACTTTTATTATTCAAATTGTTCAAATCTTTTAGGTTGCATTACTTTGCAGAACCGGTGGAACCGTGAATCACTACTCCTAAAAACACAATGTACTCAGACATCATAAAAGAAATGGCATCACACTAATATTAGTCCTGTTTCTTTTCTTAATCTGTTTCACAGTTTGTATCCAGACTAGATGCAGTGGATCAGCACCCAGAGCATTTAAGTTCATCAGAGACATCAGAACACCCTAGATGCTGACCGTGACCGATCACCAGATCCTGATGCACACAACAATACATACTTTTACAATTTAATTTAATTCGACACAGCTGCATTTAAAAATTGAACTGGAAGTGGCGTTGAGGAGGACCGGTCAGAGATACGTGAAACCGGGTCTAACTGGAGTCCTGGGCGATTTCATTCTGTATGGATGGGTTTTTTGTTCTTACTTATCGCTCAGGCGATTATTGGCGAATTGATTACAGACCGCTCTCGCATTTAACAAATTGTTCACTGCCACATATTATTCCTGTTTAAGTGTATTTTTCTACTTATACCACAATGTACTGTGCTTTGAGTGAACCTGTAAGAACAAAAAGCGCTATATGAATAAAATGATTGATTGAAATATCAGAATGATCACTTATTCCTAAAAAAAAAAAAACAATTTCACATTTCCTTAATTAAACATAATTCCTTCTATCCTGTTTCGTGTTAAATCTCCTATTACCACTTGACTACTAGAAACTTTTCAGACAAATCACATTTGAAATTTGCCTCCTGGAAACATCTAATCCAGTAATTTAACATTAAAACCCAGCTAAAAATACATGGTTTTATTTTTGAAAGAGTGTAATCGTGGTGTGCTCTGCTTATGATCCGCAACTGTAAGAGTCACACTTTGTGCTTGGCCAGAAAGAGTAATGCAAATAAGAGCAGTGGCAGAATTTTTTGACTTTATAACTCGCACCTAGAGAGAAAAATCTGAAATTCAGAGATAAACAGTCGCAATAATCCCTTTTTTCTTTTGTATTCAGTGGCGGAAACGGGCTTCCACATAAGGTGCAGAGTGGAAGGCGAGCTTAAAAAAAAAAAAAAAGCACGTGAGCTCCAATGACGCCACAACGCAGCGGCTATAGAAGATCGCCGCGCTTCTAACGCAGACGCATCTAGTTGAGTGAGCGAAATAGAAGCGCAGCGAAAGGATTTCCACCACTTAAACTATTCAGATTCATGATTTACAGACAGTTTTTTCAGAATATTCACACTGTTCGAATGTTCACAACTGAGGGCGTTTCTCGCCGAGTCGCCTGGGCTTCTCAAACCTTCGAAGCCTGAAAGTGTTTATCTCAAACGATTGATGGAGAACAGCCCAGCAGCTGAGATGGCATCAACAGCAGTAAGTAGTGTTATTTTATTTCTCTCTCGGTCTGGAGCGCAGTCTTTTGGTTTCCAGTTTTTGACTACTTTTCTTCCACAAAATATGAACTTGTATGTCAGCTGTCCAGAGAGCTGCATAAACAGCTCAGAGAGATATTTTTACATACTATGGGCTATCTATAACAGCTTAATAACGAAACCTCAATTCATAGAGCCAATAGAATATTACAAAACAATAGGTAAACATGAGCAAACTGAACAGAAACTTCTTTAGTTAGCAATGCAAATTTATTCATAAAATAGTTTAAAGCAGGTGGAAAGCGCTACACGACATTTCTCTACTAGTTCTTGAAGCAGTTAAACTTAAAGATTCGCTGTTAGTAGACTCTGAACACAACTAAGATCGCCACGATAAGAGGTAAAAACCGGCCTTTACCTTAACTGCAGATTTTTCTATGTCCTTCATTATTAGCTGTACTATTTTCAGCTTGAATCAGTTCACTGTCAGAAATGTGTCGAAAGTGCTAATCTGTTTCTGATCTGTGGTTAGAGATGTTTGTTTCTTTAATATTTTTCTGTTTTCTCTTCTTCATTCCAGGCACAGCTATCAAAGGGAATAGCGAGAGAGAAAATGTCTTCAGGAAGCTGTAGCAAAGCTGGTGAAGCAAGGTGTTCTTCTCACGGGTCGACCGAAGAGCGGAGAGTCTTCAACCAGACGGACGCCATCTGACGACCGAGGGGACGCCTGTCCCAGGTCCGGTCAGCCGTCGTGATCCTGCTGTTCCCGAGCTGCTGTGTTCGCCGGGCAGGTGGGCGCCGATCTGGAGCTGCCGCTGTATAGTGCCGTGCCCTCCAGGATCATCGAACGCCTGTTCCAGATTCATCTGCTCTGAATCCGAGTCACAGTGAGCCACAGCCATTTACTTATTGTTATTTCTGTCTGTCAATAATTAATTGGCAGCATCTGTTCTACCATGTAAAATAGCACAGACAGCATTGGTGAAATAGCATATTTTCTAGCTGGTCAGATTCAGTTTACACTAAGAGCAACAGCAATGATTCTATTGGGACACCATTTTCATTATTTATACAACTTATTGCAAAGTGCCAATTATCTGCATTTCCGTATCAGCACATTATAAAACAGTATGCAATAGTAATGTGATGAAATGTACACGGTGATTTAATAAGACTTCGCATTAATTTGACAATGACATTTGTCAGTTGTTTCCCATGTTTAATTAGTAGTTCGCAATCTGTATCAGGATACTTTTAATGGTTTGCTCTTCATGTGTTTCAGAAAAGTACATGCTGAAGGAAGAGAGCCGTCCGTGTTTCTTCGAGAAAGTATGTGTGGTGTCAGAAGCAGTTTTTCCTCGTTGTGACCAGGACAGAGGTCCAGCTTCCCCTAGCAGAGCCGCATCTCGAGCAATCCCAGCTCGTTTGCCGGAGGAGCAGGACCAGGTCTCTGCAGACCTCCAGTCCCTCTCCTGAGGAGGAAGAAGGATGTCCTCGAGATTGAGGCCTATGACAGCCCTGCTCTCTCCAGTGTCTAACCCGGTCCGCTCAGTGTCACCGCGATCAAGTCAGAGCAAAGACACTGACACAGTAAGGCCTTCCTGATCCAGAACCCATTTGCCCCTACAGTGAGCTATTACCAAGCTAAGAAACATGTCATCTCTGCTCTGTCTTATTTTCTTTATTGATGCCATAGGACTTTTCCTGAAATTTACTAGCCACCAACATTTTTCACCGACATCATTTTGCTGTTGGGAAATTACATCAACTTAACTTCAACCTGCTGTTGACAATCAAAGGAACTACAGTCCATCTTCTGTTTCGTGTGCTTTTCATGATCCACTGCGTCTTGTTTGAAGTGACATTTGATCGCTTCCAGAACTTCTTCGGCAAGGTTCATGAGGGAACACATTTATTCAGCTTAATAAAGTGAAGGTCGCAGTTTTCTGAAGTGTATTCCTGCCGCAAAAGCGACCGCTATCTTGACATTGTAAGTTACTTAGCTGCAGAATAAGCGTGTGTTTTATAACCTGCGCTGACATTGAGCTGGAACAGAAGATCCAGCAAACTAACAGATCTTGCGTTTGTCTCTCCTCGCCTGGTCACCCAAACCTGGTAGCTTGCCGAAGTGGCCCTGATGCTCCGGCCAGATAGGCTTCCCAGGGCCTCAACATCATTCGGCTACACCAGTGGTGGAGAATGAGAGCAGCTTCACTCATTATGGATACCTGAACCCTGCAGGACCTTGGAGGATTACATCTTGTTCAACGGCCCTATCAGGTGCACAAAGACGCTTGTCTGTTATCAAGTGCTTGATGCCGTCAAACACTGCCATAAGCATGGAGTTTGTCACGGTGATATCCATTTCTCAAGGAACATCCTGGTAACTCTCCACACAGCTCCGGAGCTCAATCTTACCGCTGCGCCGTCTGATCCGCTTAGCTTAGGGGATTTAACAGCAGCGCACGGTCGCGTGAGTCCTGCTGATGATCACGCGGACGCTGTAGTGTTGTTGATGGTGTAGTACAGCTACTCCGCCGAAACCGTGCCTTAACAGGACTGACGCATACACCCCTCTCCTGAGGTCCTCATGCACTTGCTTCACGCCGCGAAGCGCAGACGCCTGGGCAATGGCAGTTCTGCTCTCTTGAGATCATGCACAGATATTCGCCATTTGAGTGCTTTTTGATGCCATTCAAACATGGTATGCAATTTCAAGATGGATCCCAATTTATCCACTGGTGTGAGCACTCGTTCTTCTTGTTCAGATGACGCTACTGCCACGCTTTTGATGTGAGGATACTAACCATGCTCTCTCTCTGAACTCTTCCCAGCCGTGCACTACGACCTTATTTTCATAGTTTGAGTCAGTAATCCAGCTCACCGGCTGGACGCCTTCCAGCAGCTGGAAGAGCACCGCTGGATGATACTCTGAGGTTCAGGTAAACGAAGACTGTTTTCATGCAATATCAGAGCACAGGCAGACAGCAAAATACAAAGAATGAAAAGAATACATTATTTCAGAGTGCTGCCGGTTCGTATGCAGAAACTAAAACATAGAGTGATGTGAAACATAGTTACTTAGTATTTCACAAATTAATTTACAAAAAGTAAAGAAAAGTTTTGAAAAGAAAAATCAAACAACATAAGAATGAATATAAAAGAATAATAATTACAAAAAGTAAAGAAAGCGAAAAGAAAAATCAAACAACATAAGAAATAAAAAGTAAAAGAATAATAATTACAAAAAAGTAAAGAAAAGCTGAAAAGAAAATAAAACAACAGAAGAAATGAAAGTAAAATACTTTGAAAATTGTAATAATCAGTCAATGAAGTGCTTAGTGACTAAACATAAGAAATGAAAAGGAAGAAATGACAAAAGTAAAGCATATTTTTGAAAATAATAAAGAAATAATATTAAGAAATAACATTAATAAAAGAATATTTTTACTTAATCAATACGAAATTGGTGGCTTAGTGACATTAACATAAGAAATGAAAAAGTGAATAATAATTACAAAAAAATAAAGATGAAATGAAAGAAAAAATAAAAGATGTAAGAAAAGATAAATAAATAATTACAAAAAGAAGAAAGTTTTGAAAAGAAAAATAAAACAACATAAGAAATGGAAAAAGTAAATACTTTCTTTGAAAAATATATTTAGAATAATCAGTCACAATTATATTTTGTGATTCAACATAAGAAATAAAAGGACAAAAAAAGTAAAGAAAAGTTTTGAAAAGCAAAAAATCAAAACAACATAAGAAAATGAAAAAAGTAAAAATACTTGAAAAAATAATTGTAACATCTAGTCACAAATTTGTATGTTTTAGTGACATTAACATAAGAAATGAAAAAGAAAATGACAAAAAGTAAAGCATATTTTTGAAAAGAAATTAATAATAATAAAAAAGAATATTTAATAATCAGTCAGCTAAATTATATTTTAGTGACTAAATATAAGAAATGAAAACAAAATATTTACAAAAAGAAATGAGTTTTAGCAAGAAAAATAAAAGAAAAGTTTTTAGTGAAAAAGAAAGAAGATAAGAAAAGATAAAATAAATAATTACAAAAAAGCAAAGAAAAATGTTTTGATAAAAATAAAACAACATAAGAAGCTTAAAATAATAATACTTTTGAAAAATATATATATTTTTGTATTAATCAATACAAATTTGTTGCATTTAGTGACTCAACATAAGAAATGAAAAAAAAAGTAAAGCATATTTTTGAAAAGAAATAATAATAAGGAAAGAATATTTTTGTAATAATCAGTAACAAATGGTGGCTTTTTAGTGACATTAACATAAGAAATGAAAAAAGAATAATAATACAAAAAAAGTAAAGAAAAAGTTTTGAAAAGAAAAATAAAACAAGATAAGAAATGATAAAACAAATAATTACAAAGTAAAGAAAAATTTAAAAAGAAAATAAAACAACATAAGAAAATGATAAATTAAATAATTTAAAAAAAGTAAAGTAAATTAAAAAAACATAATAAGAAAATGAAAAAGCAAAATACTTTTGAAAAAAATATTTTATAATAATCAAATGTTAAATTAAGGGTTTTTATGACTAAATTACAAGAAATGAAACAAAATAATTACAAAGTAAAGAGTGAATTTTAAAGAAAAAACAACAACATAAATGAAAAAGTAAAATACTTGAAAAAAATAATATTTTGTAATAATCAGTCACAAATTTGTATGTTTTAGTGAGACTTAACATAAGAAATGAAAAAAAGAAAGCATATTTTTGAAAAAACACACAATAAAAGAATATTTTTAATAATCAGTCACAAATTAGTGGCTGCTTAGTGACATTAACACTAAGAAATGAAAAAAGAATAATAATTACAAAAAAATAAAGAAAAGTTTTTGAAAAGAAAAAATAAAGAAATTTTGAAAAGAAAATAAAGCAAGATAAGAAAAGAGTACAAATAATACAAAAAGCAAAGAAAAGTTTTTTTGGAAAAGAAAAAATAAACAACATAAGAAATGGAAAAATAATAATATTTCTTTGAAAAATATATATATATTTTTAATAATCAAACACAAATGAAAGGGCATTTAGTGACTAACACAAGAAATGAAAAAAGTAAAGCATATTTTTGAAAAGAAAATAATAACAATAAAAAGAATATTTTTAAATAACTGTAGTCACAAATTGGTGGCTTTACAGTGACATTAACATAAGAAATGAAAAAAGAATAATAATTAGAGAAAAGTAAAGAAAAGTTTTGAAAAGAAAAATAAAACAAGATAAGAAATGATAAAATAATTATAAAAAGTAAGGAAAATTTAAAAAAGAAAAAATAAAACAAACATAAGAAATGATAAAATAAATAATTTTAAAAAGTAAAGAAAAATTAAAAAAACATAATAAGAAATGAAAAAAGTAAAATACTTTTTGAAAAAAACATTTTAGAAGCATCAGTCACAAAATTGGTGTTTAGTGACTAACACAAGAAATGAAAACAAAATACCTTACAAAAAGAAAATTTTTTAAAGAAAAAAAACAAACAACATAAATGTAGAAAAAGTAAAAATAGTTTTTGAAAAATAATATTTTTTAATAATCAGTAACCAAATTTGTGGCGTTTAGTGACTAATATAAGAATGAAAAAAATTAAAGCATATTTTTGAAGAAAAAAAATAATAAAAGAATATTTTAATAATCAGTCACAAATTGGTGGTTGCTTAGTGACACAACATAAGAAGTAAAAAAAGAATAATAATTACAAAAAATTAAAGAAAAGTTTTGAAAAAGAAAAACAAAAGAAATTTTAGTAAAGAAAAATACAAGATAAGAAAAGATAAAATAAATACTGCTGAAAAAGCAAAGAAAAATGGAAAAGAAAAAATAAAACAACATAAGAAATGGAAAAAGTAATACTTCTTTGAACATATATATATTTTTGTAATTAATCAAATGCCAAATTTGTGGCATTTTAGTGACTAACATAAGAAATGAAAAAGTGTTATTTTTGAAAAGAAAATAATAATAATAAAAGAATATTTTGTACAACAGTCACAAATTGGTGCTTTTAGTGACATTAACATAAGAAATGAAAAGAATAATACTAAAAAAAGTAAAGGAAAAGTTTGAAAAGAAAAAATAAATAAGATAAATGATAAAATAAATAATTATAAAAGTAAAGCAAAAATTTAAAAGAAAAAATAAACAACATAAGAAATGATAAAATAAATAATTTTAAAAAGTAAAGAAAATTCTCAAAAACATAATAAGAAAATGAAAAAGTAAAAATACTTTGAAAAATATTTTTGTAATAACTAGTCACAAATTGTATTTTTTATGACTAACATAAGAAATGAAACAAAACACTACAAAAAAGTAAAGAAAATTTTAAAGAAAAGAAACAACAACATGAAAAAAAAAGTAAAATATTTTGAAAAAATATATATATACTTTTGTAATTAACTAGTCACAAATTGGTGCTTTAGTGATATTAACACAAGAAATGAAAAAGTGAAGAAATGGAAAGAAAAAATAAAAACAACATAAGAAATAAGATAAAATAAATAATTATAAAAAGTAAAAGAGTGGACTTTAAAAATAAAAATAAATCAAATACAAGAAATGATAAAATAAATTAATTAAAAGTAAAAGAAATTTAAAGAAAAACAACATAAGAAAATGAAAAAGTAAAATACTTTTGAGAAAAAATTTTTTATAATAATCATCACTAAAATTTGTATGTTTAGTGACTAAATATAAGAAATGAAAAAGTAAAGCATATTTTTGAAAGAAATAATAATAATACTAAAAGAATATTTTGTAATAATTCAGTCACAAATTGGTGGCTTTTAGTGACATTAACATAAGAAATTAAAAAAAGAATAATAATTACTGCATAGTGTTTTGAAAAAGAAAAATAAAACAAGATAAGAAATGATAAAATAAATAATTATAAAAAGTAAAGAAAAATTTAAAAAGAAAAAAAGAAAACAACATAAGAAATGATAAAATAAATAATTACAAAAAGTAAAGAAAATTTTAAAGAAAAACAACACAAGAAATGAAAAAAATTATAAAAAGTAAGAAGAAAGTTTTTGAAAAGAAAAATAAACAACATACAGGGGAAATAAAAAAAGTAAAAATACTTTTGAAACATTTTTAGGCCAATCAGTCACAAATTTAGGCTTTTTGTATGACATTAACATAAGAAAATGAATAATTATTACAGTAGCAATTATCCCCTCTCTAGATCGCCACCTTTTAACTGGTGGAGTGGGTTTGAGTGCCTGAATGACCAGGACCCAGGTTGTCCGGGCTATATGCTCCTGGCAAGTATCCCACAAAACAGGTTCTAGGTGACAAGCCAGATTCAAGAGCCGTCCACCCCACCCTTATGAACAACAAAAATAACGTTAAGGCCGCTTGGTACGGAGCTGAAAGCCTGGTTAGCCGGCATGCGATGCCTTGTGGCTTCTGGGCAGCCCAAATACAGCTGCAAATATCCCCTTCCGTGGGGCCACTCAACCCCGGACACAGAATCTGGTTTTAGGGACATGGAATGTCATCGGCTTGGGGGGAGGAAGGAGCCTGATTCTTGCAGGAGGCTGAGAGGTAACGGCTATGAGATAGTTAATACTCAATGCCATAGCTTGGGCTCTGGAACCAACTGAGGCTGCACCACAGGTGGCTTATGACAGCCCCCAGCGCACACCATGCTGAGTCACTGTGACCAGAGGTCGCCTCCCGCGACTTTGGGTCGGGGGCGACTCACCGTCATTTGTGCCCCACGGGCCGAATGGCAGTGAGTACCCTGGCCTCTTCTTGGAGTCTCAGGAGGGTGTGCTGAAAGTTTATCCAATCAGACTCTATCGTCCTGCTGGGACTTCAACGTCACTCCTGTGATTGGGAATCGCCCCCGATCTAAACCAGAGTGGTGTTCTGTTCAGTTAATTTCTGTGCTAATCATGGTTCGTCCATACCAAACACCATGTTCAAGCATATGAGTCCACCAGCAAGTGGCATCAGGACACCTCAGGGCGGAGGGTCGATGATTGACTTTGTGGCCAGCCATCTCGGATCTAGTCATGCCTTGGACACGAGTGGGTGAAAGAGGAGGCATAGCTGTCAACTGATCACCTCCCGATGGCGAGTTGACTGGGAGGAGCGAACAGACTGCGTGGCCCAAAACGTACCGCGACGCTATGAGTGACCCTGTCAGGAGATCTTCAACCCGCTCCGGCAGAATCCTTAACGATCCAGAGCGGGAGCGCTGGAGACGCGAGCCCGAGTGGACTATGTTCTCGCCTTTGGTCAACGGCCGCCCGAGCTGTGGCCGTAAAGTTCTCGGTGCTACCGCAGCGGCAACCCCAATCGAAGAAAGATGCCGCCAAGCTGAAGAAGGAGTCCTATCGGGCCCGATAGGGTGAACGCCGGTGCGGCCGAAGGTCCTCGTGGTGTGCGCGGTTGGGCGGAGAATAAAATTATTTGCGACTCTCGCAAAATGGAAATATCTTTAAATTAAATTGTTACAAAGAAATAAAAGATATTTATCTGCTGCACAAAAAGCAACAAGAACAACTCAAAATAATTCGGGAATTCTCAATGTGATTTTTTGTATGGAGAGGAACAAAGACCAAAGACCCACACCGAGGCAAAATGTCTGAAGAGCATGACACAGGTGGAGCACTTAGTGCTACATATATTAGTTCATTATTAAAGAAAGGAACATACAGAACTACAAAGCCAAACAAAGGGAAATCCGATATTTGGATGTTTTTCTATAGTATGTGACGGTATGGAAAGCACCTTCCCTTTGCGAGCTGCGACAAATGCAGCAAAATACTCGCATACAGCAGCCACAATTCTGGAACTTCAGGTCTGAAGCGTCATGTGTACACAGTTTTAATGTTTACATGCGGGCAGGAGCGGGACAAAACTTGAATATTGCGGGCTGGAGCGAAAAAAAAAATCTATATTGTTGCGGGAGCGGGACAGAACCTTGCGGGAGCGGGACTGAAAAATCTGTCCCGCGCAGGTCTCTACCTGCTAACCACGACTGGGGAATTTGTCGGGCGGTGGAAGGAATACTTTGAGGATCTCCTCAATCCTCCCAGAAGACACTCGACCATCACCCTGGCTGAGGTCACTGAGGTTGTTGAGAAGCTTGACGAGATCCGCCCAGACTACCTCAGGTCTCTGGATGTTGTGGGGCTGTCTTGGCTGACACGCCTCTGGACTGGCAGACCGGGGTGGTGGTTCCTCTTTTTAAGAAGGGGGACCGGAGGGTGATCTCCAACTATTGGGAGATCACACTCCTCAGCCTCCCTGGGAAAGTCTATGCCAGGGTACTAGAGAGAGAATCCGTCCGATAGTGGAACCTCAGCTTCAATGCGGGTTTTGTCCTGGACGTGGAAGACTGGACCAGCTCTATACCCTCTTCAGGATACTGGAGGGTTCCTGGGAGTTTGCCCAACCAGTCCACATGCGATTTGTGTATTTGGAGAAGGCATTCCACCGGGTTCCTTGTGGTGTCCTTTGGGGGGTGCTCTGGGAATACGGGTTAAGAGGCCCATTGTTAAGGGCTGTCCGGTCCCTGTATGATCAGAGCAGGCATTGATGCCGGCATTAAGTCAGACTTGTTCCCAGTGCATGTTGGACTCGGACAGGGCTGCCTTAGTCACCGGTCCTGTTCATTATTTTTATGGATAGGATTTCTAGGCGCAGCTGGGGGCTGGAGAGGGTCTGTTTTGGCGACCACAGGATAGCGTCTCTGCTTTTTGCCAAGACCTACAGTGTGCGCTGGGGAGGTTTGCAGCTGAGTGTGAAGCGGCTGGGATGAGAATCAACACCTCTAAGCCTGAAGCAATGGTTCTCAGTCGGACAAGGGTGGCTTGTCCCCTTCAGGTTGGTGGGGAGCTCCTGCCTCAGGTGGAGGAGTTAGGGGAGGATGGAACGAGAGATCGACAGGTGCAGCTTCTGCAGTAATGCGGTCGCTGTACTGGTCTGTCATTGTTACGGTACCCGGCATCGGGGTTTGTGTATTTTGAATATTTGTGTGCAGGGATTGGCTTTTCTTCGAGGGACGTGATTGGGCGAATCCGGATGGGGACGTCTTTAAAAGGGCGGTGCCCCAAAACATAGCGAGCTCAATTCGGCGCGTTTGCGACCATGGTGTGATGAGCTCGGATTCCACCACAGCCAACAGACCATCTGCCTTCCTCGTCGTTATGTTTTGTCGGTTTCAGTTAATAACAAAAGAAGTGTAATGTTGAAGTAACCACTCTAGAGCGTAGGAGAGATCTGCCCTTTATTTTCGACATAATTTTGGTTATGTGTTTTTGCCTAGGGAGTTAGGGAAGATGATTTGTATTTTCTTTTCCTTATCCTTAGGTAATTTATATATTTTGTTTTATTAAGCTCTTTTGGTTTATTATTTTGGCCTTGGATCTCTCTGATATCAGTGCTCCTTCATTATATTAATTTTACTTGTTAAACTCAATAAATACCTTAAAATCCTTATGTTCGTTTGTTCATCTGTTGACTGTGGCTGGAATCCCGTTAACACGTCTTACTGGTACCTCACTCTTTTAAATGGGTCGTAACAAATGGGGCTCGTCCTATGGTATGTATTCCTTCTCGTTTCGATTTTGATCAATAATTTTGATTGGCAGTTTTTGTCTTGTGTGTTAGGGAGAGGAATATAAAGCGCTTAACAATGGAATTTAGTATTGAAGCATTTCGTCAGAAACCCTCTTATGCAGCTTTAGAGTTATGTCGTAAGAACGATCTTTATTTGATTGCCGATTTTATGACATTCCTATCACAAAAACAGCTCGTAAAAAAGAAGTGAGGGATGTGATAGAAGTAGCTTTAGCACAACAGGGTGTGTTATCAGCGGCTCAAGGTCCTGAGAGTGATGATGGAAACGCGGGTGAGAGGGCGAGCGCTGAGGAACAGGGTTTAGGTGGTGAAGCGCTTCGTTCACTTACTGGTTTGGGTACGGCAGATTTAAAACTGGCTATCCAACTAAAGAAACTTGATTTGGAAATAAAGCGTCAAGAGCACACTACGCAAGTGCTACGTTTTAGACAATGTGAATTGGAGACGCAGGTTGGTCACCGACTACCCAGTGATTCGAGACCCACTCCTGCTCTAGTTCCAGATAGTCGGGGATCGAGCCAAAGTGACAACTCATTGTCGTCTGTGCCTGCTGCTAATTCGTCTGATTTTGATGTGTGTAAGCAGATTAATCTCGTGCCACCGTTCCGGGAGTCCGAGGTGGATTCGTATTTCGGCGCTTTTGAGCGCATTGCCGTAGCTTTGCGATGGCCTAAAGACGTATGGCCTCTTTTGTTGCAGTGTCGTTTGATTGGTAAGGCTCAAGAAGTTTGTTCTGCGTTGTCTATTAATGACAGTTTAGATTACGAAAAAGTGAAGTCTGCTGTTTTGAGAGCTTACGAGCTTGTTCCCGAAGCTTATCGCCAAAAGTTTCGTTCGCATTTGAAAACTGCCAATCAAACATTCGTTGAGTATGCTCGTGAAAAGTGCGTTCTCTTTGATAAGTGGTGCCAGTCGAGTAAAACGATTAATTTTGAGCAGCTTCGTGAACTTGTTTTAATCGAAGATTTTAAAAACTCGTTACCAGATAAAATAGTCGTATATTTAAACGAGAAGAAGGTTTCCACTCTTGCTGAGGCTGCAGTGTGCGCTGATGAATTTGTATTAACGCACAAAAATTTATTTGTATCACCGGCTCCACAAGAATTAACATATTCCACGAATTCGGATAAATTTAAAACATCTAAACTAACGAAATTATCAGGATCACCTGACGTGCGTGCTTGTTTTTATTGCCATGAGAATGGTCATTTGATCGCGGCATGTCCCGTTTTGAAAAAGAAAAATAAGTTTAAGCAAACAAAAGTGTTGGCTTCGTCTTAACTATTAGTGCGGAATCGTTTGCAATTGATTCTGTTTTCTAACCCTTTACTGGTCAGGGTCTGATCTCTATCAGTGGTTTAGAGGAGGATGAAGTTCCTGTTACCTGGCTGCGTGATACAGGAACCGCCCAGTCCTTCATTTTAGAAAGTGCGTTGCCGTTTTCGAAGGAGACGTACTGTGGCTCTGATGTTTTGGTTCAGGGAATTGAAATGGGAGTTGTGAAGGTTCCCTTGCATAAAGTGCATATTCGTTCCGATTTGATAACCGGTTTCGTAAAGGTGGCTGTACGAATGCAGTTGCCTGTGAAGGGAGTTACCATGATCGTTGGAAATGACTTGGCAGGTGGAAAAGTACATCCCGTTCCTGAAGTCATTGAGAATCCGCTTGCGACTTCTGCTTTTAGAAAAAATGCGGGAGATTTAACTGTGTTCCCTGCGTGCGTCATTACTCGAGCCCAGTCAGTTTCCTGATGTTGTTGAACTCTCTGATAGTTTCCTTGTTGATCAGGATGATTCTGACTCTGTCCTGTTACAGCCTGATGAGTCTGTGTCTATGTCGCTGTCTCCTGTCAGTGGTGCTGACGCTAAGCCTGTGGACCTGTTGCTGGCTATCGACCGTGCGACGTTTGCTGCTGAGCAAAAACAAGATCTATCGCTCATGTGCTGCCGAGACTCTGCTGTCCTAGAAAAGGATGATGTGAGCAAACCAGTTGGTTATTTTTATGAAGACGGAGTTTTAATGCGAAAATGGACTCCTTCAAAATCCGATAATTCGGGTTGGGACACGCTTTACCAGTTGGTAGTTCCCAAAAGATTTCGTGACCAAGTGCTGAGTGTTGCGCATGATAACGCTTGCAGGTCATCTCGGAATTACCAAAACATTTTATCGAGTAACCCGTCATTTCTTTTGGCCTGGTATAAGGTCTGACGTTGCCAAGTACTGCCGATCTTGTCGTGTCTGCCAAATGGTTGGAAAACCTAATCAGACTATTCCTTCTGCACCTCTTCAACCGATCCATGTTGTCGGTGAACCGTTTGAGCGCATTATTTTAGATTGTGTGGGACCTTTACCAAGACGAAATCCGGTCATACGATTTGCTTACGCTAATGTGCGCAGCGACGCGCTTCCCGAGGCTATACCACTTCGATCACTGAGAGCAAAAGCAATTGTGAAGGCCCTGACTCTTTTCTTTTCTACTTTTGGACTTCCGAAGGTCGTCCAAACTGATCAAGGAACGAATTTTATGTCCCGGCTGTTCAATCAAATTCTGTCTCAGTTACATATTCAGCATGTTGTTTCGAGCGCTTACCATCCTGAGTCACAGGGAGCACTCGAGCGATTTCATCAAACGTTAAAGACCATGCTAAAGACGTATTGCACTGAGTGTGAAAAAGAATGGGATGATGGAATACCTTTGCTTTTATTTTCCCTCAGAGAAACTGTTCAGGAGTCTTTAGGTTTTAGCCCGCAGAGTTGGTTTTTGGTCATACAGTGCGAGTCCACTTAAACTCCTGAAAGAGAATTGGTTGTCTGACGCGAAGTCCAACGTAAATCTGCTGGATTATGTTAGCTCATTTCGAGAACGCCTTCATAAAGCTCGTGAGCTAGCCAAGTCAGCTTTGGCAGGGCTCAGAAAAGATGAAAAGTTGCTTTGACAAGGATGCCGTGTTTCGTTCATTTCAGAAAGGAGACAAAGTCTTGGTTTTGTTACCAGTTCCTGGCTCTGCTTTGCAGGCAAAGTTTTCTGGACCTTATGTTGTTGATCGGAAGCTCAGCGATACTGACTATATTATCGGTACTCCCGATCGGGAGAAAAAGCGCGCGGGTGTGCCATATTAACATGCTTAAAGGTTACGTTTCTCGAGATAAGGAGAAGTGCTAAAACGCACTATTATCCCAGTGGCCTCCGCGATCACGGTATCACCGGCCAGTATAGCTGACGACGATATATGCCTGCGAAGTGTTCCTGTGTCTGGTGTCCGATTAAATAATTCTGAAATTCTGTCAGACCTCAACTTTCATTTGCTGCACTTAACTGAAGAGCAGAAAGCTGACATTGTGAGATTAATTCACTCTTTTCTTGGGTTGTTTTCTGATGTTCCGACTCAAACGTCTGTAATTAAACATGACATTGAAGTAAACGATCACCCACCAATCAAACAAAATGCCTATGGAGTAAATCCAGCTAAACGAAAAATGATCAAGTCTGAGGTGAAATATTTAGTGGAAAATGATTTAGCTGTGCCTAGTTCCAGTGCGTGGAGTTCGCCTTGTCTACTCGTCCCGAAGCCCGATGGATCTCATCGTTTTTGCACCGATTAAGGTAAATGCAATTACGAAACCTGACTCGTTTCCCTTGCCTTTAATGGAAGATTGTGTGGATAATGTGGGGTCGGCTCGGTTTGTGACGAAATTAGACCTTCTGAAGGGTTATTGGCAAGTTCCCTTAACAGAACGGGCAGCCGAAATCTCTGCATTTGTCACTCCAGATAACTTCCTTAATTACACAGTGATGGCTTTCGGACTACGGAACGCTCCAGCAACATTTCAACGCCTCATGAACACCGTGTTAGGCGATGTGGAAAATTGTAAGGCTTATTTGGACGATATTGTGGTGTATTCTTCTACTTGGAAAGAACATGTGAGCACGTTATCCACTGTTTTCACGCATCTGCTTAAAGCCTCCCTTACGTTAAATTTGGCTAAATGTGAGTTTGCCAAAGCAACGGTAACTTACTTGGGAAAACAAGTAGGACAAGGTCAAGCACGTCCTGTTGCTCAAAAAGTGCAGGCGGTTGTTGATTTTCCAGTACCTCAGACTAAACGCGAACTTCGCCGTTTTTTAGGCATGGCAGGTTATTATAGAGCATTTTGCCGAAATTTTTCTGATGTTGTTTTGCCTCTAACTAATTTGCTTCGTGCCTCTCAAAAATTTCTGTGGTCTACTGAGTGCCAACATGCTTTCGATTCTGTAAAAGCGCTATTGTGTAATGCTCCAGTGCTTTCCGCTCCGAATTATTCCCGTGATTTTAGAATTGATGTTGATGCCAGTGCCACCGGAGCTGGCGCGGTTCTGCTTCAGGATGATGACGATGGAGTGGAGCATCCTGTAGCCTACTTCTCGAGAAAATTTTTACCGCACCAGAAAAACTACAGCACAATCGAGAAAGAGACACTCGCTTTGTTACTGTCTTTGCAACATTTTGAAGTGTATGTTGGATCGAGTTCTGCCCCTGTAATTATTTTTACCGACCACAATCCCTTAGTTTTTCTATCACGTATGCGAAATTCAAATCAAAGAATCATGCGTTGGTCCTTATTTATTCAGGATTATAATTTAGAAATTCGGTATAAAAAGGGTAAGGACAACGTATTGGCCGATGCCTTGTCTCGTTCTTTTGATTTCATGTAAAATCAACTAAAAGTTGTTTTTATTTGTGTGTGGGGGTGTTACGGTACCCGGCATCGGGGTTTGTGTATTTTGAATATTTGTGTGCAGGGATTGGCTTTTCTTCGAGGGACGTGATTGGGCGAATCCGGATGGGGACGTCTTTAAAAGGGCGGCGCCCCAAAACATGGCGAGCTCAATTCGGCGTTTGCGACCATGGCGTGATGAGCTCCGGATTCCACCACAGCCAACAGACCATCTGCCTTCCTCGTCGTTATGTTTTGTCGGTTTCAGTTAATAACAAAAGAAGTGTAATGTTGAAGTAACCACTCTAGAGCGTAGGAGAGATCTGCCCTTTATTTTCGACATATTTTTGGTTATGTGTTTTTGCCTAGGGAGTTAGGGAAGATGATTTGTATTTTCTTTTCCTTATCCTTAGGTAATTTATATATTTTGTTTTATTAAGCTCTTTTGGTTTATTATTTTGGCCTTGGATCTCTCTGATATCAGTGCTCCTTCATTATATTAATTTTACTTGTTAAACTCAATAAATACCTTAAAATCCTTATGTTCGTTTGTTCATCTGTTGACTGTGGCTGGAATCCCGTTAACACGTCTTACTGGTACCTCACTCTTTTAAATGGGTCGTAACAGTCATGGTGAAGAAGGAGCTGAGCCGCAAGGCGAAGCTCTCGATTTACCGGTTGATCTTCAATGTTACTCTCAGCTATGGTCATGATCTTTGGGTCATGACCGAAAGAATGAGATCCCGGATACAAGCGGCCGAAATGAGTTTCCTCCGTAGGGTGGCTGGGCACTCCCTTAGAGATAGGGTGATGATGTTTATTTATTCATTTATTTATTTTTATTTTTTATACCAGAGAATATAGTAGTAGTAGTAGTAGTACAAAAAAAGTAAAGAATATTTTTGAAATAATCAGTCACAAAGTTTTAGTGACATTAACATATGAAATGAAAAAAAAAAAAAAATAATTACAAAAAAAGTAAATAATATTTTTATAAAAAAGTAGTCACAAATTTGTGGCTTTTTAGTGACATTAAGAAATGAAAAAAAAATAATATATAATACTATTTTTAAAAGGAAAGCATATTTATGTATAATATTTAAAAAAATAACTAGTCACAAATTTGTTGCTTTTTCGTGACATTAACATACGAAATAAAAAGAATTAATAATTGAAAAAAGTAAAGAATGTTTTTGCAATAATCAGTCACAAATCTGTGGCTTTTTAGTGAAATTAACATAAATGAAAAAACTAAAAATCCAAAAAAAGGTAAAGAATATAAAAAAACAAAATAATAATAATAAAAATATATTTTTGTAATAACCAGTCACAAATTGGTGTCTTTTTAGTGATATTAACATAAGAAATAACAATAATAATAATAATTACAAAAAAAGTAAAGAATATTTTTTAAAAGAAAAAAATAAAACATAAACATAAGAAATGAAAAAATCATTTACATAAGAAATGAAAAGAAGGTAAAGAACATTTTGCGTGTGAATTTGCTAGGACGATGTCGGACAATGTAATATGCTCTGGTCCCCTCCTGCCTACCGGGTGATGAGATTTACAGCAGACTGCTGGGTCTCATGATGGGTTGGGCTTGATGTCGAAGTGGTGCCCAGTTTCTGGATGGACCTGTTGAAATGAGATGGTCTTCATCCCTCCTGGGGTGGTGCCGCTCTTCTATCTAGACATATGGCATATAGTCTTAGAGTTCCAACTTGACCAACTAGTGCCCAGGTCAGGAAGGAGACAAACTGTTTTCTTTCATCTTTTAATTGTAACTACGCAGCCGTCAGCTACAGTTGCACATCAGTTAGTGAGCTATAGATCCCCTGAGGAAAAATTACACTCTTTCTCTATTATAGGAGAAGAAGACTTATACAAACTTGTTAAATCATCTAAACCAGCAACATGTATGTTAGACCCTATTCCATCTACTAATGACCTAATGACTAGTTACTAATGACCTGCTTCTATCATCAGATCATGCTTTTATCTCATTATTAGTGCTATTAGATCTTAGCGCAGCATTCGATACCATCGATCACAACATTCTCTTGGATAGACTAGAAAACTATGTTGGCATTAGAGGAAGCGCCTTAGCATGGTTTAAATCATATCTATCTGACCGCTATCAGTTTGTAGCAGTAAATGAGGAGGTATATCGCTCACAAGTGAAATATGGAGTTCCTCAAGGCTCAATGCTAGGACCGTTACTTTTCAGTCTATACATGTTACCTCTGGGAGATATATTATCAGGAGACATAGTGTTAGCGTTCACTGCTATGCTGATGATACTCAGCTCTAGATTTCAGCGCAGCCTGGTGATACACACCAAATTGAGAATCTAACAGAATGCATAGTCGATATAAAAAACTGGATGATGAGTAACTTCTTAATGCTAAATTCTGAAAAAACGGAGGTGCTAATAATTGGACCTAAAAACGCCACATATAATAATCTAGAACACTGTCTAACACTTGATGGCTGCTCTGTTAATTGTTCTTCATCAGTTAGGAACCTAGGTGTGCCGTTTGACAGCAATCTTTCCTTCGACAACCATGTTTCCAGCATCTGTAAAACTGTGTTTTTCCGGCTTAAAAATATATACAAATTACGACCTATGCTTTCAACCTCTAATGCAGAAATGTTAATTCATGCGTTTATGACTTCGAGGTTAGATTATTGTAATGCTTTATTGGTTGGTTGTTCTGCACGCTTGATAAACTTCAGCTGGTCCAAAACGCAGCAGCTAGAGTCGTTACTAGAACTAGGAAGTATGATCATATTAGCCCGGTTCTGTCAACACTGCACTGGCTCCTATCAAACATCGGATGGATTTTAAAATCTTATTAATTACTTATAAAGCCCTGAATGGTTTAGCTCCTCAATACTTGAGCGAGCTCTTATCACATTATAGTCATGCATGTCCGCTGCATTCTCAAAACTCTGGCCATTTTATAATACCTAGAATATCAAAATCTCTGGAACAATCTCCCTAACTCTGTTCGGGAAGCAGACACACTCTGCCAGTTTAAATCTAGATTAAAGACACATCTTTTTTTAACCTAGCCTACACATAGCACACCAACACACTTTTTATTATTCAAATCTGTTAAAGGATTTTTAGGCTGCATTATTTCGATCCGCTGGAACCGGGAACACTACTCCTAAAACACAATGTACTTGTGACATCATGAAAAGAATGGCATCTACGCTAATATTAGTCCTGTTTCTTTCTTAATCTGTTTCACAGTTTGTATCCAGACTAGATGGTGGATCAGCACCCAGAGATTATGTTCATCAGAGACCAGAACACCTAGATGTGCACCGTGGACCGATCACCAGATCCTGATGCACACACACACACACACACACACACACACACACACACACACACACACACACACACACACACACACACACACACACACACACACACACACACACACACACACACTCACACTCACTCTCACTCACTCACTCACTCACTCACTCACTCACTCACTCACTAAGTCATTTACGCTATCTGACACAGCTGCGTTTAAAATTGAACTGGAAGTTAAGTGCTGGGCGTCCGGTCAGAGGAGAACAGGCCTCAACTGACTCTGGTTTCTCCCAAGGTTTTTTTTTCTCCATTCTGTATGGATGGGGTTTATGGTTCCTCTGGCTTGCTTTGTTGGGGACACTTAACTTCTAGTGATTATCGTTGAATTGATTACAGAGACCGTCTCTGCATTTAATAACAAATTGTTCACTCGTCATTATACATCCCTGTCATTGTATTCTTCTGCTTTATACTGTACTGTGTTTTGATGCAACCTGTGTTGTTAAAAGCGCTATGTAAATAAAAATGATTGATTGAAATATCAGAATGATCACTTATTCCTAAAAAAAAACTGTATTTCACATTTCCCTTTTAATTAAACATAATTCTATCCTGCTTTGTGTTAAATCTCCTATTACCACTTGACTACTAGAAAACTCCTAAATGGGTTTTGTTCCCTTCAAACATCAATCATGTCATGTTTTTACACATTTAAGTATTTTCTAGACACATCAGATTTTAAATTTGCCCTCCTGGAAACATCTAATCTTGTGCACTTAACATTAAAATCCCATACCAAAATACATTTACCTTTACATAATGGTTTATTTTTTTTAAAGAGTGTAATTGTAGTGTGCTCTGTTTATGATAAAAGCTCTGTTTATGATAAAAAAGTAAGGATCCTCGTGTCCTGTAAGAGTCACATCTCGTGGTGCTTTGCCAGACAGAAAGTGTCGCAAATAAGAGAAAAAAAAGGCAGAATTCTGACTTTATAACTCGCAATTCACGAGTAATCCGCAAAAATCTGAATTGTGAGATAAAGTCGCAATAACCTTTTTTATTTTTTTATTCAGTGGTGGAATGGCCAAGGAGTGGAAAGGCAAGCAAAAAAAAAAAAAAGCATGTTAGTTCATAGAAAAATCTGCAGTTAAAGTGAAGGCCGGTTTTACCTCTTATCGTGACATGGGTAAAACACATACTTGTTGGATGTGCGTCTCTTAGTTGTGTTCAGAGTCTACTAACAGCGAATCTTTAAGTTTAACTGCTTCAAGAACTAGTAAGAAATGTCATGTAGCTTTCCACCTAAATTTGCATAAAATGTGCTGATCAGGCATGTGGTCAACAATATTATCGCCATTGTCTTGCTGAGCTCTCTCTGTTGCATGTTCTTTATTATTTTGTATTGTGGCTGGTCTTTCTTTGGGAACTCTTGTGCAATGATTCAGATGGTACCAAGTGCTGCTTCCTTCTACTTGAACAGCAGTTGGTGTTGCTGCTGTGACGTTATACGGCCCTTCCCTTCTTGGCTCGTTCCATTTCCTTCTGAATACTCTCAGATAGACCTGATCTCCTGGGGTGATGGGACAGCTGGTTTCCGTCTGTTCCGACAGCTCCTTTCTTTTTTCCTGCGCACAAATAGCTTTATGGATAGCCGTTAGCTCTTTCATGTATGATTTTAACTCCATTTGTAATTGTTCTAGTGGGGGTCCTTTGTATGGACCTCTGTTACATGGTGCAGGCATCATGCGTCCAGTAAGCATTTGGTGAGGTGTTAGATGTGTGTTTCGGTTAGTTTGCATGCGGTAACTCATCAGTGCAAGAGGCAAAGCATCAACCCAATTTAATTTAGTGCTTGCACATATTTTGTTAATTTTGGATTTGAGAAGACCATTTACTTTTTCAACTTGTCCCTGGGATTGAGGATGGTAAACACAGCCTAGTCTTTGTTTTATTCTCAAATTCTGTAGGACTTGTTTTATAGTTTTTTGGATAAAAGCTGATCCATTGTCCGAACTTATTTCTGAAGGAATTCCAAATCTTGGAAACACTTCTCTTGTCAAAAATTTGATTACCGTTCCTGCTCCCTCATCTGCTGATGGTACTGCTTCTACCCACCGGCTAAACCTATCGACAACCACAAGCATGTATCTCTTTCCCTGTACCCGTTTTATCATGTCTACATAATCCATAACTAAATGTTTGAAAGGACCTTCTGGTACCGGTATATGGCCTACTGGGGTCGTTATACCCTTTCTGACATTGTATTTAGCACAGACTTCACATGTAGACAAAAACTCTCCTACCATCGCATATAAGTATGGAGACCAATATCCTTGTCGTTTAATTTTCCTTATGACTTCCCCCTTTGCACAATGGTCAAAACCATGTGCATCTAGGATAAGAATATTTAGAAGTGATGTAGGTGCAATAATTTGTCCTTCGTGTGATCGCCAAATATTTTGTGAATCTTTTGTTGCTCCTCTTTGATGCCACATTGACTGTTCATATGGACCTGCTTGCTGCTGAATTCGGACTATGTCATTTAAGCTTGGCTGTGGTTCTATAATAACTTCTGGGGCTAATATAGCTACCTTGCAGCCAGAGGCCTTCTTAGCTTCTGAGTCAGCTAGGTTGTTTCCTTTAATCACAAGGTCATTTCCCTTTTTGTGTGCTGGGCATATGACAACCGCCAGATGCTTTGGTAACATCATAGCAGAAATCAGTTGTTCTATCTGCTCGGCATGCTGAATGGTGGTTCCATCACTTCTTTTAAAACCTCTCTGTTTCCATACTGCACCAAAGAGGTGACACACACCATGTGCATATGCGGAATCTGTGAAAATATTGGCTGTCTGTCCCTTTGCTAGTGTACATGCGGCCGTAAGAGCTTTTAATTCCGCTAGTTGTGAGGAGCAAGGTTGTGTACAATGTTGAGATAACACCGATACGAATTCTTCTCCATCTTTCTGTATTATAGCATAACCCGAATGAATGCCTAAGTGATCTCTAAAACTGGACCCATCTACAAAGTAAGTAACTTCAGCTTCAGGGATCGGATTCAAGGTCCGGACGTAATCTGGTGAATGCTAACGAGTTTGCTACACAATCATGCGGTGTACCTTCATACTCCAAGGGTATCGATTCTGCAGGATTAATGGTATTACATCGTTTAATAGTAATGTCTGGATATGTAAGTAGTGTTGTATATGCTAATGTACGGGCTGGTGTTAAAACAAATTTCCCTTGTTCAATTAATTCAGCTGTTTTGTGATGTGTATAAATCAAAACTGGGTATGCCATAGTTATTTTAGATGCTTTTTCATACATTAGATTAACTGCTGCAAGACCTTGTTGGTAGCATGGGGGATATCCTTGAGCTACATTATCTAGTTTGGTGCTGTAATAAGCTATAGGCAGTTTTTTCCTACCGCTACATGTTTCCTGCATTAATGTGGCGGATGCGTATCCATCAACCCTGTTTGCAACATACAGGTGAAATGGTTTATTGTAGTCCGGTGTACTTAAAGCTGGTGCCTTTTGTAACTCTTTTTTAATTGATTCAAAGGCCATTAGGGCATCTGTGTGCCATGTTAAAGAGGACTTTGAGTTTTGTAACCCTGCTTGTTTCATGAGATCTCTTAATGGTCCAGTTTTTATTGCATAATCTTCTATCCAGTCACTACTGAAACCAGTCATTCCCAGAAATGTCATCATTTGACCTACTGTTTGTGGCTGGGGTACTTTACTTATGCCTTCTAGATGTATGGGTGCAATGCTTTTTGTACCAAGGAAATCAGACGTCCTAGATATTCTACTTCTGGTAAGCAATATTGCAGTTTGGTTTTGGATACTTTGTGACCTTCTTGAGCTAATTTCGTTAGTACTTTGATGGAATCTCTATGACATTGATCTAGAGATGTTGAGCAGATGATCACATCATCCATGTACTGTAAACAGGTGCTCTCTAGCATTAGGTCTTCTAGGTCGGTCTTGAGAACTTGGTTAAAAATGTGTGGTGACAATTTATATGTCACGCTTTCCGTGGTTTCTCGGGAGAGAAAGGAGCGCTCGAGACTCGCGCTCGAAAATAAACTTAAATAGATTTAATCCAAAAAGGCAAAATAAACATACAAAAGGCAGGTAGGCAAAACAAAACCACGAAAAGAGCTCGGGAACAAAACAGAGTACGTTGAAACATAGTAACGTTGATGATCCGACAAGGGTGCACACAAAACACAGGGCTTAAATACACAGGGAATTAACTACATTAACGAGACACAGCTGGAAGACAATTAAGCAATGGGAAGGCGGGGCACAGACAGCACATGGCTCGAGACAAAAAAACAACAACCAAAGTCCAGAGATGTGACAGAATGCCCCCCTCCCGGAAGGTGCGTCCTCGCACCTAAAGTAACATCTAACAAAAACAACTCGGAACTGGGGATACCGGATCTTGGGAGGAGGTTCCGGTGGAGGACGGCCCCCAGGAGGGGGCAAGCAGACAGGAGTCCAGGGGGGCACAGAAGGAGGGAGGAGCCAGGGAGGACACAGGAGGAGTCCGGAGCAGGAGGAGATCCAGAGCCCACCCATGATGGTCCATGGTGGCGCCGAAGGAGGGAGGAGCCATGGAGGAGGAGCGGCCATCGACTCCATGGGTCCGACCGACGGCGGAGCAGGTGGTGCAGGAGACTGAGGCCGGAGCGGAGAGCCGAAGAGCCAGGGTGACGTCGAGGCGCTGGAGGACCAAGGCGACGCCGCCGGCTTCGGCGACAGACGCGGAGACAGGGAGCGAGAAGGATGCTGCGGAGCCAGAGTGACTGAGGACTGAGGAGAAGCCGGAGGGAAGGAGGAGCCTGACAGAGCCGGTGGGATGGAGGGACGAGGCGAAGCCGGAGGAGAGGAATCCCGAGGCGACGGATGGTCGACGACAGACCAAGGCGGAGCCGGAGGGACGATGGAGCCTGGTGAAGCTGGTGGACTGACGGACCACGGTGGAGAGGAGGGAGCTAGAAGCCCAGGGGGAGCCGACGGGTCTACGAGCCGAGGAGGAGTCCGGGACTCGGAGGCGGGACGGTGAGGCAAGGGATCGTCCACCCTCGACGGCGATGGGGACCGGCAGACCCGTGGCGAGCTCGTGATGGTGAGCTGAGGATGAGCGCAGGGGCTGCTGGGATCCATCGTCAATGTATGACCAGGGTGGGAGGGTGGGAAAACTGGAAGCGCACGGGCGCGGGCACTGGAACTCGGGGGCGCTGGGCGCGGGCACTGGAACTCGGGGCGCTTTGGGCGCGGGCACTGGAACTCGGGGAGCGCTGGGCGCGGGCACTGGAACTCGGGGCGCATTCTTGAGCGCGGGCACTGGAACTCAGGATGCGCTGGGTACAGTCTCTAGGGTGCATTCTTGAGAAGGGCTAACAGGATGGCTGGGCGGGGCCAGCGGGCTAACAGGACGGCTGGGCGGGGGGCCAGCGGGACGGCTGGGCAGGCCAGCGGGCGGCTGGGGGCGGGGCCAGCGGGCTAACAGGGCGGCTGGGCGGGGCCAGCGGGCTAACAGGGCGGCTGGGCGGGCCAGCAACTCAGGATACATGGGTGCCCAGTCTAAGTCCAAGTCCGAGTCCACATCCAGTTCCTCTTGTAGATCCAGCAGCCCCAGTTGGATGATCAGCTCATCCTCAGCCGATGTGCAGTGGCGGAGCTCCACCCGCGCTCTCGCTGTCGGCTGTCTCCACCGCGGCAAGCTCTGATGCCCGCTCACGCACCTGGTCTGTCGCAATCGGCTCCGGGTCGGTGGCGCTCCACGGCTCTGTCGCTCTCCTCAGCGATGGTTCCGTGGTCGTCCCAGACTCGCGATTGCGCCTCCGTGGGCACAGGCCTGGCCTCCGCGACGCGGGGAGATGATGGGCTGGGTTCTGGATCTGGAGTGGGGCTGGGGTCGTTGTCCATTTTTCCTATATTGTTCAACCGCATGAGTCACATGATCACAAAACTCTTTGTGTGATTTGGAGGTCAAACCGACTACATCCTCCAGCTTGCTTTTTACAGTTAGTGGCATGGCCTCTATTACAGAGTTTCTGAACAATGTAGACATAAGAGGGTCACCTTCTGGATTCCCTTCAGTTTCTTGTCTTCATCTTTTCAATTGTCTCTGTACATAGGTGATGGGATTTTCAGTTTCCCCCAACTGGTCTCCCCTCAATGCTTTCGGGTCGACCCTAGTGGGGTACTCAGCACGTAGTGCCTGCCGGACGGTGTGCATCAAACTCAATGCCGTCCATGTTATGAGTGTCCACTGCTCCCTCGAGGCCCGCTGCCTGTAAGATTTCTTCCATCTTTATTCCTCCTATAGTTTTTGCTAGGAGTGCTTTGACATCCCCCACTGCCAAAAGTTTGCCTGCTGTCTCTTCTTCAAACACCCTAATCCATTTTCCAGCTCCCTCGTGCATGTCAGGTAACCGGGTGATCAGACACTCTACATCTTGTGTTGCCCATGGAACATATTGAGCTCTTGTACCCTTAATTAAAATTGGAAGCTGTTTGTTTTGTGATCTTAATCGTCCTTTATGGAGTGTTTCCCTGTTCTCATCAGATGCAAACTCTCTTAACCTCATTTCTGTATCTTTGAATTTTTGTGTTATTTCTTCTTCTAGCCCGCTTCCCTCATTGAGATCCTCATTTTCCCTTTCTGACTGAGATTTTTGTTCATATGGTATTTTCATTTTGTCTAAGGCTGTCTGTATTTCTCCATAACAGTCTAAATAATCGCTTTCTTGTGGCTTTTTAATTTGTTTGGTTTTGGGTCTTACATCCTGTCCTGTTGGCTTCCCTTGTTCTAAATCAATTTCCCCTTCCATCCCAAGTTCGCCTAACACTTGAACTTTTCCCTTGAGTAATGGAAATTGTCCTTCAGAGTTTCCATACGGAGGGGGATCTACTAACCTCTTTTCTTTTTCTTTATTTCTTGGTTTGCTTCTTTCAGAATTTTTCTAGCCTGTTTTAGGGTTTTTAATAAATCTTCGCCTTCTTTTTTAAATAATTTTAAAACTTCTTGCTCTTTTTGTCTTTTTTCTTCTCTCTTTTTCCGGTTCAGGAATAAGCCTTTAGTTTTGTAATTTTTTACCAATGTTTCCATTTCCTCACACAATGTCACCTCAAATGTTCCCTCTTCAGGCCATTTAGTACTCAAATTTTTTGTTCTCTTTTGCCACTTTCTGCAGAGCTTATGTATCAGTTCTTTAAGCAGAGGATGCTTTGCTCCCAATGTTTCTGCGGGAGTTGTCATCACTTCGCTATAAGACAACCTGTATAACCTGTAAGAATAGTTTTTCCCTTCAATAGCTCTTAAAGTGAGGACTCTTAAGTATTTTTACGATAAACGTCTACCCGCAAACCAAACAACAATATTCGCCACTTTTATCAGCAATAGATCGTATGTATCCTCAATAAGTTTGCGACTTACTATACCAGATATCTTTTATCACCGTACTATATAGTCACCAGAACCTGTTCAAGCGATATTTAACTTTAGTCAATAACTTTAACTATGCGGTATACATTTATACATTCATGAACACACACTCCCTTTATTTACAGGGCTCATACATTCATCCCAACTGTGTCCCTTTATTCTATAGGGCTCATTTATTTTAACACTTACCAGCTATGTCCCTTTATGTACAGGGCTCATTCATTTAATCACTTATCATAAGTCCCTTTATATATAGGGCTCATTTATATAATCCAAACAAGACAAAACTACGAAAGGTTCATACATTCATGCTTCAGTCACACCGTACACATTCAGTTGAGCTCACACAAATAGTACCTACTTTACATAGAACAATTTCTGAACACTAAAACACAAAACAAATATTTCATAGATACTCCTCCTCAATCCAATGAAATTACCTAACAACCAGGTACTCTGCCTCACTTGTTACACTTCTGCTGCCCAAGCGAAAACAATCTTTTTCCCAACTTTATACCTCACACGTGGTCCTTCAGACAGTCATTCAACTAACACTCATTCTAGCCCACACATAGACCTCAATTCTTTTTCTTCCACTCCCTATCTAGATTTTTCAACATGTAACCTTCAGCAATCTATCTTTCAAATTAATAATAAACACATAAGACAAACAGAGCTAGCCCAAAATAACAAACCCCTCAATTAATGTCTGGTATTGGCATGATCCAGCTTTAAACAGTTTTAACCTTCTTTTCCGATTGTTATACCTTACTTTATTGTCACTTTATGTAATCACGGGTCCTTTATCCTTTTTGAATTTTTCTATTGTCGTTTTTGTATTACTTTCTGCGTTTTACTTGAGTTTGAAATGTAATTAATTTGTCCAATACCCACAAAAATTGGGAATTTTAATTGCCAAGGAGGGATTTACACTGAATTCAGGAATTTGACACCTCTCTTGGACTCACCCACAGCCGCGCTTTAATCCACCTGCAGGATTTTTCCTTTTATCTACAAACAAACATATATTCTATCTGCATTTACTGTTCTCCTCAAGTCCAATCCAACAGAAAATACAGATTACTGCATGCATTTAGTGTTTTTGAAATCAAAACCCAATTTTCTTTCAATTATAAGAATCTTTTCTTCACTTGGTTCGATTATTTTTAGAAGAACATAAGGTGTCTCACCACGAGTAGGTTCTGGAGAACAACACAACCTAACTATGAAGCAAAAACTGCTTACCTTTGGCCAAGTTGTTGTGTTGTCCGTCCAAAACTCGCTCGCAGTCGTCCACCCTGTTGTCCTTTTCTATCCTGTTCGTGACGCCAATTGTTGTGGATTCCCCGGATTAAAGAAGACTCCGAGCATTAGGTTTTGATAGCAAAAATTCAGACTTTTATTGATCAATACAAGCCGAGACTGTCTAAGGTCCTCACAGAACCACTCTATAGACAGCACTCCCCTCACCACTATTCAGGGGTTTTATATGGTCGTCACACTACCACGTCACGGTAATATATGGTGGCCTCCTGTAATACCCTTGCTAAATGAGGATCACAGGTGTAAGACAACAGATGTAAAATGCCAAAAACAGATGGGTTCTAAATAGTGGGGTTTTTAGCTTGGCTCTGACTGCAGTTATAATGGTAACTAAATTTTATAAGATTTACTTTATATTTTAATTAGCAAAAACTTCTTCATTAGCAATGCAAATTTATTCATAAAATCAATTAATCAATCATTTTTATTTATATAGCGCTTTTAACAACCCAGGTTGCATCAAAGCACTGTACAGTATAATGTAGAAGAGTACAATGACAGGGATGTATAATGACGTGAGTGACCAATTTCTTATTAAATGCAGAGACGGTCTCTGTAATCAATTCGACTTTAAATACTAGAAGTTAAGTGTCCCAACCAAGCAAGCCAGAGGAACCATAAACCCCATCCATACAGAATAGAGAAAAAAAAACCTTGGGAGAAACCAAACTCAGTTGGGGTCAGTTCTCCTCTGACCGGACGCCCAGCACTTAACTTCCAGTTCAATTTTAAACGCAGCAGTGAGAGTGAGTGAGTGAGTGAGTGAGTGACTCTGTCTGTCTCTCTGTGTCTGTCTCTGTCTGTCTGTCTGTCTGTCTGTGTGTGTGTGTGTGTGTGTGTGTGTGTGTGTGTGTGTGTGTGTGTGTGTGTGTGTGTGTGTGTGTGTGTGTGTGTGTGTGTGTGTGTGTGTGTGTGTGTGTGCATCAGGATCTGGTGATCGGTCCACGGTGCGCATCTAGGTGTTCTGGTCTCCGATGAGAGAGAGTCTGGATACAAACTGTGAAACAGTTTAAGAAAGAAACAGGACTAATATTAGCGTAGATGCCATTCTTTTTACGATGTCACAAGTACATTGTGTTTTAGGAGTAGTGTTCCCGGTTACAGCAAATCTAAGTAATGCAGCCTAAAAAACCTTTAACGGATTTGAATAATAAAAAGTGTGTTGGTGTCACGTCATCACTTCCACCTTCAACCGAACTCACCACATGGACACAATCCCAATCACCCGAGTACTAATCAGCAACACCTGTAACCACTCAACAACCACCCTTCATAAACCACACTCACCACTTCCACAACGGCGATCCTTGAGGTTACTAACACAGTACTCCGGCCGTCTTCCCGTCAGCCTGTCTGCTCTTCTCGTTGGAATTCCCCTGGAGAGTAATATCCAGATAAAGGAAAGAACTTGGACGTTCCTGTGTTCTTTTTGTTAAAGTTTGAGGCTGTTCGCCACCTTTTTGTTGTTCATTAAAGAACCCCTTTTCTATTACAGTGACTCTGTTTACTTCCTTGACCAGAGCGTGACAGTTGGTGTGTTATGTGTAGGCTAAGTTAAAAAGATGTGTCTTTAATATTGATTTAAAGTGGCAGAGTGTGCCTGCTTCCCAAACAGAGTTAGGAGATTGTTTAGCAGGTGGAAAGCTACATGACAATTCTTACTAGTTCTTGAAGCAGTTAAACTTAAAGATTCGCTGTTAGTAGACTCTGAACACAACTAAGACGTCACGATAAGAGGTAAAACCGGCCTTTACCTTAACTGCAGATTTTTCTATGTCTCATTATTAGAGCTGTACTATTTTCAGCTTGAATCAGTTCACTGTCAGAAATGTGTCGAAAAGTAATCTGTTTCTGATCTGTGGTTAGAGATGTTTGTTTCTAATATTTTCTGTTTTCTTCTTCATTCCAGGCACAGCTATCAAAGGGAAGAAGGAGAAAGCGAGAGTCGTTCTTCAGGAAGCTGTGCAAAGCTGTGAAGCGGCGGTTCTTCCCGCTGGCCGGACCGAGTGGAGAGTCTCTCAGCTCAGGCGGACGCTCATCTGGACGATCATGAGGGGACGCCTGTCCCAGGTCCGTCAGCTGCCGTGGATCCTGCTGTTCCTGAGCTGCTGTGTCTGCCGGGCAGGTGTGCGCCGATCTGGAGCTGCCGCTGTATGTGCCGTGTTTCCTCCAGGATCATCGAGGAAACGCCTGTTCCAGATTCATCTGCTCTGAATCCGAGTCACAGTGAGCCATTGTTACTTTACTTATTGTTATTTCTGTCTGTCAATAATTAATTGGCAGCATCTGTTTCCACTAAGTGTAAATAGCAATAGAGGTTATTTTGCAGTGAAAATAGCATATTTTCTTAGCTATTGATTCAGTTTACACTAAGAGCAAATAGCAATGGATTCTATTGACACCATTTTCTGTTATTTATACAACTTATTGCAAAAAGTGCCAATTATCTGCATCTCCGTACTGTAGTACATTATAAAACAGTATGCAATAGTAATGTATTAAATGTACACGTAGACTTAATAAGACTTAATAATTTGACAATGACATTTGTTGTGCTGTTTCCATGTTTAATTAGTAGTTCACAGTAATCTGTGGTCAGGGATGTTTCTAATGGTTTGCTCTTCATGTGTTTCAGAAAAAGCTAAGAAAGGAAGGAAGAGAAAAGCTGTCCGTGCCTTCTTCCGAGAGCATGTAAGGCTGTGAAGCAGCTCTTCCCCTGCTGTGACCAGGACAGAGTCCAGCCTCCTAAAGCAGAGCCGCATCTCGAGCAATCCCAGCTCGTTCTGCCGGAGGAGCAGGACCAGGTCTCTGCAGACCTCCAGTCCTCTCCTGAGGAGGAAGAAGATGTCCCGAGATTGAGGCCCATGATGCAGTTCTGCTCTCTCCAGTGTCTGGTTCCGGGTCCGGTTCAGTGTCACCGTCGATCAAGTCAGAAAAGACACCGGACACAGTGTCTCCTGATCCAGAAATCGATTTGCCCCAAGGTGAGCCATTACCGCTTGGCAACATGTCATTTCTGCTCTGTCTTATTTTCTCTTTATTGATGCTATAGACTTTTCCAAATTTACTAGCCACTCAACATTTTCACTGGCCATCATTTTGTTGTTGGGAAATTACATCAACTTTTAACTTCAACTCTGCTGTTGACAATCAAAGGAACTTACAGTCCATCTTCTGTTTCTGTGTGCTTTTCAGGATCCACTGTGTCTTTGTTTGAAGTGGACATTTGATCGCTTCCGGGAACTTCGGCAAGGTCTATGAGGGAACACATTTATTCAGCGACAAAGTGAAGGTCGCTCTGAAGTGTATTCCCAAGCGCAAAAGCGGACCGCTATCTTGACATTGTAAGTTGGCTAAACCTGCAGAATAAGTGTGTTTTATAACCTGTAGCTGACATGCAGCTGGAACAGAAGACGGCAAACTAACAGATCTTGTGTTTGTCTCTCCTCAGCCTGGTCACTCCAAACCGGTGCTTGCTGAAGTGGCTCTGATGCTCCGGCTGGGAGAAGCTCCTTGTGCCCCAACATCATTCGGCTACACCAGTGGGTGGAGAATGAGAGCAGCTTCACTCTCATTATGGATTACCCTGAACCCTGCAGGACCTTGGAGGATTACATCTTGTTCAACGGCCCCATCAGTGAAGCACAAGCACGCTTGTTCATGTATCAAGTGCTTGATGCCGTCAAACACTGCCATAAGCATGGAGTTTATCACGGTGATATCCGCTCAAGGAACATCCTGGTAACTCTCCACAGTCTGGAGCTCAATCTCATTGACTTCGCTGCGCTTCGTCTGATCCGCATGGCGAGGATTTTAACAGCAGCGAATACCAAGGTGAGTCCTGCTGATGATCACGTGACGTTGTGTTGTTGATGGTGAAGCGTACAGAAGCACTGAAACCGTGTGTCTTTTTTTTTTTTTTTTAACAGGATCAGAGGCATACACCCCTCCTGAGGTCCTCATGCACTCTGTTTTCCACGCCGCAGAAGCAGAGCGTCTGGGCACTGGCAGTTCTGCTCTTTGAGATCATGCACAGATATCTGCCATTTGAAAGCTTTGATGCCATTCAGCATGGCTACCTCAAGATGGATCCCACCTTATCCACTGGTGAGCACTCAGTTTTCCTGTTCAGATGACGTTTACTGTTACGTTTGATGTGAGGATACTAACCATGCTCTCTGAACTCTTCCCAGCGTACCATGACCTTATTTTCCATAGTTTGAGCCGTAATCCAGCTCACGGCTGGCGCTCCAGCAGCTGGAAGAGCACCGCTGGATGATACTCTGGAGGTCTAGGTAAAACGAAGACTGTTTTCATGCACATCAGAGCACAGGCAGACAGCAAAATACAAAGAATGAAAAGAATGTAATATTTCAGAGTGCTGCTGTCTGTAGAAACTAAAACATAGAAAAAGTGCATGGAAACATAGTTACTTAGTGCTTCAAATTCTTAATGAAAGGTAAATCATAAATGTAACATTGATGCTTCATAAGTAACATTAATGTAAAAAAAAAGAAAATAACATTTTTAAAAATACTATTCTAGAAAGTAAAGTAAGTCACTACTTGGTGGCTTTTTAGTGACATTAACATAAGAAATGAAAAAATGAATAATTACAAAAAAGTTAAGAAATGTTCAAAAGAAAAAAATATAAATAAAAAAGAAAAAATTAATAATTACAAAAAAGCAAAAGAACATTTTTGAAAAGAAAAAAATAATTAAAAATGAAAAAGTAAAAATTTTAATAATCAGTCACAAATTGGTGGCTTTTAGTGACATTAACATGAGAAATAAAAAAAAAAGAAAATAATTACAAAAAAAGTAAAGAAAAGTTTTGAAAAGAAAAAATCAAACAACATAAGAAATGAAAAAAGTAAAAAGAATAATAATTACAAAAAAAGTAAAGAAACGTTTTAAAAGAAAAAAATAAAACAACATAAATGATAAAATAAATAATTACAAAAAAGTAAAGAAAAGTTTAGAAAAGAAAAAAATAAAACAACATAAGAAATGAAAAAAAGTAAAAATACTTTTGAAAAAAAAATGTAATAATCAGTCACAAATTTGTGGCGTTTTAGTGACTAACATAAGAAATGAAAAAGAAAAATGACAAAAAAAAGTAAAGCATATTTTTGAAAATAATAATAATAAAAAAGAATATTTTTTAATAATCAGTCACAAATTGGTGGCGTTTTAGTGACATTAACATCAGAAATGAAAAATAATTTAAAAAAGTAAAAAATTACTTTTGAAAAAAAAAAAAATACACCACATAAGAAATGAACAAAAAATGACAAAAAAGTAAAGCATATTTTTGAAAAAAAAAATAATAATAATAATAAAAAGAATATTTTTGTAATAATCTGTCACAAATTGGTGGCTTTTTAGTGACATTAACATAAGAAATGAAAAAAAATAATTACAAAAAGTAAAGAAAAGTTTTTAAAATAAAAAATCAAAACAACATAAGAAATGAAAAAAAGTAAAAATACTTTTGAAAAAATATATATTTTTGTAATAATCAGTCACAAATTTGTGGCGTTTTAGTGACATTAACATCAGAAATGAAAATAATTTAAAAAAAGTAAAATTACTTTTTGAAAAGAAAAAATACAACATACATAAGAAAAAAACTACAAAAAATTAAATAATATTTTTTTTAAAGAAAATAATTAAAAAAATTTATTTTGTAGTAATCAGTCACAAATTGGTGGCTTTTTAGTGACATTAACATAAGAAATGAAAAAAAAAATGACAAAAAGTAAAGTATATTTTTTGAAAAGAAAATAATAATAATAAAAAAGAATATTTTTGTAATAATCTGTCACAAATTGGTGGCTTTTTAGTGACATTAACATAAGAAATTAAAAAAAAGAAGAATAATTACAACAAAAAGTAAAGAAAAGTTTTGAAAAGAAAAAAATTGGTGGCTTTTAGTAAAACAACATAAGAAATGATAAAAGAAATAATTACAAAAAGTAAAGAAAAAATTTAAAAGAAAAATAAAAACAACATAAGAAATGATAAAGTAAATAATTACAAAAAAAGTAAAGAAAAAGTTTTGAAAAGAAAAAATAAAACAACATAAGAAATGAAAAAAAAGTAAAAATACTTTTGAAAAAAAAAATTTGTAATAATCAGTCACAAATTTGTATGTTTTAGTGACATTAACATAAGAAATGAAAATAATTTAAAAAAAGTAAAAATATTTTTAGAAAAGAAAAAATACACTACATAAGAAATAAAAAAATTACAAAAAAATTACAAAATTATATTTGTAATAATCAGTCACAAATTGGTGGCTTTTAGTGACATTAACATAAGAAATGAAGAAAAAATTAATAATAATATATAAAGAATAATAATTTAAAAAAAAAAATTGAAAAGAAAAAAATAATATAAGAAATGGAACAAAAATATAATACAAAAAGAATATTTTTTGTACTAATCAGTCACAAAGTTGTGGCTTTTAGTGATATTAACATAAGAAAATGAATAATTATTACAAAAAGTAATTATCCCTCCTAGGATCGCCACCTTAACGTGGTGGAGGGGTTTGAGTGCCTGAATGACCCTAGGATCTAGGTTGTCCGGGGCTATATGCTCCTGGTAGGGTATCCCAAGGCAAACAGGTCCTAGGTGACAAGCCAGACTAAGAGCGGTCCACCCCACCCCTTATGAATAACAAAAAATAACGGAGTCGTGGCGCCGCCGGCACGGAGCCAGGCCTGGGGCAAAAGCCGGCATGCGAAGGCGTGGAAATATCCTCCCGTGGGCCCACCAACCCTGGACACAGAGTCTGGATTTAGGGACATGGAATGTTACGTCTCTGGGGAGAAAGGAGCCTGAGTTGTTGCAGGAGGTTGAGAGGTACCCGCTAGAGATAGTCGGGCTCACCTCCACGCGCAGCTTGGGCTCTGGAACCCATCTTCTCGTGGGAGGCGGCACAGGTGTGGGCTTGCTTATAGCCCCAGCTTAGCCACCATGTGTTGGAGTTTACTCGTGGACGAGAGGTCGCCCTGTGACTTTGGGTTGGGGGAGGACTCACTGTCATTTGTGCCTCACGGGCCCAGTGTAGAGTACCTGGCCTTCTTGGAGTCCTTGGGAGGGGTGCTGGAAAGCGATCCAATCAGGGACTCATTGTCCTGCTGGGGGACTTCAACGCCACCTTGGTGATGCTAGCGACACCTGAGGGGCGTGATTGGGGGAACGGCCCTCCGATCTAAAAACCAGAGTGGTGTTCTGTTGTTGGAATTCTGTGCTTATCATGGTCTGTCCATAACAAACACCATGCTCAAGCATAAGGGTGTCCACCAGTACAAGTGGCATCAGGACACACTAGGACGGAGGTTGATGATCGACTTTGTGGTTGTATCATCTGATCTCGGGCCGCATGTCTTGGACACGTATGGGTGAAGAGAGGGGCATAGCTGTCAACTGATCACCACCTGATGGTGAGTTGGATTGGGAGGAAGCCAGACAGACTTGGCAAGCCCAAACGCACCGCGTGAGGGTCTGCTGGGAACGCTTGGCAGAGACCCCCTGTCAGGAGATCTTTCAACCTCGGCCCCGGCAGAACTTCTGACCGATCCAGAGGGAGGCTGGAGACGTTGAGTTCGAGTCTGGACTATGTTCTGCCTCTTTGGTCGATGCAGCCGCCCGGGAGCTGTGGCCGTAGTCTCTGGCATGTCGTGGCGGCAACACCCCACCGGAAGAAAGGGATGCCGCTAAGCTGAAGAAGGAGTCCTATCGGGCCTGGTTGGCTCGTGGGACTCTGAGGCAGCTGACAGGTACCGTGGGCTACAGACCACTGCCCGGTGGTTGTGCAGGCAAAACTCAGGTCTGGGAGGAGTTCGGGAAGGCCATGAACAAGGACTCATCGACGGCCTCAAAGAGGTTCTGGCTTAACCGTCCGACGCCTCAAAAAGGGAATCAGTGCCCTGCCAACACCGCATACGGTGCTGGTGGAACCCAACAACCACTTAACTGGGGAATTTGTCGGGCGGTGGAAGGAATACTTTGAGGATCTCTCACCTCCCAGGGGACTCACCATCACCCTGGCTGAGGTCACTGAGGTTGTTGAGAAGCTCCTCGGTGGCAAGGGCCCGGGTGGACGTGATCCGCCCCAGACTACCTCAGGTCTCTGGATGTTGTGGGGCTGTCTTGGCTGACACGCCTCTGGGCTGGCAGACCGGTGGTGGATCCTTTTTAAGAATGGGGACCGGAGGGTGATCTCCAACTATTGGGAAATCACACTCCTCAGCCTCCCTGGGAAAGCTATGCCAGGGTACTAGAGAGAGAATCCATCCGATGGTGGAACCTCAGCTTCAAGAGGAACAATGCGGTTTTGTCCTGACGTGGGAAGACTGACCAGCTCTATACCCTCTTCAGGATACTGGAGGGTTCCTGGAGTTTGCTCCAACCAGTCCACATGCGATTTGTGGATTTGGAGAAGGCATTCGACCGGGTTCCTTGTGGTGTCCTTTGGGGGTGCCTGGGAATACGGGTTAAGAGGCCCACAGCAAGGGCTGTCCGGTCCCTGTATGATCAGAGCAGGCATTGATGCCGGCATTAAGTCAGACTTGTTCCCAGTGCATGTTGGACTCCGGCAGGGCCGCTTTGTCACCGGTCCTGTTCATTATTTTTATGGATAGGGATTTCTTCCTAGGCGCAGCTGGGGCTGAGGGTCTGTTTTGGCGACTACAGGATAGCGCTCTGCTTTTTGCCAAGACTCACAGTGTGCGCTGGGGCGGTTTGCAGCTGAGTGTGAAGCTGCTGGGATGAGAATCAACACCTCTAAGTCTGAGGTAATGGTTCTCAGTCGGACAAGGGTGTCTTGTCCCCTTCAGGTTGGTGGGGAGCTCCTGCCTCAGGTGGAGGAGTTTAAGTATCTTGGGGTCTTGTTCACGAGTGAGGGGAGGATGGAACGAGATCGACAGGTGCAGCTTCTGCAGCAATGCGGTCGCTGTACTGGTCTGTCATGGTGAAGAAGGAGCTGAGCCGCAAGGCGAAGCTCTTCGATTTACCAGTTGATCTTCAATGTTACTTCAGCTATGGTCATGATCTTGGGTCATGACCGAAAGAATGAGATCCTCGGATACAAGCGGCCAAAATGAGTTTCTCCGTAGGGTGGCTGGGCACCCTTCAGAGATAGGGTGATGATGTTTATTTATTCATTTATTTATTTTTATTTTTTATACCAGAGAATATAGTAGTAGTAGTAGTAGTACAAAAAAAGTAAAGAATATTTTTTGAAATAATCAGTCACAAAGTTTTAGTGACATTAACATATGAAATGAAAAAATAATAATAATTACAAAAAGTAAATAATATTTTTATAAAAATTAGTCACAAATTTGTGGCTTTTTAGTGACATTAAGAAATGAAAAAATAATATATAATACTATTTTTAAAAAGGAAAGCATATTTATGTATAATATTTAAAAAAATAACTAGTCACAAATTTGTTGCTTTTAGTGACATTAACATACAAAATAAAAAGAATTAATAATTGAAAAAAGTAAAGAATATTTTTGCAATAATCAGTCATAAATCTGTGGCTTTTTAGTGAAATTAACATAAATAAAAGAAACTAAAAATCCAAAAAAAGGTAAAGAATATAAAAAAACAAAATAATAATAATAAAAATATATTTTGTAATAACCAGTCACAAATTGTTGTCTTTTAGTGATATTAACATAAGAAATAACAAGAATAATAATAATTACAAAAAGTAAAGAATATTTTTTGAAAAGAAAAAATAAAACATAAACATAAGAAATGAAAAATCATTTACATAAGAAATGAAAAGAAAGTAAAGAAACATTTTATGTAGAATTTGCTAGACGATGTCGTGATATCAGAATATGTTTCTGGTCCCTCCCTGCCTGGGAGGGAGACCAGAGCATTGAGATTGAATTGAGATTTACAGCAGACTGCTGGGTCTCAATGGCTTGATGTCGAAGTGGTGCTCCAGTTTCTGGATGGACCTGTTGAAATGAGATGGTCTTCATCCCTCCTGGGGTGGTGCCGCTTCTATCTAGAAATATGGGCATATAGTCTGAGAGTTCCAACTGGACCAACTAGTGCCCAGGTCAGGAAGGAGACAAACTGTTTTCTTTTCATCTTTTTAATTGTAACTACGCAGCCGCCAGCTACAGTTGCACATCAGTTAGTGAACTATAGATCCTCTGAGGAAAAATTACACTCTTTTCTATTATAGGAGAAGAAGACTTATACAAACTTGTTAAATCATCTAAAACCAGCAACATGTATGTTAGACCCTATTCCATCTAAACTATTAAAAGATTTGCTTCCAGAAGTCATAGATCCTATTTTTGAACATTATTAATTCATCATTGTCATTAGGATATGTTCAAAACCTTCAAACTGGCAGTAGTTTTAGCTCTTATTAAGAAACTACATCTTGTCCTCAAAGACTTAGGAAATTACAGACCAATCTCTAATCTCCTTTTCTGTCAAAGATACTAGAAAAAGGTAGTATCCTCACAACTGTATTCCTTTTAGAAAAAATGGTATCTGCGCAGGATTTCCAATCAGGTTTTAGACCGTACTACAGTACTGAGACTGCTCTTATTAGAGTTACTAATGACCTGCTTCTATCATCGGATCGTGGTTTTATCTCGTTATTAGTGCTATTAGATCTTAGCGCAGCATTCGGGACCATCGCATCACAACATTCTCTTGGATAGACTAGAAAACTATGTTGGCATTAGAGGAAGCGCCTTAGCATGGCTTTAAATCATATCTATCTGACCGCTATCAGTTTGTAGCAGTAAATGAGGAGGTATATCGCTCACAAGTGAAATATGGAGTTCTCACTGCTCAATGCTAGGACCGTTACTTTTCAACCTATACATGTTACTTCTGGGAGATATATTATCAGGAGACATAGTGTTAGCTTTCACTGCTTTGCTGATGATACTCAGCCTATATTTCAGCGCAGCCTGGTGATACACACCAAAATTGAGAATCTAACAGAATGCATAGTCGATATAAAAACTGGATGATGAGTAACTTCTTAATGCTAAATTTGAAAAACGGAGGTGCTAATAATTGACCTAAAAACGCCACATATAATAATCTAGAACACTGTCTAACACTTGATGGCTGCTCTGTTAATTGTTCTTCATCAGTTAGGAAACTCAGGTGTGCCGTGACAGCAATCTTTTCCTTCACAACCAGCTCAGCATCTTAAGACTGTAGTTTTTCCGCCTTTAAAAATATATACAAATTACGCACTATGCTTTCAACTTCAATGCAGAATGTTAATTCATCGCTTATGACTTCGAGGTTGTGATTATTGTAATGCTTATTGCTGGTTGTTCTGCACGCTTGATAAACTTCAGCTGGTCCAAAACGCAGCAGCTAGAGTCGCGCCAGAACTAGGAAGTATGACTATTAGCCCGGGTTCTGTCAACACTGCACTGGCTCTATCAAACATCGGATGGTAAAATCTTGGTTAATACTTATAAAGCCCCCGAATGGTTTAGCCTCAATACTTCTGAAACAGCTCTTATCACATTATAGTCAGCGCATGTCCGCTGCATTCTCAAAACCCGCCATTTTATAATACCTAGAATATCAAAATCTTCTGGAACAATCTCCTAACTCTGTTCGGGAAGCAGACACACTTGCCAGTTTAAATCTAGATTAAAGACACATCTTTTTTAACTTCAGCTTCACACATAAAGTAATACCAACACACTTTTTATTATTCAAATCTGTTAAAGACTTAGCTGCATTATTTCTGATCCGGGCTGAACCGAACACTACTCCTAAAACACAAATGTACTTGTGACATCGCTTTGTTAATTTGGCATCTACGCTAATATTAGTCCTGTTTCTTTCTTAATCTGTTTCACAGCTACATCCAGACTCAGATGGTGATCAGCACCCAGAGATTATGTTCATCAGAGACTAGAACACCCAGATGTGCACCGTGGACCGATCACCAGATCCTGATGCACACACACACACACACACACACACACACACACACACACACACACACACACACACACACACACACACACACCTCACACTCACACTCACCACTCACTCACCACTCCACTCACTCACTCACCACCACACTCCACTCACACACCACCACCACCACCACCACTCACTAAGTCATTTACTTATCTGACACAGCTGCTTTTTAAAATTGAACTGGAAGTTAAGGTTAAGGTCCGGTCAGAGGAGAACAGGCCTCAACTGACTTCTGGTTTCTCCCAAGGTTTTTTTTCTCCATTCTGTATGGATGGGGGTTTGCGGTTCCTGGCTTGCTTTGTTGTATTTACTTTCAACTTCTCTAGTGATTATCGTTGAATTGATTACAGAGACCGCTCTGCATTTTAATAACAAATTGTTCACTCGCCATTATACATCCTGTCATTGTATTCTTCTGCTTTATACTGTACTGTGTTTTGATGCAACCTGTGTTGTTAAAGCGCTATGTAAATAAAACATTGATTGAAATATCATAGAATGATCACTTATTCTCAAAAAAACTGTATTTCACATTCTCTTTAATTGAACATAACTTATCCTGCTTCTTGTGTTAAATCTCCTATTACCACTTGACTACTAGAAAACTCCTAAATGGGTTTTGTTCTCAACATCAATCATGTCATAAGTTTTTACACATCATATTTTCTAGACACATCAGATTTTAAATTTGCCTCCTGGAAACATTTCTCCAATCTGTGGCACTTAACATAAAAATCCCATACCAAAATACATTTACTTTTACATAATGGTTTATTTTTTTTAAAGAGTACTGTGGTGTGCTCTGTTTATGATAAAAGCCTGTTTATGATAAAAAGTAAGGATCCTCAACCTGTAAGAGTCACATCTCGTGGTGTTTGCCAGACAGAAAGTGTTTAAATAAGATAAAAAAAGGTACCTTATAACTCGTGAATTGGTGTAGTAATCACAAAAATTCTGAATTGTGAGATAAAGTCGCAATAACCTTTTTATTTTTTTATTCAGTGGTGGAATGGGCTTAAGGAGTGAAAGGTTAAAAAAAAAAAAGCATGTTAGTTCATAGAAAATCTGCAGTTAAAGCACAATGGTTATTTTTACTCTCTATCGTGATACGGCAAAACACATACTTGTTGGATGTGCCTCTTTTTGGGGTTGTACAGAGTCTACCAACAGCGACCTTTAAGCTTAACTGCTTCAAGAACTAGTAAGAAATGTCATGTACTTTCCACCTAAATTTGCATGTAAAATGTGCTGGATTGTGGGCATGTGGTCAACAATATTATCGCCATTGTCTTGTTGAGCTTTCTCTGTTGCATGTTCTTTATTATTTTGTATTGTGGTTGGTCTTTTTGGGAACTCTTGTGCAATGATTCAGATGGTACTAAGTGCTGCTTCCTTCTACTTGAACAGCAGTTGGTGTTGCTGCTGTGACGTTATACGTGGCCCTTCCTTTCCATTTCCTTCTGAATACTCTCAGATAGACCTGATCTCCTGGGGTGATGGGGATGAGCTGGCTCTCGCTCGTTCCGACAGCCTTTCTTTTTCCTGCGCACAAATAGCTTTATGGATAGCCATAGCTCTTCATGCATGATTTAACTCATTTGTAATTGTTCTAGTGGGGGTCCTTGTATGGACCTCTGTTACATGGTGCAGGCATCATGCGCCCAGTAAGCATTTGGTGAGGGGTGAAGCAGATGTGTGTTTCGTTAGTTTTACAAGTGTAACTCATCAGTAAGAGGCAAAGATCAACTCCAATTTAATTTAGTGCTTGCACATATTTGTTAATTTTGGATTTGAGAAGACCATTTACTTTTTCAACTTGTCCCTGGGATTGAGGATGGTAAACAAGCTTCTGCCTTGTTTTATTCTCAAATTTGTAGGACTTGTTTTATAGTTTTTTGGATAAAAGCTGATCCATTGTCCGAATCTTTATTTCTGAAGGGAATTCTGCAAATCTTGGAAACACTTCTCTTGTCAAAATTCTGATTACTGCTCTGCTCTCATCTGCTGATGGTACTGCTTCTACCCACTTGGCTAAACCTATCGACAACCACAAAGCATGCATTCCTTCCCTTGCAATTCGCTTTATGTTCACATAATCCATAACTAAATGTTTGAAAGGACCTTCTGTACTGCATAGGCCTACTGGGTCGTTATACCTTTTCGGACATTGTATAGCACAGACTTCACATGTAGACAAAAACTCTCCTCTACCATCGTGATATAAGCATGGAGACCAATATCCTTGTCGCTTAATTTTCTCATGATTTCCCTTTGCACAATGGTCAAAACCATGTGCATCTAGGATAAGAATATTTAGAAGCGATGTAGGTGCAATAACGGTCTCGTGGTGATCGCCAAATATTTTGTGAATCTTTTGTTACCTTCTTTGATGCCACATTGACGTTCATAGGACTCGCTTGCTGCCGAATCGACTATGTCAATAAGCTTGGCTGTGGTTCTATAATAACTTCTGGGGCCAATATAGCTACCCAGCCAGAGGCCTCTTAGTTTCTGAGTCAGCTAGGTTGTTTTTAATCTGCGTCATTTTTGTGTGCTGGGCATATGACAACCGCCAGATGCTTTGGTAACATCATAGCAGAAATCAGTTGTTCTATCTGCTCACATGCTGAATGGTGGTTCCATCACTTCTCTCTACATTGCACTAAAGAGTGTGATACACACCATGTGCATATAAGGAATCTGTGAAAATATTGCTGTCTGTCCTTTGCTAGTGTACATGCGTGTCGTAAGAGCTTTAATTCCAGCTAGTTGTGAGATAGCATGTACAATGCTGAGATAACACCGATACGAATTCTCTCCCATCTTTCTGTATTACAGCATAACCCAATGAATGCTCTGGCTCCCTAAACTGACCCATCTACAAAGCAGTAACTTCAGCTTCAGGATCGGATTCGTCCGGACGTAATCTGGTGAATGCTAACGAAGCTTGTTACACAACTACGCGTGTGTACCTCTTCATACCTAAGGTATCGACTCGGCAGGATTAATGGTACTACATCAAGCATAGTAATGTCTGGATATGTAAGTAAAGCGTATATGCTAATGCATGGCTGGTGTTAAACAAATTTCCTTGTTCAATTAATTCAGCTGTTTTGTGATGTGTATAAATCAAAACTGGGTATACATAGTTATTTTAGATGCTTTTTCATACAATAGATTAATTGCTGCAAGACCTGTTGGTGGCATGGGGATCCTTGAGCTACATTATTCAGTTTGCGTTGTATTGGTTATAGGCAGTTTTTTCAATGCTTTACATGTTTCTGCATTAATGTGGCGGAGATTCATCAACCCTGCTTGCACATACAGGTAGAAATGTCATTGTAGTCCGTACTTTAAAGGTGCTTTTTGTAACTCTTTTTTTAATTGATTCAAAGGCCATTAGGGCATCTGTGTGCCATGTTAAAGAGATCTTGAGTTTTGTAACTCTGCTTGTTTCATGAGATTCTTAATGGTCCAGTTTTTATTGCATAATCTTCATCCAGTCACTACTGAAACTGAAGTCATTCTAGAAATGTCATCATTTGACCTACTGTTTGTGGCTGGGGTACTTTTACTATGCCTTCTAGACGTATAAGTGCAATGCTTTGTACCGTAAGGAAATCAGACGTCCCAGATATTCTACTTCTGGTAAGCAATATTGCAGTTTGCTTTGGATACTTTGTGACCTTTCTGAGCTACTTCGTTATACTTTGATGGAATTCTATGACATTGATCTAGAGATGTTGAAAGCAGATGATCACATCATCCATGTACTGTAAACAGTGTCAGCACAGGGTCTTCTAGGTCTGGTCTGAGGAACTTGTTAAAAATGTGTAGACAATTTATATGTCACGCTCGTGGTTTCTCGAGAGAAAAGGAGCGCCGAGACTGCTACTAAAAATAAACTTAAATAGATTTAATCCAAAAAGGCAAAATAAACATACAGGGGCAGGTAGGCAAACAAAACTACTAAAAGAGCTCGGGAACAAAACAGAGTACGTTGAAACATAGTAACGTTGGATGATCCGATAAGGGTGCACACAAAACACAGGGCTTAAACACACAGGGAATTAACTACATTAACGAGACACAGCTGGAAGACACTAAGCAATGGAAGTACATGGGTACAGATACACAGGTCTTATGACAAAAAAACAACAACCAAAGTCCAGAGATGTGACAGAATGCCCTCTTCCCGAAGGTGCGCCCGCACTTCCAAAGTAACACCTACCAAAAACAACTCGAACTGGGGAGCCACCGGATCTTGGGAGGAGGTCTGGAGGACGGTTCCCAGGAGGGGGCAAGCAGACAGGAGTCCAGGGGGGGCACAGAAGGAGGAGGAGCCGAGACACAGGAGGAGTCCGGAGCAGGAGGAGATCCAGAGCCTAACGGCGATGGTCCATGGTGGCGCCCAAGGAGGGAGGAGCTATGAGGAGGAGCGTCCATCGACCCCATGGGTCCGACTGACGGCGGAGCAGGTAGGAGACTGAGGCCGGGCGCAGAGCCGAAGAGCCAGGTGACGCGAGCGCTGAGATTCAGCGCGACGCTACCGCTTCGCGACAGACGCCGAGACAGGAGCGAAGGGATAAGTGAGCCAGAGTGACTGAGGACTGAGGAGAAGCGGAGGGAAGGAGGAGCCCGGGACAGAGCCGGTGATGGAGGGACGCAGGCGGCCGAGGAGGAATCCGTACACGGATACGACGACAGACCAAGGCGGAGCCGAGGACGGCGGAGCCTGGTGAAGTGGTGACTGACGTGACCACGGAGAGGTGAGCTTGTATTCCCAGGAGCCGACGGGTTCACGAGGCCAGGAGTATCCGGGACTCGGAGTGCTGACGGAGGCAAGTGATCGCCTGACCGGGACGGCGATGGGGACCGGGCAGACCTGCGGCGAAAGCCTGATGGTGAGCTGAGGATGAGCGTAGGGGCTGCTGGGATCCACTGGCCGATGTATGACCAGGTGGGAGGGTGGGAAACTGGCGCACGGGCGCGGCACTGGAACTGGGAGCGCCGGGCGGGCACTGGAACTCGGGGAGCCGCTGGGTGCCGGGCACTGAACCTCGGGCGCTGGCTGGTTACTCGAACGCTGGCACTGAGGCTGGGCGCTGGGCAGCAAACCTAGGGCATTTCCCAGTGGTTGCTGGCGGGACCAGCGACAATAGTATGCCGGGCGGGCTGTGTGGGCAGGGGCTGCGAGCACAGGGACGGCGGGCGCTGGGCGGGCCAGTCAGGGCACGGGCGGCCAGCACCGACAGCGGTGCCCAGCCTGTCTGTTCGAGTTCATCTGTGCCTCCCAGCTCAGCTGAGACAGGCCACCTGCCGATGTAGTAACATTGGAAAGCTGCCAGTCATGGAAGTTGGTCTCGTAGCGCTCATCGGCCTTCAATGCCGCCTCAGCGATGGTTCGTCGCTCCAGACTCCTCGCGATTGCTTTCTCCGCGCAGGCCTGGTTTTCTCACGGTCGCCGGGAGATGATGGGCCGTTCCTGATTCGAGGTCACAACGGTTTTTCCTATTTTCACATCGCCGATCATAAAATTTCTTGCAAGATTTGGAGGTTAACCACGAGACTTTCAGCTGCTTTTGTGGCATGGTCTGTCACAGAGTTTCTAGTTCACACATAAGAGGAAACATCTTTCTGATTCTTCATCTTTCGTCTTCAATACTGAGGTGATGGATACTTTAAGCTCTCGGTCTTCCTCGTGGTTTACCCTGCGCACTTTCTTCAGCACGCATGTCGATCGCGTGCATCAAATGTCGTCGCCCAGAGTGTTCACTGCCTCCCTCGAGGCCTCCGCCGCCTGTAAAGATTTCTTCCATCTTTATTCTCCCATAGCTTTGTTAGAGTGCGCTTTTTACTTCACTGTCAAAGCTTGCCTGTTGAAACTTCTTTCTTCAAACACCCAATTCATTTTTCTAGCCGGGCAATAAACAAATGGCGATCAGAGACACTGTTACCTGTGTTGTCTGATGGAACATATTGACTTCAGGCCTCAATACCATTGAGTGCTTGTTTTGCAGGTTTAATCGTTCTTTTTATGGAGTAAAGCCACTATCAGATAAATCTCAATCATTTCTGTATCTTTGAATTTTTGTACATTCGTTAGTTTCGCCATTGAGAACTTCATTTTCTCTCTTTTCGACTGAGATTTTAGCTCATATGGTTATTTCATATATGTTCGTATTTTCCATAATGTCTAAATAATCGCTTGCGGCTTTTGTTCTGTTGTTTTGGTTCACATCTCTGCGCTCAGCTTCCTTTGTTTCATCAATTTCTCTTTCATTCCGCTCGCTTGTCATTTTTTCGCGAATTTTTCAGAGCACGGAAATTGCTTCAGAGTTTCCATATGAGGGGGATTTTCTTTCTTGAGTTTGTTTTAAATTTCAGAATGCTTGAAGCCTGTGTTTTAGAAGTTTTAATAAATTCATTTTCTTTTTAAATATTCTTAAAATTCTCTCTTGTTTTTTTTTGTCTTTTCTTCTTCGGTTCAGAATGCCTTCTTGTAATTTTACTAATGTTTTATTTCTTCACACAATGCTCAGCCTTCTTGGTGTCATTTAGCATCAATTTTTTTTGTTCTTCAGCCACTACAGAGCTTATGTATCAGCCTTAGCAGAGGATGTTGTTCTGTCGAAGCAGCAACACGCTATAAGACACCTGTATACCCAAGAATAGTTTTTCTTCAATAGTTTGAGATTCTTGGTATTTTGTTATGTTGTTTCGCAGTTCAGTCAGTCACACGCTACTTTTTAGTCGCTAATGTGATCGATGTAGTTCACGTTGGGTACTTAATATTGCAGTTTTATCATCGCATTATAAGTCACAGAATTGTCGTTTAATGTTTTCTGGTCTTAGTCAATAATTTTAATTCATGCGTATGTTAGCCATTACGAACAGCTGTTACTCCTTTTACAGGGGTTTCACTTTCATAAACCCTTTATGTAGTTGTGCTCACTATTTAACATTTTTGAGTCGTCCTCTTTATATATAGGTCATTTATATGTTCAAACAAGACAAAATTGATGAAAAGCTCATATTCATGTTAAAACAACATTGCACATTAGCTCAAAGCAAAGTCAAACAGTGTCTGCTTACAGAACACTGAAACAAAACAAATACACAGATATTTCTCTCAATTCAATGAAATAAGTTTGAACAATCATGTTCACTTAAAGAAGAGCTAGCGCTCAAGCGGTCATCTTTTCCTCAACTTACCACACGTGTCTTCTTCAGACAGTCATTCAACTAACATCATCTTCTAGCTCACACAGGACTGGCTCTTTTCTTCCACTCAGATTTTTCATCTATGTAATCTTCAGCACTATCTTTCAAATTAATAATAAACACATAAAGACAAACAGTAGCCAGCCCACATCGTCTGGTGGCTTATTTGATCCAGCTTTTAAACAGCTTGGTCCTTTCTTTTTCCACAGTTATGTCTACTTTTATTGTCACGAGTAACACGGGAAGTTCTTTTATGCCTTTTGATGTTAATAATGTTTTTGCATTAGTCATAAGCTTACTGGTTTGAAATGCACCAATTTGTTCATCTATGGGCTCAGAATTTTTAATTTCTGGGCGAGGGATTACACTGAATCGCCTCTGACATCACTCCACAGTCGCCTAGTCTACTCCGGCAGATTTTTTCCTTTGATTGTTAAACAAACATATATTTTCATTCGCAGCCACAGTTCTTCTGTGCAACACAGATTACGCATGCATTTGTGTTTTTGAAATAAAACCCAATTTTCTTCACTCAGTAAGAATTACATTTTTGCACAACAGGGTGTTCCTCACCACTGCAGTCTGGCTAACAACACAACCCACTCATGAAGCAAAAATCAGTTATTTTCAAGTCAGTTGTTGTTGTTTCGCCCAGGGCCGTCAGGTGTCGTCTGCCTGTCCTTTTTGCCCAGCGACTACTGTTGTGATCTCCTCGGACAAAAGAAGACTCCGAAAGCATTGTTCTTCTGGATAGCAAAAATTCAGACTTTTATTGGACACATGCGACATCGTTCGTGTCCTTCACAGAATCATTTCCATAAGACAAAGCATCTTCCCAACTGGCGGGTTTATAGCGGTCGTCACATTAACACGTCATTTGTAATATATGGCGTGTCTTCGTAATACCTCAGCAAATGGTTCACAGGTAAGACAACAGAGCAAAGCCGTAAACAGAGCGGGTTTAATAGCGGGTTTTAGCTTGGTTACCAGTTAGGCAATTGTTTTAGTAAGACGACAGATTTGTCAGTAAAGAGCCTTACAGGTCATTATCAATCATTTTTTATTTATATAGTGCTTTAATTGGGGCCCCAGCACTGCATGCATAATGCAGAAGAGCATACGACAGATGATAATGACGCGAGTGACCAATTTCTTATTAATGCAAGCTGTAATAATTTACTTAAACACAGAAGCTATGTTCAACAGCAAGTTGTGAGTAGTCTCATAAAACCTCATCCATACAGAATAAGAAAAACCTTGGAAGAAACTACTGTTAATAGTCAATAGCACTATCTCTCCAGTTCATTTAAATCCAGCAGTGAAAGAAAGAGTGCGAGAGGCGACTCTGTTCGTCTTCGTGTTCAAATCTTCGTTCGTCTTCTGCGTGCGTGTGTGTGCGTGTGCAGTGCGCGTGTGTGTGCGTGCGTGTGTGTGTGTAAAAGATCAGAGGTCTGGTGATTGTCGACGGTGCGATCTAGTACTGTCTTCCGACAGAGAGAAAGTTCGATATAAATCGTGAAACAGCTTGCCAAAAAGAAACAGACTACGATGCAGATTATTTCTTTACATGTCAAGCACATTGCGTTTGAGAGTATGCTCCGGTCACAGCTCCAGTGACGCAGCCTGCAATTTAACGATTTGAATAACAGCGTACATAAAAACACGTCATCACTTCCACGCCAACCAACCAACACACGGAACAACTCACTCCACCGGAGTATTGGTCAGCAACATCAAAATCACTCAACACCACCCTTCGAGCAAACCACACCGTCATCTTCATTAACGCAAGATCTCGACAGCAGCTAACATGGGCACGCCAGGCCACTTCGTCAAAGCTCGTTCGTTTTTCTCGTTGGAATTTCGAGAAAATATCCAGAGCTAAAGTAAGACCCTGATGCTCGTGTTCTTTTTGTTAAAGTTTAGTGTTGCACCGTTACTTCCATTGTTCACAGCACCCTCGCCGCAGTGACTCTGTTGCTTCTCATCAGAGCGCGACAGCTGGTGCTGGCGTGTAGGCTAAGTTAAAGATGCCCAATATTGATTTAAAGTGCAGAGCGTGCTCAGCTTTCAAACAGAGTTGCATTAGTACAGGTGGAAAGCACATGATACTTACAGTTTTAGCAGCAACTTAAAGATTTGCTGTTAGGACTTGAACATGAACAAGATTTCACGCATGTTAGTAAAATCGCCTTAACTGCAGATTTTTTCATGTCTTCATTATTTTATTGTACCATTTTCAGCTTCGAATCAGTTTAACGAATGTGTCGAAAAGGTTCGTTTCGATTCAGGTTGAGATGTTTGTTTTAATACTTTTTCGTTTTCTTCATCTCAGGCACAGTTATCAGCGGAAAGTTAGCGAGAGCGAGTGAGTCAGAGTGCGGTGCAAAGCCGTGAAGCTGCGGCGTTTCAGAGTCACCAGCGGGAGATCTAAACAGACGCGATTATCTTCGATCTATCACAAGATTCGTTGCCGTGCGCCGAGTTGTAATGTCGGGCAAGCGAGTTGCTCAGCGTGCCGCGTTCGTCATCCGAGGAAACGTTGTTCTGGTATTCGTCTGCCTGGAACATCGTTAGCAGTTTCATTGTTGCTTGCTCGTCAATAATAATTCGGCAGTTAGCCCGTTTTCACTAAGCGCAAATAGTGGGCCAGAGGCGGCAGGAAAATACATATTTAGCTACCGATTCACTTATACCAAGAGCAATAAGCAATGTACTATTACATCATTTTCGTTAGTTTCATACAATTTATTGCAAAGTGCCAATTATTCATCTTCTCGCATCGTACACATAAAAACAGCATGCACAAAAATGCACAATGCACACTCTGTAATTTCACATATTCTGAATACTTGACACGACATTTGTTGTGCCAGCCCCATTGCCCACCAGAATTATTGTAATTGTGGAACAGGGATTGTTTAATGGTTTGTTTCATGTTTCAGAAAAGCCAAGAGCTGAGCAGGTGCTGTCAGCCTCTTCCGAGAGCAGGTGCTGCAGGCTAAAGCTTCGTGCCAGGACACAGAGTTTGTCCAGCCTCAGAGTCACATCTCTAGCATCCTGCTGTTTCTGTCGAGAGCAGACCAGTTCGCAGACTCCAGTCCTCTCCCTTCGAGAGGAACAGATGCACCGCAGAGGCTCATGATGCAGTTCCCGTTTCTCTCCAGCAAATGAGTTCATCACCGTCGCATCGCCGCAAAATCGACGGTCATGTCTTCCCGATCCAGTCGAGCTTGTTCACACAGTCATTGGCAACATGTCATGTTTCGTTCATTTTCTTTCTTATTATGTTATAGATTTTTCCAATGATACATTTGGCTATCATTTTGTTGTTGAAACATATCATCTTTAATCTCATCTCTGCTGTTGGTTAATGTGCGTTCAGCAAAGTTCATCTTTCTGCTGCCAGATCTACTGTGTCTTCTTTGCTTAAGCTCGAATCTTGGTGTTTCATGAGAACATTTATACCGAATGACAAAGCAGCGTCGCCGGCGGTTTCAAAGAAGCGACCGCCAGTCTGACATTGCCAGCTAACCCGCAATGGGCGCTTATAAAGACGGCAAACTAACATCTGCGTTGTTCGGTCATCCTGGCCGCTGGGAGCAGTTTCGTGTCTCAACATCAGGCTCGGCCAGAACAGCGGGCGGAGCAATGGTTGAAGCCTCACTTCACAGGGATTACTTCGCAGTGAAATTGGAGATTGTTCAGCCAATGCTTCCCAGTCAGTAGCACAGCACGCCACCATGTATCAGCAAGCTGATGCGCCGTTAAACACTTCGCCATAAGCATGGAAAGTTTGCGCCCACGTGACATCCGGCCAGTGAACATCTCTGGTAATCTCTCTCCGCCTGGAAAGTTGCATCTTTCGTTGATCTCGCGAGCTGTGATGACAGCAAAGTGACGTCAGTGAGTTCTGCCGATGATCACGTGACGTTGCAGTTGTTGATGGCAGTTGCGGCAGAGCGACGAAATGCGAACAGATCGCAGGCATACTTCTCCCGAGGTTCATGCACCTCGCACGCCGTGATGCTCGTTACTCTATGAATGTTTGAGATCATGCATATACCCGTTGAGTTTGGAGTTTGATGCTGAGCTTCAGCACTAACATGGAGGTCTCACTCATCCACTGGTGAGCATGGTTAGTATCCTCACATCAAACGTAACAGTAAACGTCATCTCTGAACAGGAAAACTGAGTGCTCACCAGTGGATAAGGTGGGATCCATTCTGAGTGTAGCCATGCTGAATGGCATCAAAGCTTTCAAACGGTATATCTGTGCATGATCTCAAAGAGCAGAACTGCCAGTGCCCAGACGCTCAGCTTCTGGGCATGGAAAACAGAGTGCATGAGGACCTCAGAGGGGGTGTATGCCTCTGATCCTGTTCAAAAAAGACACACGGTTTCAGTGCTTCTGTACGCTTCACCATCAACAACACAACGTCACGTGATCATCAGCAGGACTCACCTTTGCATTCGGCTGTTGTTAACCCTCGCTATGACAGACGGCGCAGCTGAAGTCACGAGATTGAGCTCCGTGACTGTGGAGAGTTACCAGGATGTTCCTTGAGCGGATATCACCGCGGATAAACCTCCATGCTTATGGCAGTGTTTGACGGCATCAAGCACTTGATACATGGAACAAGCGTGTTTAAAGCCACTGATGGGGCCGCTGGAACGCATGTAATCTCCGCTGTCCTGCAGGGTTCAGGTAATCCATAATGAGAGTGAAGCTGCTCATTCTCCCCACCCACTGGTAGCTGAATGATGTTGGGGCACAAGGGAGCTTCTCAGTCGTGGAGCATCAGAGCCACTTCAGCAAGCACTGGTTTGGAGGACCAGGCTGAGGAGACAAACAAGATCTGGGTTAGTTTGTCAGTCTTCTGTTCCAGCTGCATGTCAGCTGCAGGTTATAAACACACTTATTCTGCAGGTTTAGCTAACTTACAATGTCAAGATAGCGGTCCGCTGGCGCTTTGGGAACAGCAATTTCAGAGCGACTCACTGTCGCTGAATAAATGTGTTCTCACAGACCTTGGGCCGGTTCCCAAGCGATCAAATGTCCCATCAAACAAAGACACAGTGGATCCTGAAAAGCACACAGAAACAGAAGATGGACTGTAAGTTCCTTGATTGTCAACAGCAGAGCGTTGAAGTTAAAAGTTGATGTAATTTCCAACAACAAATGATGGCCAGTGAAAATGTTGGAGTGGCTAGTAAATTTGAAAAGTCTATAGCATCAATAAAGAGAAAATGAAGACAGAGCGCAGAAATGGCGGCGTTGCTGCCGTAATGGCTCACCTTGGGTAAATCGATTTTGGATCAGAGACACTGTGTCCGGGTGTCTTTTCTGACTTGATCGACGTGACACTGAACCGGACCTCGAACTAGACACTGGAGAGAGCAGAATCGCATCATGGGCCTCAATCTCGGGGACATCTTCTTCCTCCTCAGGGAGAGGACTGGAGGTCTGTAGAGACACTGGTCCTGCTCTCGCAGAACGAAATGCTGGGATTGCCGGAGATGCGGCTCTGCTTTAGGAGGCTGGACTCTGTCCTGGCTCACGCAGGGGAAGAGTTGCTTCACAGCCTTACATGCTCTCGAAGAAGGCACGGACAGCTTTTCTTCCTTTCCTTTCTTAGCTTTTCTGAAACACATGAAGAGCAAAACCATTAGAAATATCCTGACCACAGATTACTGTGAACTACTAATTAAACATGGAAACAGCACAACAAATGTCATTGTCAAATTATTAAGTCTTATTGAGCCCAATGCACATTTACTACATTACTATTGCATACCGTTTTTATGGGCAATGTACCACAGCACATATGCAGAGCACTGGCACTTTTTGCAATAAGTTGTATAAATAATAGTAAAAATGGTGCCAATAGGAATCCATTGCTATTTGCTCTAGTGTACCTTAATCAGTAGCTAAGAAAATATGCTATTCCTGTGAATAACCCCATTGCTATTTACGCTAGTGTGGGTTTTGATACAATTAATTATTGACAGACAGAAATAACAATAAGTAAAGTAACAATGGCTCACTGTGACTGGATTCAGAGCAGATGAATCTGGAACAGGCTTCTCTCGATGATCCTGGAGGAACACGGCACATAAGAAGGTAGCTCCAGATCGGCACACCTGCCCCGCAGACACAGCAGCTCAGGAAACAGCAGGATCCACGGCAGCTGATTTGACCCGGGGGACAGGCGTCCCCGCGATCGCCCAGATGAGCGTCCTGGCCTGAGCCGAGAGACTCTCCACTCGTCCGCCCGCTGAAGAACCGCCGCCGGCCAGCTTTGCACAGCTCTGAAGATTTACTCGCTTTCCTCTTCTTCCTTTGATAGCTGTGCTCTGGAATGAAGAAGAGAAAACAGGAAAATATTAGAACAAACATCTCTAACCACAGATCAGAAATAGATTACTTTTCGACACATTTCTGACAGTGAACTGATTCAAGCTGGAAAATAGTACAGCTCTCTAATAATGAGACATAGAAAAATCTGCAGTTAAGGTAAAGGCCGTGTTTACCTCTTATCGTGGACGCCTTTAGTTGTGTTCAGAGTTCACTAACATGAATCTTTTTAAGTTTAACTGCTTCAAGAACTAGTAAGAATTGTCATGTAGCTTCACCTGCTAAACAATCTCCCTAACTCTGTTTGGGAAGCAGGCACACTCTGCCACTTTAAATCGTTACTAAAGACACATCTTTAACTCTAGCCTACACACAACACTGCCACACCAACTGTCACGCCTCTGGTCAAGGAAGTAAACAGAGTCACTGTATTAGAAAAGTGGGTTCTTTAATGAACAACAAAAGGTGGCGAACAGCTCCAAACTTTAACAAAAAGAACACAGGAACGTCCAAGTTCTTTCCTTATCTGGATATTACTCAGGAATTCCAACGAGAAGAGCAGACAGGCTGATGGAAGACGGCCGGAGTACTGCAAGTTAGTAACCTCACGATCGCCAAGAAGTGGTGAGTGTGGTTTATGAAGGGTGGTTGCTGGAGTGTTACAGGTGTTGCTGATTAGTACTATGATTGGGATTGTGTCCATGTGTGAGTTCAAGAAGGTGAAGTGATGACGTGACACCAACACACTCCTTTTAATATTCAAATCCAAGTAAAGGTTTTTTAGGCTGCATTACTTAGATTTGCTGTAACCGGGAACACCATTCTAAAACACAATGTACTTGTGACATCGAAAGAATGGCATCTACGCTAATATTAGTCCTTGTTTCTTTCTTAAACTGTTTTGCAGTTTGTATCCAGACTTCATCGGAGACCAGAACACCTAGATGCACCATGGACTGACCACCAGATCCTGATGCACACACACACACACACACACACACACACACACACACACACACACACACACACACACACACACACACAGAGACAGACAGAGACAGACATTGCCAGAGAGACAGACAGAGTCACTTCACTCACTCACCACTCAATTTCACTGCCGCTTAAAATTGAAACTGGAAGTTAAGGCTAAGTGTCTGGTCGCAGGAGAACTGACCCCAACTGAGTCTGGCTTCTCCCAAGGCTTTTTCATTCTGTATGGATGGGTTTATGGTTCCTCTGGCTTGTTTGGTTGGGACACTTAACTTCTAGTATTTAAAGTCGAATTGATTACAGAGAATTCGCTCTTAATTTAATAAGAAATTGGTCACTCACGCTACTAGTACATCCCTGTCATTGTACTTTCTACATTATACTGTACAGCGCTTTGATGCAACCTACAGCAAAAGCGCTATATAAAATAAAAATGATTGATTAATTGATTTTATGAATAAATCGCATTACAATTAGTTGTGTTTTTACTAATTAAAATATAAAGTAAATCTTATAAAATTTAGTTACCATTATAACTGCAGTCAGAGCCAAGCTAAACCCCACTATTTAGAACCCATCTGTTTTTGGCATTTTACATCTGTTGTTCACACCTGTGATCCTCATTTAGCAAGGGTATTACAGAGGCCACCATAATACTGACGTGGGTAGTGTGACGACTATAAAAACCCCTGAATAGTGGTGAGGGGGAGTGCCATCTATAGAGTGGTTCCTTCAGAGGACTCTTAGACAGTCTCGGCTTGTATTGATCAATAAAAGTCTGGAATTTTTACACAAAACTTCCAATGCTCGGAGTCTTCTTTAATCCGGGAACGCCAACACCATGCCACGAACAGGATAGAAAAAGGGACAACAGGGTGGACGGTATCATGAATGAAGTTTTGACGAGGGGACAAATACAACAACTTGGCTAAAGGTAAGCAGTTTGCTTCATAGTTAGGGTTGTAAGAAACACAGAACCTACTGTAGAGACACCTATGTTCTTCTAAAAATAATCAACCAAGTGAAGAAAAGATTCTTATAATTGAAAGAAAATTGGGTTTTGATTTCAAAAACACTAAATGTATGCAGTAATCTGTATTTTTCTGTTGATTGGACTTGAGGAGAACAGTAAATGCAGATAGAATATATGTTTGTTTTGTAGATAAAAGGAAAAATCCTGCAGGTGGATTAAAGTTGCTGCTGTGGGTGAGTCCAAGAGAGGTGTCAAATTCTGAATTCAGTGTAATCCTCCTTGGCAATTAAAATTCTAATTTTTGTGGGTATTGACAAATTAATTACATTTCAAACTCCAAGTAAAACGCAGAAAGTAATACAAAACGACAATAGAAAATTCAAAAAGGATAAAGCGACCTGCGGATTATGCCAAAGTGACACAAAGTAAGGTGGTACAATCGGAAAAAGAAGGTTAAAACTGTTTAAAGCTGGATCATGCCAATACCAGACATTAATTGAGGGTTGGTCGTTATTTTGGCCAGCTCTGTTTGTCTTTTATGTTTATTATTAATTTGAAAGATAGATTGCTGAAGGTTACATGTTGAAAAATTCAGATAGGAGTGGAAGAAAAGAATTGAGGTCTGTGTGGGCTAGAATGAGTGTTATTGAATGATCAACTGAAGGACTACGCAGGTATAAAGTTGGAAAAGATTGTTTTCGCTTAACAGAAGTGAACAAGTGAGGCAGAGTACCTGGTTGTTAGGTAATTTGCTGGATTGGAGGAGGAGTATCTATGAAATATTTAGTTTTGTGTTTTAGTGTTCAGAAATTGTTCTATGTAAAGTAGGTAATTATTTGTGTGAGCTTCAACTGAATGTGTACGGTGTGACTGAAGCATGAATGCTGAACCTTTCGTAGTTTTGTCTTGTTTGATTATATAAATGAGCCCTATATATAAAGGACTTATGATAAGTGATTAAATGAATGAGCCCTGTACATAAAGGACATAGCTGGTAAGTGTTAAATAAATGAGCCCTTAGAATAAAGGACACAGTTGATGAAATATGAGCCCTGTAAATAAAGGGAGTGTGTGTTTCATGAATGTATAAATGTATACCGTATAGTTAAAGTTATTGACTAAAGTTAAACATCGCTGAACAGGTTCTGTGACTATATAGTACTGGTGATAAAAGATATCTGGTATAGTAAGTCGTGAAACTTATTGAGGATACATATACGATCTATTGCCATAAAAGTGGCTAATATTGCTGTTTGGTTTGGCGGGCAGACGTTATCGTGAAAAAAAAATACTTAAGAGTCCTCACTTAAGAGCTATTGAAGGGAAAACTATTCTTACAGGTTATACAGGTTGTCTTATAGCTATGATGACAACTCCTAAGAAACATTTTGGGAGCAAAGCATTCTCTGCTTTCTAAAGAACTGATACATAAGCTCTGCAGAAAGTGGCAAAAAGAGAACAAAAAATTTGAGTACTAAAATGGCCTGGAAGAGGAACATTTGAGGTGACATTGTGTGAGGAATGGAAAGTCATTGGTAAAAAATTACAAAACTAAAGGCTTATTCCTGAACCGGAAAAAGAGAAAGAAAAAGACAAAAGAGCAAGAAGTTTTAAAATTATTTAAAAATAGAAGGCGTAAGATTTATTAAAAACCCTAAAAACAGGCTAGAAAAAATTCGTTAGCTAAAACCAAGCAACAAAGAAAAGAAAAGAGGTTAGTAGATCTCTCTGTATGAAATTTGAAGGACAATTTCCATTACTCAAGGGAAAAGTTCAAGTAAAAGAATTTAACTTGGGATGGAAGGGGAAATTGATTTAGAACAAGGGAAGCCAACAGACAGGATGTAAGACTCAAAACTAAACAAATTAAAAAGCCACAAGAAAGCGATTATTTAGACTGCCAGGAGAAATACAGACAGCCTTAGATAAATGAAAATACCATATGAACAAAAATCTCAGTCAGAAAGGGAAATGAGGATCTCAATGAGGAAGTTATTAGAAGTGAAGAAATAACACAAAAATTCAAAGATACAGAAATGAGGTTAAGAGAGTTTGCATCTGATGAGAACAGGAAACACTCCATAAAGGATGATTAAGATCACAAAACAAACAGCTTTCCAATTTTAATTAAGGGTACAAGAGCTCAAATATGCTCCATGGGCACAGATGTAGAGGCTTCATCACCGGTTACCTGACATGCACGTAGGGAGCTGGAAATGATTAGGTGTAAGAAGACAGCAGGCAAACTTCTTTTGGCAGTGGGGGGATGTCAAAGCACTCCTAGCAAAAACTATAGGAGGAATAGCAAGATGAAGAAATCTTACAGGCAGCGTGGCCTCGAGGGAGCAGGACATCTGTTAACATGCACATTGAGTTTGATGCATACTGTCCGGCAGGCACTACGTGCATGAGTACCCCACTAGGGTCGCACCCAAAGCATTGAGGGGAGACCAGTTGGGGGAAACTGAAAATCCCATCACCTATGTACAGAGACAATTGGAAAAGATGAAGACAAGAAACTGAAGGGAATCCAGAAGGTGACCCTCTCTTGCGTCTAAGTGCTTGTTCAAGAAATCCCCTGCACAGAGGCCATGCCACTAACTGTAAAAGCAAGCTGGAGTGATGTGGAAGTCGGCTTGACCTCCAAATCACAAAGAGTTTTGTGATCATGTGACTCATGCGTGTTGAACAACAGTAGAAAAATGGACAACCCACTCCCAGCCCCACTCCAGATCCAGAACCCAGCTCATCATCTCCTGCTGAAGCCATGGAGTGCCAGGCCTGTGCTCACGGGAGGCTGGCAATCATGAGCCTGGGACGCACCACGGAACCATCGCTGAGGAGAGCGACAGAGCCGGGAGCGCCCACCGACCCGAGCCGATTGCGACAGACCAGGTGCGTGAGCGGGCATCAGAGCTTGCCGCGTGGAGACAGCCGATAGCGAGAGCGGGAGTGGAGCCCGCCACTGCACATCGGGCGAGGATGAGCTGATCATCCAACTGGGGCCGCTGGATCTACGTTATGAAACCGGATGTGACCGCGACTGACCAGACTGGGCACCATGTACTCCCGGAGCTGCCGGGCCCGCCCAGCCGTCTTCTGTTGCCCGCCGGCCCGCCCAGCCGCCCTTGTTAGCCCGCCGGGCCCCGCCCAGCCGTCCTGTTAGCCCGCCGCTTTGGCCCGCCCAGCCGCTCCCAGTTAGCCCGCTGGCCCCGCCCCAGCCGCATTGTTAGCCCGCCCGTCCCGCCAGCCATCCTGAGCAGGCCTTCTCAAGAATGTAATTCTAGAGACTGTACCCCAGCGCCCCTCGAGTTCTGTGCCCGCGCCCCGAGCGCCTCGAAGTTCCAGTGCCCGCGCCCGAGCGCCCCCGAGTTCCAGTGCCCGCGCCCAAACGCCTCGAAGTTCCCAGTGCCCGCGCGCCCCGAGCGCTTCCCCGAAGTTCTCCAGTGCGCCCGCGCTTCGCGCCCAGTTTCCCACTCTCCCACCCCTGGTCATACATCGACGGCGATCCCAGCGTTCCCGCGCCATCCTCAGCCACCATCACGAGCTCGCTTCACGGTCTGCCGTCCCCATCGCCGCCGGCGGTGGACGATCCCTTGCTCACCGCCCCGGGCCCCGAAGTCCTCGACTCCTCCTCGGCTCGTGACCCGCCGGCTCCCCTGGCTTCTAGCTCCTCCTTCACCGTGGTCCGCAGTCCACCAGCTTACCAGGCTCCATCGCCCTCCGGCTCGCTTGTCTGTCGCTTCGCATCATCCGCCGCCTCGATTCTCTCCGCCGCCGCCCCTCCATCCCACCGCTCTGTCAGGCTCCCTTCCTCCAAGCCTCAGTCTCAGTCACTTGGCTCGCAGCATCTCTTCGCTTCCCTGTTCTCGCGCCTGTCGCTGGCCGGGCGGCGCCGCTTTCTTGGTCTCTCCAGCGCTCGGGACGTCACTTCCTGGTTTCTTCGCTCGCTCGGCCTCAGTCTCCTGCACCACTCTGCTCTCGCTGGGTCGGCGACTCCATGGAGTCGAAGGCCGCCTCCTCCTCCATGGCTCCTCCCTCCCCGGCGCCACCATGGGACCATCATGGGTGGGCTCTCTGGATTCTCCTGCCCGGACTCCTCCTGTGTCCTCCTGGCTCCTCTCTCTGTGCCCCCTGGACTCCTCTGTCTGCTTGCCCTCTCCAAAGCCGCCCTCCACCGGGAACCTCCCAAGATCCGGCATCCCCAGTCTTGGTGCTGTTTTTGTTAGATGTTGGGCTTAGGTGCGAGGACGCACTTTCCGAGGGGGGGCATTCTGTCACATCTCTGGACTTTGGTTGTTGTTTTTTTGTCTCAGCCATGCTGTCTCGTGCCTCGCCTCCCATTGCTTAATTGTCTTCCAGCTGTGTCTCACGTGGTTAATCTCTGTATTTAAGCCCTGTGTTTTGTGTGCACTCCTGTCGGATCATCAATCGTTACTATGTTTCAAACGTGACTTGTTTTGTTCCCTGAGCTCTTTCGTGGTTTTGTTTTGCCTACCTGCCTTTTTGTATGTTTGTTTTGCCTTTTGGATTAAATCTATTTAAGTTTATTTTTCGAAGGAAGTCTCGAGCGCCCTTTCTCCCGAGAAATCACTGAAACGTGGACATATAAAATTGTCACCACACATTTTAACCAAGTTCTCAAGACCTAATCTAGAAGACCTAATGCTAGAGAGCACCTGTTTACAGTACATGGATGATGTGATCATCTGCTCACCATCTCTAGATCAATGTTTAGAGATTCCATCAAAGTACTAACGAAATTAGCTCAAGAAGGTCACAAAGCATCCAAAACCAAATCAAAACATTGCTTACCAGAAGTAGAATATCTAGGACGCCTGATTTCCTTCTGCACAAAAAGCATTGCACCCATACATCTAGAAGGCATAAGTAAAGTACCCCAGCCACAAACAGTAGGTCAAATGACATATTTCTGGGAATGACTGGTTTCAGTAGTGACTGGATAGAAGATTATGCACAAAACTGACCATTAAGAGATCTCATGAAACAAGCAGGGTTAAGCAAAACTGTGTCCTCTTTAACATGGCACAGATGCCTCAATGGCTTTTGAATCACTCAAAAGAGTTACAAAAGGTACCAGCTTTATACATCGACTAAAACTACTCTCACCTGCATGTTGCAAACAGGGTTGATGGATACGCATCTCGCCACATTAATGCAGGAAACATGTAGCGTAGGAAAAACTGCTTCATAGCTTATTACAGCACCAAACTAGATAATGTAGCTCTGGCGATATCCCCATGCTACCAACAAGGTCTTGTGCAGCACCCATCATGCAAAAAGCATCTAAAATAACTATGGTATACCCAGTTTTGATTTATACACATCACAAAACAGCTGAATTAATTGAATAAGGGAAATTTGTTTTAACACCAAAGCCTGTACATTAGCATGATGTACAACACTACTTACATATCCAGACATTACTATTAAACCATGTAATACCATTAATCCTGCAGAATCGATACTCCTTGAGTATGAAGGTACATCAGCATGATTGTGTAGCAAACTCGTTAGCATTCACCAGATTACGTCCGACCTTTGAATCCGATCCCTGAAGCTGAAGTTACTTACTTTGTAGATGGGTCCAGTTTTAGAGATCACTTAGGCATTCATTCAAGTTATGCTATAATACAGAAAGATGGAGAAGAATTCGTATCGGGTGTTATCTCAACATTGTACACAACCTGTCTCACAACTAGCGAATTAAAAGCTTCCCACGGCCGCATGTACACTCAGCAAAGGACAGACAGCCAATATTTTCACAGATTCCGGCAGACAGGCACATGGTGTGTGTCACTCCTTGGTGCAGTATGGAAACAGAGAGGTTTTTTAAAAGAAGTGGATGGAAATCCACCATTCAGCATGCCGAGCAGATAGAACAACTGATTTCTGCTATGATGTTACCAAAGTATTCAAGTGTTGCCATATGCCCAATACAAAAAAAGGGAAATGACCTTTGTGATTAAAGGAAACAACCTAGCTGACCAGAAGCTAAGAAGGCCCCACAAAAGGTAGCTATATTAGCCCCAGTTATTATAGAACCACAGCCAAGCTTAATGACATAGTCCAATTCAGCAGCAAGGTGTCCATATGAACAGTCAATGTGGCATCAAAGAGTATAACAAAAGATCTACAAAATATCGGCGATCGCTACTAAGGACAAATTATTGCACCCACATCACTTCTAAATATTCTTATTCTAGATGCACATGGTTTGACCATTGTGCAAAGGAAGTCATAAGGAAAATTAAACGACAAGCGATATTGGTCTCTCATACTTATATACATGGTAGGAGAGTTTTGTCTACATGTGAAGTCTAGTTAAATATACAATGTCAGAAAGGGCATAACGACCCCAGTAGGCCATATAATCGCAATTGGTAAAGGTCCTTTCAAACATTTAGTTGCGGATTGCGTAGACACGATAAAACGGTACAGGGAAAAAGAGATACATGCTTGTGGTTGTCGATGCTAGGTTTCTAGCTGGTGGGTAGAAGCAGTACCATCAGCAGATGAGGGAGCAGGAACGGTAATCAAATTTTTGACAAGAGAAGTGTTTCAAGATTTGAATTCCTCTGACAATGGATCAGCTTTTATCCAAAAACTATAAAACAAGTCCTACAGAATTTGAGAATAAAACAAAGACTAGGCTTTGTTTACCATCTCAATCCCAGGACAAGTTGAAAAGTAAATGGCTTTCAACCAAAATTAATAAAATATGTGCAAGCACTAAATTAAATTGGGTTGATGTTTCATTTCTTGCACTGATGCCGAGTTAACATGCAAACTAACCGGAACACACATCTTAACACCTCACCAAATGCTTACTGACATGATGCCTGCACTGTAACAGCAGGTCCAAAGGACCCCACTAGAACACCATAAATGGAGTTAAAATCATACATGAAAGAGCTACCCGCTATCCATAAAGCTATTTAGCGCAGAAAAAGAAAGGAGCTGTTTGAACAGATGGAAACCAGCTGTCCCATCACCCCAGGAGATCAGGTCTATCTGAGAGAGTATCTGGGAAGGAAATGGAACGAGCTAAGAAGGGAAGGGCCGATAACGTCATTAGCAGCAACACCAACTGCTGTCTGGCATGGGAAGTAGCACTTATACCATCTGAACTGTTGCACAAGAGTTCCCAAAGAAAGACTCAGCCACAATACAAAATAATAAAGAACATGCAATAGAGAGAGCTCTGGCAAGACAATGGCTATATTATTGTTGACTACATGCCTGATCAGCACATTTTATGCAAATTTAGGTGGAAAGCTACATGACATTTACTAGTTCTTGAAGCAGTTAAACTTAGATTCGCATGTTAGTGACTCTGAACAATCTGCGAGACGACATCCAACAAGTATGTGTTTTCTACCCATGTCACGTATAAGAGGTAAAACCGGCCTTCACTTTAACTGCAGATTTTTCATGAACTAACATGCTTTTTTTTTTTTGCTTGCCTTCCACTCTTGGCCATTCCACCACTGAATAAAAAAATAAAAAGGTTATTATGACTTTATCTCACAATTCAGATTTTATGGATTACTCGTAATTATGCAGTTATAAAGTCAGAATTCTGCCTTTTTTTATCTTATTTGGCGACACTTTCTGTCTGGCAAAGCACCACGAGATGTGACTCTTACAGGACACGAGGATCCTTACTTTTTTATCATAAACAGAGCTTTATCATAAACAGAGCACACTACAATTACACTCTTTAAAAAAAATAAACCATTATGTAAAGGTAAATGTATTTTGGTATGGGATTTTAATGTTAAGTGCACAAGATTAGATGTTTCCAGGAGGGCAAATTTAAAATCTGATGTGTCTAGAAAATACTTAAATGTGTAAAAACATGACATGATTGATGTTTGAAGGGAACAAAACCCATTTAGGAGTTTTCTAGTAGTCAAGTGGTAATAGGAGATTTAACACAAAGCAGGATAGAATTATGTTTAATTAAAAGGGAAATGTGAAATACAGTTTTTTTTTAGGAATAAGTGATCATTCTGATATTTCAATCAATCATTTTTATTTACATAACGCTTTTAACAACACAGGTTGCATCAAAACACAGTACAGTATAAAGCAGAAGAATACAATGACAGGGATGTATAATGACGAGAGTGAACAATTTGTTATTAAATGCAGAGACGGTCTCTGTAATCAATTCAACGATAATCACTAGAAGTTAAGTGTCCCCAACAAAGCAAGCCAGAGGAACCATAAACCCCATCCATACAGAATGGAGAAAAAAACCTTGGGAGAAACCAGAGTCAGTTGAGGCCTGTTCTCCTCTGACCGGACGCCCAGCACTTAACTTCCAGTTCAATTTTAAACGCAGCTGTGTCAGATAGCGTAAATGACTTAGTGAGTGAGTGAGTGAGTGAGTGAGTGTGTGAGTGAGTGTGAGAGTGAGTGAGTGAGTGAGTGAGTGAGTGAGTGAGTGAGTGTGAGTGTGAGTGTGTGTGTGTGTGTGTGTGTGTGTGTGTGTGTGTGTGTGTGTGTGTGTGTGTGTGTGTGTGTGTGTGTGCATCAGGATCTGGTGATCGGTCCACGGTGCACATCTAGGTGTTCTGGTCTCTGATGAACATAATCTCTGGGTGCTGATCCACCATCTAGTCTGGATACAAACTGTGAAACAGATTAAGAAAGAAACAGGACTAATATTAGCGTAGATGCCATTCTTTTCATGATGTCACAAGTACATTGTGTTTTAGGAGTAGTGTTCCCGGTTCCAGCGGATCGAAATAATGCAGCCTAAAAATCCTTTAACAGATTTGAATAATAAAAAGTGTGTTGGTGTGCTATGTGTAGGCTAGGTTAAAAAAAAGATGTGTCTTTAATCTAGATTTAAACTGGCAGAGTGTGTCTGCTTCCCGAACAGAGTTAGGAGATTGTTCCAGAGATTTTGATATTCTAGGTATTATAAAATGGCCAGAGTTTTGAGAATGCAGCGGACATGCATGACTATAATGTGATAAGAGCTCGCTCAAGTATTGAGGAGCTAAACCATTCAGGGCTTTATAAGTAATTAATAAGATTTTAAAATCCATCCGATGTTTGATAGGGAGCCAGTGCAGTGTTGACAGAACCGGGCTAATATGATCATACTTCCTAGTTCTAGTAACGACTCTAGCTGCTGCGCTTTTGGACCAGCTGAAGTTTATCAAGCGTGCAGAACAACCAACCAATAAAGCATTACAATAATCTAACTCGAAGTCATAAACGCATGAATTAACATTTCTGCATTAGAGGTTGAAAGCATAGGTCGTAATTTGTATATATTTTTAAGACGGAAAAACACAGTCTTACAGATGCTGGAAACATGGTTGTCGGAAGGAAAGATTGCTGTCAAACGGCACACCTAGGTTCCTAACTGATGAAGAACAATTAACAGAGCAGCCATCAAGTGTTAGACAGTGTTCTAGATTATTATATGTGGCGTTTTTAGGTCCAATTATTAGCACCTCCGCTTTTTCAGAATTTAGCATTAAGAAGTTACTCATCATCCAGTTTTTATATCGACTATGCATTCTGTTAGATTCTCAATTTGGTGTGTATCACCAGGCTGCGCTGAAATATAGAGCTGAGTATCATCAGCATAGCAGTGAACGCTAACACTATGTCTCCTGATAATATATCTCCCAGAGGTAACATGTATAGACTGAAAAGTAACGGTCCTAGCACTGAGCCTTGAGGAACTCCATATTTCACTTGTGAGCGATATACCTCCTCATTTACTGCTACAAACTGATAGCGGTCAGATAGATATGATTTAAACCATGCTAAGGCGCTTCCTCTAATGCCAACATAGTTTTCTAGTCTATCCAAGAGAATGTTGTGATCGATGGTATCGAATGCTGCGCTAAGATCTAATAGCACTAATAATGAGATAAAAGCATGATCTGATGATAGAAGCAGGTCATTAGTAACTAGTCATTAGGTCATTAGTAGATGGAATAGGGTCTAACATACATGTTGCTGGTTTAGATGATTTAACAAGTTTGTATAAGTCTTCTTCTCTATAATAGAGAAAGAGTGTAATTTTTCCTCAGGGGATCTATAGCTCACTAACTGATGTGCAACTGTAGCTGACGGCTGCGTAGTTACAATTAAAAAGATGAAAGAAAACAGTTTGTCTCCTTCCTGACCTGGGCACTAGTTGGTCAAGTTGGAACTCTAAGACTATATGCCATATGTCTAGATAGAAGAGCGGCACCACCCCAGGAGGGATGAAGACCATCTCTTTACAACAGGTCCATCCAGAAACTGGGCACCACTTCGACATCAAGCCCAACCCATCATGAGACCCAGCAGTCTGCTGTAAATCTCATCACCCCGGTAGGCAGGAGGGGACCAGAGCATATTACATTGTCCGACATCGTCCTAGCAAATTCACACGCAAAATGTTCTTTACTTTCTTTTCATTTCTTATGTAAATGATTTTTTCATTTCTTATGTTTATGTTTTATTTTTTTCTTTTAAAAATATTCTTTACTTTTTGTAATTATTATTATTATTGTTATTTCTTATGTTAATATCACTAAAAGACACCAATTTGTGACTGGTTATTACAAAAATATATTTTTATTATTATTATTTTGTTTTTTTATATTCTTTACCTTTTTTGGATTTTTAGTTTTTTCATTTATGTTAATTTCACTAAAAAGCCACAGATTTGTGACTGATTATTGCAAAACATTCTTTACTTTTTTTCAATTATTAATTCTTTTTATTTCGTATGTTAATGTCACGAAAAAGCAACAAATTTGTGACTAGTTATTTTTTTAAATATTATACATAAATATGCTTTCCTTTTTAAAAATAGTATTATATATTATTTTTTTTCATTTCTTAATGTCACTAAAAAGCCACAAATTTGTGACTACTTTTTATAAAAATATTATTTACTTTTTTTGTAATTATTTTTTTTTTTTTCATTTCATATGTTAATGTCACTAAAACTTTGTGACTGATTATTTCAAAAATATTCTTTACTTTTTTTGTACTACTACTACTACTACTATATTCTCTGGTATAAAAAATAAAAATAAATAAATGAATAAATAAACATCATCACCCTATCTCTAAGGGAGTGCCCAGCCACCCTACGGAGGAAACTCATTTCGGCCGCTTGTATCCGGGATCTCATTCTTTCGGTCATGACCCAAAGATCATGACCATAGCTGAGAGTAACATTGAAGATCAACCGGTAAATCGAGAGCTTCGCCTTGCGGCTCAGCTCCTTCTTCACCATGACTGTTACGACCCATTTAAAAGAGTGAGGTACCAGTAAGACGTGTTAACGGGATTCCAGCCACAGTCAACAGATGAACAAACGAACATAAGGATTTTAAGGTATTTATTGAGTTTAACAAGTAAAATTAATATAATGAAGGAGCACTGATATCAGAGAGATCCAAGGCCAAAATAATAAACCAAAAGAGCTTAATAAAACAAAATATATAAATTACCTAAGGATAAGGAAAAGAAAATACAAATCATCTTCCCTAACTCCCTAGGCAAAAACACATAACCAAAAATATGTCGAAAATAAAGGGCAGATCTCTCCTACGCTCTAGAGTGGTTACTTCAACATTACACTTCTTTTTGTTATTAACTGAAACCGACAAAACATAACGACGAGGAAGGCAGATGGTCTGTTGGCTGTGGTGGAATCCGAGCTCATCACGCCATGGTCGCAAAACGCCGAATTGAGCTCGCCATGTTTTGGGGCGCCGCCCTTTTAAAGACGTCCCCATCCGGATTCGCCCAATCACGTCCCTCGAAGAAAAGCCAATCCCTGCACACAAATATTCAAAATACACAAACCCCGATGCCGGGTACCGTAACACCCCCACACACAAATAAAAACAACTTTTAGTTGATTTTACATGAAATCAAAAGAACGAGACAAGGCATCGCCAATACGTTGTCCTTACCCTTTTATACCGAATTTCTAAATTATAATCCTGAATAAATAAGGACCAACGCATGATTCTTTGATTTGAATTTCGCATACGTGATAGAAAAACTAAGGGATTGTGGTCGGTAAAAATAATTACAGGGGCAGAACTCGATCCAACATACACTTCAAAATGTTGCAAAGACAGTAACAAAGCGAGTGTCTCTTTCTCGATTGTGCTGTAGTTTTTCTGGTGCGTAAAAATTTTCTCTAGAGAAGTAGGCTACAGGATGCTCCACTCCATCGTCATCATCCTGAAGCAGAACCGCGCCAGCTCCGGTGGCACTGGCATCAACATCAATTCTAAAATCACGGAATAATTCGGAGCGAAAGCACTGGAGCATTACACAATAGCGCTTTTACAGAATCGAAAGCATGTTGGCACTCAGTAGACCACAGAAATTTTTGAGAGGCACGAAGCAAATTAGTTAGAGGCAAAACAACATCAGAAAAATTTCGCAAAATGCTCTATAATAACCTGCCATGCCTAAAAACGCAGCGAAGTTCGCGTTTAGTCTGAGGTACTGGAAAATCAACAACCGCCTGCACTTTTTGAGCAACAGGACGTGCTTGACCTTGTCCTACTTGTTTTCCCAAGTAAGTTACCGTTGCTTTGGCAAACTCACATTTAGCCAAATTTAACGTAAGGGAGGCTTTAAGCAGATGCGTGAAAACAGTGGATAACGTGCTCACATGTTCTTTCCAAGTAGAAGAATACACCACAATATCGTCCAAATAAGCCTTACAATTTTCCACATCGCCTAACACGGTGTTCATGAGGCGTTGAAATGTTGCTGGAGCGTTCCGTAGTCCGAAAGCCATCACTGTGTAATTAAGGAAGTTATCTGGAGTGACAAATGCAGAGATTTCGGCTGCCCGTTCTGTTAAGGGAACTTGCCAATAACCCTTCAGAAGGTCTAATTTCGTCACAAACCGAGCCGACCCCACATTATCCACACAATCTTCCATTAAAGGCAAGGGAAACGAGTCAGGTTTCGTAATTGCATTTACCTTAATCGGTGCAAAAACGATGAGATCCATCGGGCTTCGGGACGAGTAGACAAGGCGAAACTCCACGCACTGGAACTAGGCACAGCTAAATCATTTTCCACTAAATATTTCACCTCAGACTTGATCATTTTTCGTTTAGCTGGATTTACTCCATAGGCATTTTGTTTGATTGGTGGGTGATCGCTTACTTCAATGTCATGTTTAATTACAGACGCTTGAGTCGGAACATCAGAAAACAACCCAAGAAAAGAGTGAATTAATCTCACAATGTCAGCTTTCTGCTCTTCAGTTAAGTGCAGCAAATGAAAGTTGAGGTCTGACAGAATTTCAGAATTATTTAATCGGACACCAGACACAGGAACACTTCGACGGCATATATCGTCGTCAGCTATACTGGCCGGTGATACCGTATCGCGGAGGCCACTGGGATAATAGTGCGTTTTAGCACTTCTCCTTATCTCGAGAAACGTAACCTTTAAGCATGTTAATATGGCACACCGCGTTTTTTCTCCCCGATCGGGAGTACCGATAATATAGTCAGTATCGCTGAGCTTCCGATCAACAACATAAGGTCCAGAAAACTTTGCCTGCAAAGCAGAGCCAGGAACTGGTAACAAAACCAAGACTTTGTCTCCTTTCTGAAATGAACGAAACACGGCATCCTTGTCAAAGCAACTTTTCATCTTTTTCTGAGCCCCCTGCCAAAGCTGACTTGGCTAGCTCACGAGCTTTATGAAGGCGTTTCTCGAAATGAGCTAACATAATCCAGCAGATTTACGTTGGACTTCGCGTCAGACAACCAATTCTCTTTCAGGAGTTTAAGTGGACCTCGCACTGTATGACCAAAAACCAACTCTGCGGGGCTAAAACCTAAAGACTCCTGAACAGTTTCTCTGAGGGAAAATAAAAGCAAAGGTATTCCATCATCCCATTCTTTTTCACACTCAGTGCAATACGTCTTTAGCATGGTCTTTAACGTTTGATGAAATCGTTCGAGTGCTCCCTGTGACTCAGGATGGTAAGCGCTCGAAACAACATGCTGAATATGTAACTGAGACAGAATTTGATTGAACAGCCGGGACATAAAATTCGTTCCTTGATCAGTTTGGACGACCTTCGGAAGTCCAAAAGTAGAAAAGAAAAGAGTCAGGGCCTTCACAATTGCTTTTGCTCTCAGTGATCGAAGTGGTATAGCCTCGGGGAAGCGCGTCGCTGCGCACATTAGCGTAAGCAAATACGTATGACCGGATTTCGTCTTCGGTAAAGGTCCCACACAATCTAAAATAATGCGCTCAAACGGTTCACCGACAACATGGATCGGTTGAAGAGGTGCAGAAGGAATAGTCTGATTAGGTTTTCCAACCATTTGGCAGACACGACAAGATCGGCAGTACTTGGCAACGTCAGACCTTATACCAGGCCAAAAGAAATGACGGGTTACTCGATAAAATGTTTTGGTAATTCCGAGATGACCTGCAACGTTATCATGCGCAACACTCAGCACTTGGTCACGAAATCTTTTGGGAACTACCAACTGGTAAAGCGTGTCCCAACCCGAATTATCGGATTTTGAAGGAGTCCATTTTCGCATTAAAACTCCGTCTTCATAAAAATAACCAACTGGTTTGCTCACATCATCCTTTTCTAGGACAGCAGAGTCTCGGCAGCACATGAGCGATAGATCTTGTTTTTGCTCAGCAGCAAACGTCGCACGGTCGATAGCCAGCAACAGGTCCACAGGCTTAGCGTCAGCACCACTGACAGGAGACAGCGACATAGACACAGACTCATCAGGCTGTAACAGGACAGAGTCAGAATCATCCTGATCAACAAGGAAACTATCAGAGAGTTCAACAACATCAGGAAACTGACTGGGCTCGAGTAATGACGCACGCAGGGAACACAGTTAAATCTCCCGCATTTTTTCTAAAAGCAGAAGTCGCAAGCGGATTCTCAATGACTTCAGGAACGGGATGTACTTTTCCACCTGCCAAGTCATTTCCAACGATCATGGTAACTCCCTTCACAGGCAACTGCATTCGTACAGCCACCTTTACGAAACCGGTTATCAAATCGGAACGAATATGCACTTTATGCAAGGGAACCTTCACAACTCCCATTTCAATTCCCTGAACCAAAACATCAGAGCCACAGTACGCCTCCTTCAAAACGGCAACGCACTTTCTAAAATGAAGGACTGGGCGGTTCCTGTATCACGCAGCCAGGTAACAGGAACTTCATCCTCCTCTAAACCACTGATAGAGATCAGACCCTGACCAGTAAAGGGTTAGAAAACAGAATCAATTGCAAACGATTCCGTACTAATAGTTCGTACGAAGCCAACACTTTTTGTTTGCTTAAACTTATTTTTCTTTTTCAAAACGGGACATGCCGCGATCAAATGACCATTCTCATGGCAATAAAAACAAGCACGCACGTCAGGTGATCCTGATAATTTCGTTAGTTTAGATGTTTTAAATTTATCCGAATTCGTGGAATATGTTAATTCTTGTGGAGCCGGTGATACAAATAAATTTTTGTGCGTTAATACAAATTCATCAGCGCACACTGCAGCCTCAGCAAGAGTGGAAACCTTCTTCTCGTTTAAATATACGACTATTTTATCTGGTAACGAGTTTTTAAAATCTTCGATTAAAACAAGTTCACGAAGCTGCTCAAAATTAATCGTTTTACTCGACTGGCACCACTTATCAAAGAGAACGCACTTTTCACGAGCATACTCAACGAATGTTTGATTGGCAGTTTTCAAATGCGAACGAAACTTTTGGCGATAAGCTTCGGGAACAAGCTCGTAAGCTCTCAAAACAGCAGACTTCACTTTTTCGTAATCTAAACTGTCATTAATAGACAACGCAGAACAAACTTCTTGAGCCTTACCAATCAAACGACACTGCAACAAAAGAGGCCATACGTCTTTAGGCCATCGCAAAGCTACGGCAATGCGCTCAAAAGCGCCGAAATACGAATCCACCTCGGACTCCCGGAACGGTGGCACGAGATTAATCTGCTTACACACATCAAAATCAGACGAATTAGCAGCAGGCACAGACGACAATGAGTTGTCACTTTGGCTCGATCCCCGACTATCTGGAACTAGAGCAGGAGTGGGTCTCGAATCACTGGGTAGTCGGTGACCAACCTGCGTCTCCAATTCACATTGTCTAAAACGTAGCACTTGCGTAGTGTGCTCTTGACGCTTTATTTCCAAATCAAGTTTCTTTAGTTGGATAGCCAGTTTTAAATCTGCCGTACCCAAACCAGTAAGTGAACGAAGCGCTTCACCACCTAAACCCTGTTCCTCAGCGCTCGCCCTCTCACCCGCGTTTCCATCATCACTCTCAGGACCTTGAGCCGCTGATAACACACCCTGTTGTGCTAAAGCTACTTCTATCACATCCCTCACTTCTTTTTTACGAGCTGTTTTTGTGATAGGAATGTCATAAAAATCGGCAATCAAATAAAGATCGTTCTTACGACATAACTCTAAAGCTGCATAAGAGGGTTTCTGACGAAATGCTTCAATACTAAATTCCATTGTTAAGCGTTTTATATTCCTCTCCCTAACACACAAGACAAAAACTGCCAATCAAAATTATTGATCAAAATCGAAACGAGAAGGAATACATACCATAGGACGAGCCCCCATTTGTTACGACCCATTTAAAAGAGTGAGGTACCAGTAAGACGTGTTAACGGGATTCCAGCCACAGTCAACAGATGAACAAACGAACATAAGGATTTTAAGGTATTTATTGAGTTTAACAAGTAAAATTAATATAATGAAGGAGCACTGATATCAGAGAGATCCAAGGCCAAAATAATAAACCAAAAGAGCTTAATAAAACAAAATATATAAATTACCTAAGGATAAGGAAAAGAAAATACAAATCATCTTCCCTAACTCCCTAGGCAAAAACACATAACCAAAATTATGTCGAAAATAAAGGGCAGATCTCTCCTACGCTCTAGAGTGGTTACTTCAACATTACACTTCTTTTGTTATTAACTGAAACCGACAAAACATAACGACGAGGAAGGCAGATGGTCTGTTGGCTGTGGTGGAATCCGGAGCTCATCACACCATGGTCGCAAACGCCGAATTGAGCTCGCTATGTTTTGGGGCACCGCCCTTTTAAAGACGTCCCCATCCGGATTCGCCCAATCACGTCCCTCGAAGAAAAGCCAATCCCTGCACACAAATATTCAAAATACACAAACCCCGATGCCGGGTACCGTAACAATGACAGACCAGTACAGCGACCGCATTACTGCAGAAGCTGCACCTGTCGATCTCTCGTTCCATCCTCCCCTAACTCCTCCACCTGAGGCAGGAGCTCCCCACCAACCTGAAGGGGACAAGCCACCCTTGTCCGACTGAGAACCATTGCTTCAGGCTTAGAGGTGTTGATTCTCATCCCAGCCGCTTCACACTCAGCTGCAAACCTCCCCAGCGCACACTGTAGGTCTTGGCAAAAAGCAGAGACGCTATCCTGTGGTCGCCAAACAGACCCTCTCCAGCCCCCAGCTGCGCCTAGAAATCCTATCCATAAAAATAATGAACAGGACCGGTGACTAAGGCAGCCCTGTCCGAGTCCAACATGCACTGGGAACAAGTCTGACTTAATGCCGGCATCAATGCCTGCTCTGATCATACAGGGACCGGACAGCCCTTAACAATGGGCCTCTTAACCCGTATTCCCAGAGCACCCCCCAAAGGACACCACAAGGAACCCGGTGGAATGCCTTCTCCAAATACACAAATCGCATGTGGACTGGTTGGGCAAACTCCCAGGAACCCTCCAGTATCCTGAAGAGGGTATAGAGCTGGTCCAGTCTTCCACGTCCAGGACAAAACCCGCATTGAAGCTGAGGTTCCACTATCGGACGGATTCTCCTCTCTAGTACCCTGGCATAGACTTTCCCAGGGAGGCTGAGGAGTGTGATCTCCCAATAGTTGGAGATCACCCTCCGGTCCCCCTTCTTAAAAAGAGGAACCACCACCCCGGTCTGCCAGTCCAGAGGCGTGTCAGCCAAGACAGCCCCACAACATCCAGAGACCTGAGGTAGTCTGGGCGGATCTCGTCAAGCTTCTCAACAACCTCAGTGACCTCAGCCAGGGTGATGGTCGAGTGCCCCCCCTGGGAGGATTGAGGAGATCCTCAAAGTATTCCTTCCACCGCCCGACAAATTCCCCAGTCGTGGTTAGCAGGTAGAGACCTGCTAATTTTTCAGTCCCGCTCCCGCAAGGTTCTGTCCCGCTCCCGCAACAATATAGATTTTTTTTTTCGCTCCAGCCCGCAATATTCAAGTTTTGTCCCGCTCCTGCCCGCATGTAAACATTAAAACTGTGTACACATGACGCTTCAGACCTGAAGTTCCAGAATTGTGGCTGCTGTATGCGAGTATTTTGCTGCATTTGTCGCAGCTCGCAAAGGAAGGTGTGCTTTCCATACCGTCACATACTATAGAAAAACATCCAAATATCGGATTTCCCTTTGTTTGGCTTTGTAGTTCTGTATGTTCCTTTCTTTAATAATGAACTAATATATGTAGCACTAAGTGCTCCACCTGTGTCATGCTCTTCAGACATTTTGCCTCGGTGTGGGTCTTTGGTCTTTGTTCCTCGCAAGAACCACGTGAGAATTTACGTTATTTTGAGTTGTTCTTGTTGCTTTTGTGCAGCAGATAAATAATATTTTATTTCTTTTTAACAATTTAATTTAAAGATATTTCCATTTTGCGGGAGTCCCGCAAATAATTTTATTCTCCCGCAACCCGCACACACACGAGGACCTTACCGCCCGCACCCGCGTTCACATATCAGGCCCGATAGGACTCCTTCTTCAGCTTGACGGCATCTCTTTCTTCCGGTGGGGTTGCCGCCACGACATGCACCGGAGACTTTACGGCCACAGCTCCGGACGGCTGCATTGACCAAAGAGGCAGAGAACATAGTCCACTCGGACTCAACGTCTCCAGCCTCCCTCTGGATCCGGTCAAAGTTCTGCCGGAGGCGAGAGTTGAAGATCTCCCTGACAGGGGTCTCTGCCAAACGTCACGGTACGTTTGGGCCTGCCAAGTCTGTCTGGCCTCCTCCCAATCCAACTCACCATCAGGTGGTGATCAGTTGACAGCTATGCCCCTCTCTTCACCCATACGTGTCCAAGACATGCGGCCCTAGATCAGATGATACAACCACAAAGTCAATCATCGACCTCCGCCCTAGGGTGTCCTGATGCCACTTGTACTGGTGGACACCCTTATGCTTGAACATGGTGTTTGTTATGGACAGACCATGATTAGCACAGAATTCCAACAACAGAACACCACTCTGGTTTAGATCGGGGGGCCGTTCCCCCCAATCACGGTGAGCGTTGAAGTCCCCCAGCAGGACGATAGAGTCCCCGGTTGGATCGCTTTCCAGCACCCCTCCCAAGGACTCCAAGAAGGCCAGGTACTCTACACTGCCATTCGGCCCGTAGGCACAAATGACAGTGAGAGTCCTTCCCCGACCCAAAGTCGCAGGGAGGCGACCCTCTCGCCCACCGGGATAAACTCCAACACATGGTGGCTAAGCTGGGGGCTATAAGCAAGCCCACACCTGTGTGCCGCCTCACGAGAAGTTGGGTTCCAGAGCCCAAGCTGCGCGTGGAGGTGAGCCCAACTATCTCTAGCCGGTACCTCTCAACCTCCTGCAAGAACTCAGGCTCCTTCCTCCCCAGAGACGTAACATTCCATGTCCCTAAAACCAGATTCTGTGTCCAGGGGTTGGTGGGCCCACGGGAGGATGGCCCCACGCTGCTGTTTCGGGCTGTGCCCGCCACCAGGCGCGCCGCGCATGCCGGCCCTAGCCCCAGGCCTGGCTCCGCACCAGGCGACGCAACGTTATTTTTGTTGTTCATAAGGGGTGGGGTGGACCGCTCTTAGTCTGGCTTGTCACCTAGGACCTGTTTGCCTTGGGATACCCTACCAGGAGCCCCGGACAACCTAGATCCTAGGGTCATTCAGGCACTCAAACCCCTCCACCACGTTAAGGTGGCGATCCTAGGAGGGGATAATTACTTTTTTGTAATAATTATTCATTTTCTTATGTTAATGTCACTAAAAAGCCACAAATTTGTGACTGATTATTACAAAAATATTTTTTTTTCAAAAGTATTTTTACTTTTTTTTAAATTTCTTATGTTGTTTTATTTTTTTTCTTTTCAAAACTTTTCTTTACTTTTTTATAATTTTTTTTTCATTTCTTATGTTAGTCACTAAAAAGCCACCAATTTGTGACTGATTATTACATAATTTTTTTTTCAAAAATATTTTTACTTTTTTCATTTCTTATGTTGTTTTTTTCTTTAAAAATGTTTCTTTACTTTTTGTAATTATTTATTTTATCATTTCTTATGTTGTTTTCTTTTTTTTCTTTTAAATTTTTTTTCTTTACTTTTTATAATTATTTATTTTATCATTTCTTATCTTGTTTTATTTTTTTTTCTTTTCAAAACTTTTCTTAACTTTTTTTGTAATTATTATTCTTTTTTTTTTTATTTCTTATGTTAATGTCACTAAAAAGCCACCAATTTGTGACTGATTATTACAAAAATATTCTTTTTTATTATTATTATTATTTTCTTTTCAAAAATATGCTTTACTTTTTTTTTTTTTTTTTCTTATGTTAGTCACTAAAACGCCACAAATTTGTGACTGATTATTACAAAAAAATTTTTTTTTCAAAAGTATTTTTACTTTTTTTCATTTCTTATGTTGTTTTTTTTCTTTAAAAATTTTCTTTACTTTTTTTAAATTATTTATTTTATCATTTCTTATGTTGTTTTATTTTTTTCTTTTTAAATTTTTTTTTACTTTTTATAATTATTTATTTTATCATTTCTTATGTTGTTTTATTTTTTTTTCTTTTCAAAACTTTTCTTTACTTTTTTTTTCATTTCTTATGTTAATGTCACTAAAAAGCCACCAATTTGTGACTGATTATTACAAAAATATTCTTTTTTTTTATTATTCTTTTTTCTTTAAAAATATATGCTTTACTTTTTTTTTTTTTGTTTCTTATGTTAGTCACTAAAACGCCACAAATTTGTGACTGATTATTACAAAAATATATATATATTTTTTCAAAAGTATTTTTACTTTTTTTTCATTTATGTTGTTGTTTTTTTTTTCTTTAAAAAATTTTCTTTACTTTTTGTAATTATTTTGTTTTCATTTCTTATGTTAGTCACTAAAAAGCCACCAATTTGTGACTGATTATTACAAAAATATTTTTTTTTTTCAAAAGTATTTTTACTTTTTTCATTTCTTATTATGTTTTTTTAATTTTCTTTACTTTTTTAAAATTATTTATTTTATCATTTCTTTTGTTGTTTTATTTTTTTCTTTTTTAAATTTTTCTTTACTTTTTATAATTATTTATTTTATCATTTCTTATCTTGTTTTATTTTTTTTTTTCAAAACTTTTCTTTACTTTTTTTTAATTATTATTCTTTTTTTCATTTCTTATGTTAATGTCACTAAAAAGCCACCAATTTGTGACTGATTATTACAAAAATATTCTTTTTTTATTATTATTTTTTTCCTTTCAAAAATATGCTTTACTTTTTTTTTTTCTTATGTTAGTCACTAAAATGCCACAAATTTGTGACTGATTATTACAAAAATATATATATATTTTTTCAAAAGTATTATTACTTTTTTTCCATTTCTTATGTTGTTTTATTTTTTTCTTTTCAAAACTTTTCTTTGCTTTTTTTTGTAATTATTTATTTTATCTTTTCTTATCTTGCTTTATTTTTTTTCTTTTCAAAAAATTTTTATTTTTTTTTTTTTTTCAAAACTTTTCTTTATTTTTTTGTAATTATTATTCTTTTTTTCATTTCTTATGTTAATGTCACTAAACAGCCACCAATTTGTGACTGATTATTAAAAAAATATTCTTTTTATTATTATTTTTTTTTTTTTTTTTTCAAAATATGCTTTACTTTTTTTTTTTTTCATTTCTTATGTTAGTCACTAAAACGCCACAAATTTGTGACTGATTATTACAAAAATATTATTTTTTTTTTTCAAAAGTATTTTTACTTTTTCATTTATGTTGTTTTTTTTTTCTTTAAAAATTTTCTTTACTTTTTTGTAATTATTTTGTTTTCATTTCTTATGTTAGTCACTAAAAAGCCACCAATTTGTGACTGATTATTACAAAAATATTTTTTTTCAAAAGTATTTTTACTTTTTTTCATTTCTTATTATGTTTTTTTAATTTTCTTTACTTTTTTAAAATTATTTATTTTATCATTTCTTATGTTGTTTTATTTTTTTCTTTTTAAATTTTTTCTTTACTTTTTATAATTATTTATTTTATCATTTCTTTATCTTGTTTTATTTTTTTCTTTTCAAAACTTTTCTTTACTTTTTTTTTAATTATTATTCTTTTTTTTTCATTTCTTATGTTAATGTCACTAAAAAGCCACCAATTTGTGACTGATTATTACAAAAATATTCTTTTTTATTATTATTATTTTTTCTTTTCAAAAATATGCTTTACTTTTTTTTTTTTCTTATGTTAGTCACTAAAATGCCACAAATTTGTGACTGATTATTACAAAAATATATATATATTTTTTTCAAAAGTATTATTACTTTTTTTTTCATTTCTTATGTTGTTTTATTTTTTTCTTTTCAAAACTTTTCTTTGCTTTTTTGTAATTATTTATTTTATCTTTTCTTATCTTGCTTTATTTTTTTCTTTTCAAAAAATTTCTTTATTTTTTTTTTTCTTTCAAAACTTTTCTTTATTTTTTTGTAATTATTATTCTTTTTTTCATTTCTTATGTTAATGTCACTAAACAGCCACCAATTTGTGACTGATTATTAAAAAAATATTCTTTTTATTATTATTATTTTTTTTTCAAAAATATGCTTTACTTTTTTTTTTTCATTTCTTATGTTAGTCACTAAAACGCCACAAATTTGTGACTGATTATTACAAAATATTATTTTTTTTTTTCAAAAGTATTTTTACTTTTTTTCATTTATGTTGTTGTTTTTTTTTTTCTTTAAAAATTTTCTTTACTTTTTGTAATTATTTTGTTTTCATTTCTTATGTTAGTCACTAAAAAGCCACCAATTTGTGACTGATTATTACAAAAATATTTTTTTTCAAAAGTATTTTTACTTTTTTCATTTCTTATTATGTTTTTTTTTATTTTCTTTACTTTTTTTAATTATTTATTTTATCATTTCTTATGTTGTTTTATTTTTTTCTTTTAAATTTTTTCTTTACTTTTTATAATTATTTATTTTATCATTTCTTATCTTGTTTTATTTTTTTTTCTTTTCAAAACTTTTCTTTAATTTTTTTGTAATTATTATTCTTTTTTTCATTTCTTATGTTAATGTCACTAAAAAGCCACCAATTTGTTACTGATTTGTATAAAAATATTCTTTTTATTATTATTATTATTTTCTTTTCAAAAATATGCTTTACTTTTTTTTTCATTTCTTATGTTAGTCACTAAAATGCCACAAATTTGTGACTGATTATTACAAAAATATATATATTTTTTCAAAAGTATTATTACTTTTTTTTCCATTTCTTATGTTGTTTTATTTATTTTTTTCAAACTTTTCTTTGCTTTTTTTGTAATTATTTATTTTATCTTTTCTTATCTTGCTTTATTTTTTTTTCTTTTCAAAACTTTTCTTTATTTTTTTCTTTTCAAAACTTTTCTTTACTTTTTTGTAAATATTTTGTTTTCATTTCTTATGTTAGTCACTAAAAAGCCACCAATTTGTGACTGATTATTAAAAAAATATTCTTTTTTTTATTATTATTAATTTCTTTTCAAAAATATGCTTTTTTTTTTTTGTCATTTTCTTTTTCATTTCTTATGTTAATGTCACTAAAACGCCACAAATTTGTGACTGAATATTACAATTTTTTTTTTTCAAAAGTATTTTTACTTTTTTTCATTTCTTATGTTGTTTGATTTTTTTGCTTTTCAAAACTTTTCTTTACTTTTTTTGTCCTTTTTTTATTTCTTATGTTAGTCACTAAAATGCCACAAATTTGTGACTGATTATTACAAAAATATATTTTTTTTTCAAAAGTATTTTTACTTTTTTCCATTTCTTATGTTGTTTTATTTTTTTTTTCTTTTCAAAACTTTTCTTTGCTTTTTTTGTAATTATTTATTTTATCTTTTCTTATCTTGCTTTATTTTTTTTTCTTTTCAAAACTTTTCTTTATTTTTTTGTAATTATTATTCCTTTTTTCATTTCTTATGTTAATGTCACTAAAAGCCACCAATTTGTGACTGATTATTAAAAAATATTCTTTTTATTATTATTTATTTCTTATTATTAATTTCTTTATTATTTTCAAAAATATGCTTTACTTTTTTTGTCATTTTCTTTTTCATTTCTTATGTTAGTCACTAAAACGCCACAAATTTGTGACTGATTATTACAATTTTTTTTTCAAAAGTATTTTTACTTTTTTCATTTCTTCTGTTGTTTTATTTTTTTCTTTTCAAAACTTTTCTTTACTTTTTTTGTAATTATTATTCTTTTTACTTTTTTTCATTTCTTCTGTTGTTTTATTTTTTTCTTTTCAAAACTTTTCTTTACTTTTTTGTAATTATTATTCTTTTTACTTTTTTTCATTTCTTATGTTGTTTGATTTTTTTTTCCTTTTCAAAACTTTTCTTTACTTTTTTTTTGTAAATTAATTTGTGAAGCACTAAGTAACTATGTTTCCATGCACTTTTTCTATGTTTTAGTTTCTACAGACAGCAGCACTCTGAAATATTACATTCTTTTCATTCTTTGTATTTTGCTGTCTGCCTGTGCTCTGATGTGCATGAAAACAGTCTTCGTTTTACCTAGACCTCCAGAGTATCATCCAGCGGTGCTCTTCCAGCTGCTGGAGCGTCAGCCGGTGAGCTGGATTACGGCTCAAACTATGGAAAATAAGGTCATGGTACGCTGGGAAGAGTTCAGAGAGAGCATGGTTAGTATCCTCACATCAAACGTAACAGTAAACGTCATCTGAACAGGAAAACTGAGTGCTCACCAGTGGATAAGGTGGGATCCATCTTGAGGTAGCCATGCTGAATGGCATCAAAGCTTTCAAATGGCAGATATCTGTGCATGATCTCAAAGAGCAGAACTGCCAGTGCCCAGACGTCTGCTTCTGCGGCGTGGAAAACAGAGTGCATGAGGACCTCAGGAGGGGTGTATGCCTCTGATCCTGTTCAAAAAAAAAGACACACGGTTTCAGTGCTTCTGTACGCTTCACCATCAACAACACAACGTCACGTGATCATCAGCAGGACTCACCTTGGTATTCGCTGCTGTTAAATCCTCGCTGCGGATCAGACGAGCGCAGCGGAAGTCAATGAGATTGAGCTCCAGACTGTGGAGAGTTACCAGGATGTTCCTTGAGCGGATATCACCGTGATAAACTCCATGCTTATGGCAGTGTTTGACGGCATCAAGCACTTGATACATGAACAAGCGTGCTTGTGCTTCACTGATGGGGCCGTTGAACAAGATGTAATCCTCCAAGGTCCTGCAGGGTTCAGGGTAATCCATAATGAGAGTGAAGCTGCTCTCATTCTCCACCCACTGGTGTAGCCGAATGATGTTGGGGCACAAGGGAGCTTCTCCCAGCCGGAGCATCAGAGCCACTTCAGCAAGCACCGGTTTGGAGTGACCAGGCTGAGGAGAGACAAACACAAGATCTGTTAGTTTGCCGTCTTCTGTTCCAGCTGCATGTCAGCTACAGGTTATAAAACACACTTATTCTGCAGGTTTAGCCAACTTACAATGTCAAGATAGCGGTCCGCTTTGCGCTTGGGAATACACTTCAGAGCGACCTTCACTTTGTCGCTGAATAAATGTGTTCCCTCATAGACCTTGCCGAAGTTCCCGGAAGCGATCAAATGTCCCACTTCAAACAAAGACACAGTGGATCCTGAAAAGCACACAGAAACAGAAGATGGACTGTAAGTTCCTTTGATTGTCAACAGCAGAGTTGAAGTTAAAAGTTGATGTAATTTCCCAACAACAAAATGATGGCCAGTGAAAATGTTGAGTGGCTAGTAAATTTGGAAAAGTCTATAGCATCAATAAAGAGAAAATAAGACAGAGCAGAAATGACATGTTGCCAAGCGGTAATGGCTCACCTTGGGGCAAATCGATTTCTGGATCAGGAGACACTGTGTCCGGTGTCTTTTCTGACTTGATCGACGGTGACACTGAACCGGACCCGGAACCAGACACTGGAGAGAGCAGAACTGCATCATGGGCCTCAATCTCGGGGACATCTTCTTCCTCCTCAGGAGAGGACTGGAGGTCTGCAGAGACCTGGTCCTGCTCCTCCGGCAGAACGAGCTGGGATTGCTCGAGATGCGGCTCTGCTTTAGGAGGCTGGACTCTGTCCTGGTCACAGCAGGGGAAGAGCTGCTTCACAGCCTTACATGCTCTCCGGAAGAAGGCACGGACAGCTTTTCTCTTCCTTCCTTTCTTAGCTTTTTCTGAAACACATGAAGAGCAAACCATTAGAAACATCCCTGACCACAGATTACTGTGAACTACTAATTAAACATGGAAACAGCACAACAAATGTCATTGTCAAATTATTAAGTCTTATTAAGTCTACCGTACATTTAATACATTACTATTGCATACTGTTTTATAATGTACTACAGTACGGAGATGCAGATAATTGGCACTTTTTGCAATAAGTTGTATAAATAACAGAAAATGGTGCCAATAGAATCCATTGCTATTTGCTCTTAGTGTAAATTGAATCAGTAGCTAAGAAAATATGCTATTTTCCCTGCAAAATAACCTCTATTGCTATTTACGCTTAGTGGAAACAGATGCTGCCAATTAATTATTGACAGACAGAAATAACAATAAGTAAAGTAACAATGGCTCACTGTGACTCGGATTCAGAGCAGATGAATCTGGAACAGGCGTTTCCTCGATGATCCTGGAGGAACACGGCACATACAGCGGCAGCTCCAGATCGGCGCACACCTGCCCCGGCAGACACAGCAGCTCAGGAACAGCAGGATCCACGGCAGCTGACGGACCTGGGACAGGCGTCCCCTCATGATCGTCCAGATGAGCGTCCGTCTGAGCTGAGAGACTCTCCACTCGGTCCGGCCCGCGGAAGAACCGCCGCTTCACAGCTTTGCACAGCTTCCTGAAGACGACTCTCGCTTTCTCCTTCTTCCCTTTGATAGCTGTGCCTGGAATGAAGAAGAGAAAACAGAAAAATATTAGAAACAAACATCTCTAACCACAGATCAGAAACAGATTACTTTTCGACACATTTCTGACAGTGAACTGATTCAAGCTGAAAATAGTACAGCTCTAATAATGAGACATAGAAAAATCTGCAGTTAAGGTAAAGGCCGGTTTTACCTCTTATCGTGACGTCTTAGTTGTGTTCAGAGTCTACTAACAGCGAATCTTTAAGTTTAACTGCTTCAAGAACTAGTAAGAATTGTCATGTAGCTTTCCACCTGCTAAACAATCTCCCTAACTCTGTTTGGGAAGCAGGCACACTCTGCCACTTTAAATCAATATTAAAGACACATCTTTTTAACTTAGCCTACACATAACACACCAACTGTCACGCTCTGGTCAAGGAAGTAAACAGAGTCACTGTAATAGAAAAGGGGTTCTTTAATGAACAACAAAAAGGTGGCGAACAGCCTCAAACTTTAACAAAAAGAACACAGGAACGTCCAAGTTCTTTCCTTTATCTGGATATTACTCTCCAGGGGAATTCCAACGAGAAGAGCAGACAGGCTGACGGGAAGACGGCCGGAGTACTGTGTTAGTAACCTCAAGGATCGCCGTTGTGGAAGTGGTGAGTGTGGTTTATGAAGGGTGGTTGTTGAGTGGTTACAGGTGTTGCTGATTAGTACTCGGGTGATTGGGATTGTGTCCATGTGGTGAGTTCGGTTGAAGGTGGAAGTGATGACGTGACACCAACACACTTTTTATTATTCAAATCCGTTAAAGGTTTTTTAGGCTGCATTACTTAGATTTGCTGTAACCGGGAACACTACTCCTAAAACACAATGTACTTGTGACATCGTAAAAAGAATGGCATCTACGCTAATATTAGTCCTGTTTCTTTCTTAAACTGTTTCACAGTTTGTATCCAGACTCTCTCTCATCGGAGACCAGAACACCTAGATGCGCACCGTGGACCGATCACCAGACCCTGATGCACACACACACACACACACACACACACACACACACACACACACACACACACACACACACACACACACACACACACACACACACACACACACAGAGACAGACAGAGACAGACACAGAGAGACAGACAGAGTCACTCACTCACTCACTCACTCACTCTCACTGCTGCGTTTAAAATTGAACTGGAAGTTAAGTGCTGGGCGTCCGGTCAGAGGAGAACTGACCCCAACTGAGTCTGGTTTCTCCCAAGGTTTTTTTTTCTCTATTCTGTATGGATGGGGTTTATGGTTCCTCTGGCTTGCTTGGTTGGGACACTTAACTTCTAGTATTTAAAGTCGAATTGATTACAGAGACCGTCTCTGCATTTAATAAGAAATTGGTCACTCACGTCATTATACATCCCTGTCATTGTACTCTTCTACATTATACTGTACAGTGCTTTGATGCAACCTGGGTTGTTAAAAGCGCTATATAAATAAAAATGATTGATTAATTGATTTTATGAATAAATTTGCATTGCTAATGAAGAAGTTTTTGCTAATTAAAATATAAAGTAAATCTTATAAAATTTAGTTACCATTATAACTGCAGTCAGAGCCAAGCTAAAAACCCCACTATTTAGAACCCATCTGTTTTTGGCATTTTACATCTGTTGTCTTACACCTGTGATCCTCATTTAGCAAGGGTATTACAGGAGGCCACCATATATTACCGTGACGTGGTAGTGTGACGACCATATAAAAACCCCTGAATAGTGGTGAGGGGGAGTGCTGTCTATAGAGTGGTTCTGTGAGGACCTTAGACAGTCTCGGCTTGTATTGATCAATAAAAGTCTGAATTTTTGCTATCAAAACCTAATGCTCGGAGTCTTCTTTAATCCGGGGAATCCACAACAATTGGCGTCACGAACAGGATAGAAAAGGACAACAGGGTGGATTTATCATGAAGCGAGTTTTGGACGGACAACACAACAACTTGGCCAAAGGTAAGCAGTTTTTGCTTCATAGTTAGGTTGTGTTGTTCGCCAGAACCTACTCGTGGTGAGACACCTTATGTTCTTCTAAAAATAATCGAACCAAGTGAAGAAAAGATTCTTATAATTGAAAGAAAATTGGGTTTTGATTTCAAAAACACTAAATGCATGCAGTAATCTGTATTTTCTGTTGGATTGGACTTGAGGAGAACAGTAAATGCAGATAGAATATATGTTTGTTTGTAGATAAAAGGAAAAATCCTGCAGGTGGATTAAAGCGCGGCTGTGGGTGAGTCCAAGAGAGGTGTCAAATTCCTGAATTCAGTGTAAATCCCTCCTTGGCAATTAAAATTCCCAATTTTGTGGGTATTGGACAAATTAATTACATTTCAAACTCAAGTAAAACGCAGAAAGTAATACAAAAACGACAATAGAAAAATTCAAAAAGGATAAAGGACCCGTGATTACATAAAGTGACAATAAAGTAAGGTATAACAATCGGAAAAGAAGGTTAAAACTGTTTAAAGCTGGATCATGCCAATACCAGACATTAATTGAGGGGTTTGTTATTTTGGGCTAGCTCTGTTTGTCTTATGTGTTTATTATTAATTTGAAAGATAGATTGCTGAAGGTTACATGTTGAAAAATCTAGATAGGGAGTGGAAGAAAAAGAATTGAGGTCTATGTGTGGGCTAGAATGAGTGTTAGTTGAATGACTGTCTGAAGGACCACGTGTGAGGTATAAAGTTGGGAAAAAGATTGTTTTCGCTTGGGCAGCAGAAGTGTAACAAGTGAGGCAGAGTACCTGGTTGTTAGGTAATTTCATTGGATTGAGGAGGAGTATCTATGAAATATTTGTTTTGTGTTTTAGTGTTCAGAAATTGTTCTATGTAAAGTAGGTACTATTTGTGTGAGCTCAACTGAATGTGTGCGGTGTGACTGAAGCATGAATGTATGAACCTTTCGTAGTTTTGTCTTGTTTGGATTATATAAATGAGCCCTATATATAAAGGGACTTATGATAAGTGATTAAATGAATGAGCCCTGTACATAAAGGGACATAGCTGGTAAGTGTTAAAATAAATGAGCCCTATAGAATAAAGGGACACAGTTGGGATGAATGTATGAGCCCTGTAAATAAAGGGAGTGTGTGTTCATGAATGTATAAATGTATACCGCATAGTTAAAGTTATTGACTAAAGTTAAATATCGCTTGAACAGGTTCTGGTGACTATATAGTACGGTGATAAAAGATATCTGGTATAGTAAGTCGCAAACTTATTGAGGATACATACGATCTATTGCTGATAAAAGTGGCGAATATTGTTGTTTGGTTTATGGTAGACGCGTTTATCGTAAAAATACTTAAGAGTCCTCACTTTAAGAGCTATTGAAGGGAAAAACTATTCTTACAGGTTATACAGGTTGTCTTATAGCGAAGTGATGACAACTCCATAGAAACATTGGGAGCAAAGCATCCTCTGCTTAAAGAACTGATACATAAGCTCTGCAGAAAGTGGCAAAAGAGAACAAAAAATTTGAGTACTAAATGGCCTGAAGAGGGAACATTTGAGGTGACATTGTGTGAGGAAATGGAAACATTGGTAAAAAATTACAAAACTAAAGGCTTATTCCTGAACCGGAAAAAGAGAGAAGAAAAAAGACAAAAAGAGCAAGAAGTTTTAAAATTATTTAAAAAAGAAGGCGAAGATTTATTAAAAACCCTAAAACAGGCTAGAAAAATTCTGAAAGAAGCAAACCAAGAAATAAAGAAAAAAGAAAAGAGGTTAGTAGATCCCCCTCCGTATGGAAACTCTGAAGGACAATTTCCATTACTCAAGGGAAAAGTTCAAGTGTTAGGCGAACTTGGGATGGAAGGGGAAATTGATTTAGAACAAGGGAAGCCAACAGGACAGGATGTAAGACCCAAAACCAAACAAATTAAAAAGCCACAAGAAAGCGATTATTTAGACTGTTATGGAGAAATACAGACAGCCTTAGACAAAATGAAAATACCATATGAACAAAAATCTCAGTCAGAAAGGGAAAATGAGGATCTCAATGAGGGAAGCGGGCTAGAAGAAGAAATAACACAAAAATTCAAAGATACAGAAATGAGGTTAAGAGAGTTTGCATCTGATGAGAACAGGGAAACACTCCATAAAGGACGATTAAGATCACAAAACAAACAGCTTCCAATTTTAATTAAGGGTACAAGAGCTCAATATGTTCCATGGGCAACACAAGATGTAGAGTGTCTGATCACCCGGTTACCTGACATGCACGAGGGAGCTGGAAAATGGATTAGGGTGTTTGAAGAAGAGACAGCAGGCAAACTTTTGGCAGTGGGGGATGTCAAAGCACTCCTAGCAAAAACTATAGGAGGAATAAAGATGGAAGAAATCTTACAGGCAGCGGGCCTCGAGGGAGCAGTGGACACTCATAACATGGACGGCATTGAGTTTGATGCACACCGTCCGGCAGGCACTACGTGCTGAGTACCCCACTAGGGTCGACCCGAAAGCATTGAGGGGAGACCAGTTGGGGGAAACTGAAAATCCCATCACCTATGTACAGAGACAATTGAAAAGATGAAGACAAGAAACTGAAGGGAATCCAGAAGGTGACCCTCTTATGTCTACATTGTTCAGAAACTCTGTAATAGAGGCCATGCCACTAACTGTAAAAAGCAAGCTGGAGGATGTAGTCGGTTTGACCTCCAAATCACACAAAGAGTTTTGTGATCATGTGACTCATGCGGTTGAACAATATAGGAAAAATGGACAACGACCCCAGCCCCACTCCAGATCCAGAACCCAGCCCATCATCTCCCCGCGTCGCGGAGGCCAGGCCTGTGCCCACGGAGGGCGCAATCGCGGAGTCTGGGACGACCACGGAACCATCGCTGAGGAGAGCGACAGAGCCGTGGAGCGCCACCGGACCCGAGCCGATTGCGACAGACCAGGTGCGTGAGCGGGCATCAGAGCTTGCCGCGGTGGAGACAGCCGACAGCGAGAGCGCGGAGTGGAGCTCCGCCCACTGCACATCGGCTGAGGATGAGCTGATCATCCAACTGGGGCTGCTGGATCTACAAGAGGAACTGGATGTGGACTCGGACTTGGACTTAGACTGGGCACCCATGTATCCTGAGTTGCTGGCCCCGCCCAGCCGCCCTGTTAGCCCGCTGGCCCCGCCCAGCCGCCCTGTTAGCCCGCTGGCCCCGCCCAGCCGTCCTGTTAGCCCGCTGGCCCCGCCCAGCCGTCCTGTTAGCCCGCTGGCCCCGCCCAGCCGTACTGTTAGCCCGCTGGTCCCGCCCAGCCATCCTGTTAGCCCTTCTCAAGAATGCACCCTAGAGACTGTACCCCGAGCGCTCCCCCGAGTTCCAGTGCCCGCGCCCCGAGCGCTCCCCCGAGTTCCAGTGCCCGCGCCCCGAGCGCTCCCCCGAGTTCCAGTGCCCGCGCCCCGAGCGCTCCCCCGAGTTCCAGTGCCCGCGCCCCGAGCGCTCCCCCGAGTTCCAGTGCCCGCGCCCCGTGCGCTTCCAGTTTTCCCACCCTCCCACCCTGGTCATACATCGGCGATGGATCCCAGCAGCCCCTGCGCTCATCCTCAGCTCACCATCACGAGCTCGCCACGGGTCTGCCGGTCCCCATCGCCGTCGAGGGTGGACGATCCCTTGCCTCACCGTCCCGCCTCCGAGTCCCGGACTCCTCCTCGGCTCGTAGACCCGTCGGCTCCCCCTGGGCTTCTAGCTCCCTCCTCTCCACCGTGGTCCGTCAGTCCACCAGCTTCACCAGGCTCCATCGTCCCTCCGGCTCCGCCTTGGTCTGTCGTCGACCATCCGTCGCCTCGGATTCCTCTCCTCCGCCGCCTCGTCCCTCCATCCCACCGGCTCTGTCAGGCTCCTCCTTCCCTCCGGCTTCTCCTCAGTCCTCAGTCACTCTGGCTCCGCAGCATCCTTCTCGCTCCTGTCTCGCGCGTCTGTCGCGGCCGCGGCGCGCGCTTGGTCCTCCAGCGCCTCGACGTCACCCTGGCTCTTCGGCTCCGCTCGGCCTCAGTCTCCTGCACCACCTGCTCCGCCGTCGGTCGGACCCATGGAGTCGATGGCCGCTCCTCCTCCATGGCTCCTCCCTCCTTCGGCGCCACCATGGACCATCATGGGTGGGCTCTGGATCTCCTCCTGCTCCGGACTCCTCCTGTGTCCTCCCTGGCTCCTCCCTCCTTCTGTGCCCCCCTGGACTCCTGTCTGCTTGCCCCCTCCTGGGGGCCGTCCTCCACCGGAACCTCCTCCCAAGATCCGGTATCCCCAGTTCCGAGTTGTTTTTGTTAGATGTTACTTTAGGTGCGAGGACGCACCTTCCGGGAGGGGGGCATTCTGTCACATCTCTGGACTTTGGTTGTTGTTTTTTTGTCTCGAGCCATGTGCTGTCTGTGCCCCGCCTTCCCATTGCTTAATTGTCTTCCAGCTGTGTCTCGTTAATGTAGTTAATTCCCTGTGTATTTAAGCCCTGTGTTTTGTGTGCACCCTTGTCGGATCATCAACGTTACTATGTTTCAACGTACTCTGTTTTGTTCCCGAGCTCTTTTCGTGGTTTTGTTTTGCCTACCTGCCTTTTGTATGTTTATTTTGCCTTTTTGGATTAAATCTATTTAAGTTTATTTTCGAGCGCGAGTCTCGAGCGCTCCTTTTCTCTCCCGAGAAACCACGGAAACGTGACATATAAATTGTCACCACACATTTTTAACCAAGTTCTCAAGACCGACCTAGAAGACCTAATGCTAGAGAGCACCTGTTTACAGTACATGGATGATGTGATCATCTGCTCAACATCTCTAGATCAATGTCATAGAGATTCCATCAAAGTACTAACGAAATTAGCTCAAGAAGGTCACAAAGTATCCAAAACCAAACTGCAATATTGCTTACCAGAAGTAGAATATCTAGGACGTCTGATTTCCTTCGGTACAAAAAGCATTGCACCCATACATCTAGAAGGCATAAGTAAAGTACCCCAGCCACAAACAGTAGGTCAAATGATGACATTTCTGGGAATGACTGGTTTCAGTAGTGACTGGATAGAAGATTATGCAATAAAAACTGGACCATTAAGAGATCTCATGAAACAAGCAGGGTTACAAAACTCAAAGTCCTCTTTAACATGGCACACAGATGCCCTAATGGCCTTTGAATCAATTAAAAAAGAGTTACAAAAGGCACCAGCTTTAAGTACACCGGACTACAATAAACCATTTCACCTGTATGTTGCAAACAGGGTTGATGGATACGCATCCGCCACATTAATGCAGGAAACATGTAGCGGTAGGAAAAAACTGCCTATAGCTTATTACAGCACCAAACTAGATAATGTAGCTCAAGGATATCCCCCATGCTACCAACAAGGTCTTGCAGCAGTTAATCTAATGTATGAAAAAGCATCTAAAATAACTATGGCATACCCAGTTTTGATTTATACACATCACAAAACAGCTGAATTAATTGAACAAGGGAAATTTGTTTTAACACCAGCCCGTACATTAGCATATACAACACTACTTACATATCCAGACATTACTATTAAACGATGTAATACCATTAATCCTGCAGAATCGATACCCTTGGAGTATGAAGGTACACCGCATGATTGTGTAGCAAACTCGTTAGCATTCACCAGATTACGTCCGGACCTTGAATCCGATCCCTGAAGCTGAAGTTACTTACTTTGTAGATGGGTCCAGTTTTAGAGATCACTTAGGCATTCATTCGGGTTATGCTATAATACAGAAAGATGGAGAAGAATTCGTATCGGTGTTATCTCAACATTGTACACAACCTTGCTCCTCACAACTAGCGGAATTAAAAGCTCTTACGGCCGCATGTACACTAGCAAAGGGACAGACAGCCAATATTTTCACAGATTCCGCATATGCACATGGTGTGTGTCACCTCTTTGGTGCAGTATGGAAACAGAGAGGTTTTAAAAGAAGTGATGGAACCACCATTCAGCATGCCGAGCAGATAGAACAACTGATTTCTGCTATGATGTTACCAAAGCATCTGGCGGTTGTCATATGCCCAGCACACAAAAAGGGAAATGACCTTGTGATTAAAGGAAACAACCTAGCTGACTCAGAAGCTAAGAAGGCCTCTGGCTGCAAGGTAGCTATATTAGCCCCAGAAGTTATTATAGAACCACAGCCAAGCTTAAATGACATAGTCCGAATTCAGCAGCAAGCAGGTCCATATGAACAGTCAATGTGGCATCAAAGAGGAGCAACAAAAGATTCACAAAATATTTGGCGATCACACGAAGGACAAATTATTGCACCTACATCACTTCTAAATATTCTTATCCTAGATGCACATGGTTTTGACCATTGTGCAAAGGGGGAAGTCATAAGGAAAATTAAACGACAAGGATATTGGTCTCCATACTTATATGCGATGGTAGGAGAGTTTTTGTCTACATGTGAAGTCTGTGCTAAATACAATGTCAGAAAGGGTATAACGACCCCAGTAGGCCATATACCGGTACCAGAAGGTCCTTTCAAACATTTAGTTATGGATTATGTAGACATGATAAAACGGGTACAGGGAAAGAGATACATGCTTGTGGTTGTCGATAGGTTTTAGCCGGTGGGTAGAAGCAGTACCATCAGCAGATGAGGGAGCAGGAACGGTAATCAAATTTTTGACAAGAGAAGTGTTTCCAAGATTTGGAATTCCTTCAGAAATAAGTTCGGACAATGGATCAGCTTTTATCCAAAAAACTATAAAACAAGTCCTACAGAATTTGAGAATAAAACAAAGACTAGGCTTTGTTTACCATCCTCAATCCCAGGGACAAGTTGAAAAAATAAATGGTCTTCTCAAATCCAAAATTAACAAAATATGTGCAAGCACTAAATTAAATTGGGTTGATGCTTTGCCTCTTGCACTGATGAGTTACACGCATGCAAACTAACCGAAACACACATCTAACACCTCACCAAATGCTTACTGGACGCATGATGCCTGCACCATGTAACAGAGGTCCATACAAAGGACCCCCACTAGAACAATTACAAATGGAGTTAAAATCATACATGAAAGAGCTAACGGCTATCCATAAAGCTATTTGTGCGCAGGAAAAAAGAAAGGAGCTGTCGGAACAGACGGAAACCAGCTGTCCCATCACCCCAGGAGATCAGGTCTATCTGAGAGTATTCAGAAGGAAATGGAACGAGCCAAAGAAGGGAAGGGCCGTATAACGTCACAGCAGCAACACACCAACTGCTGTTCAAGTAGAAGGAAGCAGCACTTGGTACCATCTGAATCATTGCACAAGAGTTCCCAAAGAAAGACCAGCCACAATACAAAATAATAAAGAACATGCAACAGAGAGAGCTCAGCAAGACAATGGCGATAATATTGTTGACCACATGCCTGATCAGCACATTTTATGCAAATTTAGGTGGAAAGCTACATGACATTTCTTACTAGTTCTTGAAGCAGTTAAACTTAAAGATTCGCTGTTAGTAGACTCTGAACACAACTAAGAGACGCACATCCAACAAGTATGTGTTTTACCCATGTCACGATAAGAGGTAAAACCGGCCTTCACTTTAACTGCAGATTTTTCTATGAACTAACATGCTTTTTTTTTTTTTTTTTTTTGCTTGCCTTTCCACTCCTTGGCCATTCCACCACTGAATAAAAAAATAAAAAAGGTTATTGCGACTTTATCTCACAATTCAGATTTTTTGCGGATTACTCGCAATTGCGAGTTATAAAGTCAGAATTCTGCCTTTTTTTTCTCTTATTTGCGACACTTTCTGTCTGGCAAAGCACCACGAGATGTGACTCTTACAGGACACGAGGATCCTTACTTTTTTATCATAAACAGAGCTTTTATCATAAACAGAGCACACTACAATTACACTCTTTAAAAAAAATAAACCATTATGTAAAGGTAAATGTATTTTGGTATGGGATTTTAATGTTAAGTGCACAAGATTAGATGTTTCCAGGAGGGCAAATTTAAAATCTGATGTGTCTAGAAAATACTTAAATGTGTAAAAACATGACATGATTGATGTTTGAAGGGAACAAAACCCATTTAGGAGTTTTCTAGTAGTCAAGTGGTAATAGGAGATTTAACACAAAGCAGGATAGAATTATGTTTAATTAAAAGGGAAATGTGAAATACAGTTTTTTTTTAGGAATAAGTGATCATTCTGATATTTCAATCAATCATTTTTATTTATATAGCGCTTTTAACAACACAGGTTGCATCAAAACACAGTACAGTATAAAGCAGAAGAATACAATGACAGGGATGTATAATGACGAGAGTGAACAATTTGTTATTAAATGCAGAGACGGTCTCTGTAATCAATTCAACGATAATCACTAGAAGTTAAGTGTCCCCAACAAAGCAAGCCAGAGGAACCATAAACCCCATCCATACAGAATGGAGAAAAAAAAACCTTGGGAGAAACCAGAGTCAGTTGAGGCCTGTTCTCCTCTGACCGGACGCCCAGCACTTAACTTCCAGTTCAATTTTAAACGCAGCTGTGTCAGATAGCGTAAATGACTTAGTGAGTGAGTGAGTGAGTGAGTGAGTGAGTGTGTGAGTGAGTGTGAGAGTGTGTGTGTGTGTGTGTGTGTGTGTGTGTGTGTGTGTGTGTGTGTGTGTGTGTGTGTGTGTGTGTGTGTGTGTGTGTGTGTGTGTGTGCATCAGGATCTGGTGATCGGTCCACGGTGCACATCTAGGTGTTCTGGTCTCTGATGAACATAATCTCTGGGTGCTGATCCACCATCTAGTCTGGATACAAACTGTGAAACAGATTAAGAAAGAAACAGGACTAATATTAGCGTAGATGCCATTCTTTTCATGATGTCACAAGTACATTGTGTTTTAGGAGTAGTGTTCCCGGTTCCAGCGGATCGAAATAATGCAGCCTAAAAATCCTTTAACAGATTTGAATAATAAAAGTGTGTTGGTGTGCTATGTGTAGGCTAGGTTAAAAAAAGATGTGTCTTTAATCTAGATTTAAACTGGCAGAGTGTGTCTGCTTCCCGAACAGAGTTAGGAGATTGTTCCAGAGATTTTGATATTCTAGGTATTATAAAATGGCCAGAGTTTTGAGAATGCAGCGGACATGCATGACTATAATGTGATAAGAGCTCGCTCAAGTATTGAGGAGCTAAACCATTCAGGGCTTTATAAGTAATTAATAAGATTTTAAAATCCATCCGATGTTTGATAGGGAGCCAGTGCAGTGTTGACAGAACCGGGCTAATATGATCATACTTCCTAGTTCTAGTAACGACTCTAGCTGCTGCGTTTTGGACCAGCTGAAGTTTATCAAGCGTGCAGAACAACCAACCAATAAAGCATTACAATAATCTAACCTCGAAGTCATAAACGCATGAATTAACATTTCTGCATTAGAGGTTGAAAGCATAGGTCGTAATTTGTATATATTTTTAAGCCGGAAAAACACAGTTTTACAGATGCTGGAAACATGGTTGTCGAAGGAAAGATTGCTGTCAAACGGCACACCTAGGTTCCTAACTGATGAAGAACAATTAACAGAGCAGCCATCAAGTGTTAGACAGTGTTCTAGATTATTATATGTGGCGTTTTTAGGTCCAATTATTAGCACCTCCGTTTTTCAGAATTTAGCATTAAGAAGTTACTCATCATCCAGTTTTTATATCGACTATGCATTCTGTTAGATTCTCAATTTGGTGTGTATCACCAGGCTGCGCTGAAATCTAGAGCTGAGTATCATCAGCATAGCAGTGAACGCTAACACTATGTCTCCTGATAATATATCTCCCAGAGGTAACATGTATAGACTGAAAAGTAACGGTCCTAGCACTGAGCCTTGAGGAACTCCATATTTCACTTGTGAGCGATATACCTCCTCATTTACTGCTACAAACTGATAGCGGTCAGATAGATATGATTTAAACCATGCTAAGGCGCTTCCTCTAATGCCAACATAGTTTTCTAGTCTATCCAAGAGAATGTTGTGATCGATGGTATCGAATGCTGCGCTAAGATCTAATAGCACTAATAATGAGATAAAAGCATGATCTGATGATAGAAGCAGGTCATTAGTAACTAGTCATTAGGTCATTAGTAGATGGAATAGGGTCTAACATACATGTTGCTGGTTTAGATGATTTAACAAGTTTGTATAAGTCTTCTTCTCCTATAATAGAGAAAGAGTGTAATTTTTCCTCAGGGGATCTATAGCTCACTAACTGATGTGCAACTGTAGCTGACGGCTGCGTAGTTACAATTAAAAAGATGAAAGAAAACAGTTTGTCTCCTTCCTGACCTGGGCACTAGTTGGTCAAGTTGGAACTCTAAGACTATATGCCATATGTCTAGACAGAAGAGCGGCACCACCCCAGGAGGGATGAAGACCATCTCTTTACAACAGGTCCATCCAGAAACTGGGCACCACTTCGACATCAAGCCCAACCCATCATGAGACCCAGCAGTCTGCTGTAAATCTCATCACCCCGGTAGGCAGGGAGGGGACCAGAGCATATTACATTGTCCGACATCGTCTTAGCAAATTCACACGCAAAAATGTTCTTTACCTTCTTTTCATTTCTTATGTAAATGATTTTTTCATTTCTTATGTTTATGTTTTATTTTTTCTTTTAAAAAATATTCTTTACTTTTTTGTAATTATTATTATTATTGTTATTTCTTATGTTAATATCACTAAAAAGACACCAATTTGTGACTGGTTATTACAAAAATATATTTTTATTATTATTATTTTGTTTTTTTATATTCTTTACCTTTTTTTTTGATTTTTAGTTTTTTCATTTATGTTAATTTCACTAAAAAGCCACAGATTTGTGACTGATTATTGCAAAAACATTCTTTACTTTTTTTCAATTATTAATTCTTTTTATTTCGTATGTTAATGTCACGAAAAAGCAACAAATTTGTGACTAGTTATTTTTTTAAATATTATACATAAATATGCTTTCCTTTTAAAAAATAGTATTATATATTATTTTTTTCATTTCTTAATGTCACTAAAAAGCCACAAATTTGTGACTACTTTTTATAAAAATATTATTTACTTTTTGTAATTATTTTTTTTTTTCATTTCATATGTTAATGTCACTAAAACTTTGTGACTGATTATTTCAAAAATATTCTTTACTTTTTTGTACTACTACTATGTAGGGTTTTCACACCTAATTTTAATTATGATAATTACGAATTGTCATTTGAATCAGTTCTCAATTCAAGTTTGGGAATTGAATCTGAAAAGATTCACGTTGGTATGCAATTCAAGTATACCTTTAAATCACTTAATACGTCCAGCGTTTTAGGGCAATTTAAATGTATGTTACCAATATGAATTTACTCTGTGATCAGCAAAATAAATCAATTGGATTCTTCGCTTTACCTCGAGCAGGTAACAACGGATCTGGGCATGAGTTTGACTTTCCAGTTACATAACACACAAACAAGAATTCGTAATAATGAAACACAATTTATTCGACAGTACCTACTATTTGACAAGACTACACTGAGAAGACTAAACATAAACACACACACACATGCATTCATACACACATTCACGGGTTGGAAGGGAAATGAATAATTGTCTGTCCAAAGTCTGTTAGCTAGTTCTGAGATCGCACTAAGAGCACCAACAAAGCAAAGTTAGGTTTAGCCTCGCTTATATGTGTCTCTGCGCCAATTCAGTAGAGACGGAAAGGTAGTTTTACCACTCGGCGTGTCTGGGGAAATCCCGGCGTGCTGATTGGGCAGGCTCGTCTGTGGGATGACGTGGTCGGGCTTTCCCGGGCCGTTTGAATGAAGTCTCTCTAGCTTGGTGGTTCGCTTTGGATGAATCGGGTTGGTTATGGAAAGGGCAGTGAGTGTCCGTGGAGTGATGTGACGGAGCGGACGGAGTCGAGGTATCGGGTCGTTCTGGTTCGAGTCTCCTGTTCTTCTCCAAGTTCCGAAGTTTCTCTGTTTCCTTGGCGATTCCTGCAGCGACCCGAATTCTTCTCGACTCCGCTTGACTCCGACTCGGCTCGTTCTCAACTCAACTCAGAGAGCTCTGTTCCTGCGTTTTGAGGTGCAAGTTTTGGGCACGTGCCCTGGGCAGTTGTCCAATCCCGAGGTCGAAGGGGCGTGTCCACACCTGCTTTCGACTCGGTTTCGTGCATACTTTATCCCAGTTAGAATTGACATTCTGCACTTCTGTTCCCTATCAAAAGCTTATAAGTGGAATACACTGTTGTGCATTGCACAAACACATATATTCATTCATCACGATATTGGAAACATCGTAAGCTTCAATTTGATATCAAACATGCATTATCTAGCGCTTATGGAACGCTCTCTGTTAGAGGATTATTTAACAAGTGTATAGCGGTTCCTACATACATCCCGAAACATTTATTAAGCAGTTATTTACAGATGAACCTTTATTCGTTTGAAAGGAAGGCATTTAGATTGTTCGTTTAGTGGTTTTATGTGTGTCCTGGCAGTTCCTTTATTGTAGCGAAAAGGAAAAAGGCGCGCTTTTAAGGAATGTATGTTGGGACAGAGCAAACCTCCTTGGGGGGGTTGAAAGTGTGAGGCTGTCCTGACCACGTTGATTCACCGCGGAGTCTTATCACCTTTTGACTTGGTGGCTTGGTAGAACTGGTCCCAGATCAGTGCGCAGAACGAGTTATCGTGCTGTCGACCAGATGTTGCAGTTTCAATCATCCCAATCTTGACGTGGGTACTCTCGGATTGGTCGAGCTCACTGCAGCGACAGTCCCTTGAGAATGTTTGGTAGACGTTGCGGCGCTCTGCATCGCTCGGCTGACCATCTTGATTGCCTTTATGGTCCGGGTGCGGGAGGATGCGCGATTTTACGACCTGGTTCTAGAGCGATTCCCCCTTTTATGGTTCGTGTCTGTTCATCGAGGCCCCACATATCCCCCTTTGCGCGATGAGGTTCCGTTGCGAACGTCATCGGGCACTGGAACAATGGACAGAGAGAACAGACATCCACAAACAACATTTCCATCGCTAACTGAACTGTGGTGCAGAAATTTGGAATTTGGGCAGATCGGGTGAAAAACTTGATACGACATTTGCGCTCAATCTATGGACTTGGTGCGGGAGTCAATCTTATTGTCAGGACCTGATGTGAGGAATGGTTAAGGGTGTTCCTGTAAAAGGGCCTAGAGGGAAAAAGGGAAACAAAGAGAGGAAGAGAAGGGAAAAGACAACACAGAAGGGACACAAGGACATTGAGTGAGGTTAGGACAACAAACAATGGTCACATGTGTGGAGAAACTCCTTGTTACTAGAGTGTTGGTTCTAGCAGTGCGGTGAAGGAGCGTGTAGGTGTTGTGCTTGAAAACCTGGCTATGTGTTTCCCTAGTGGGTGAGGAATTACATCAGTGAGGTGCGATAGTCGGTCTGTGTCAGTGGGTTTGGTCTCCCCCTTTCCTTGTCTCTTGGAGCCCTGGTGCCTCTTTATCTGGTTCCGGTGTACCCATCGCAGGGCTGGCTCGCTGCGCCCTGTCGAATCTTGATTCGGTAGGCAACAGGTGACAGTTTGTCTACGATTTCGTGGGGTCCCGTCCCAGTGAGGTAGGAACTTCTTTGACAATCGATGAGGGGTGTTTGGCGTGGCTGGGCGAAACTGTAGTACCACACTTTGTCTCCGACCTCAAGTTCCTGATATGAGGCCTTCCTGTCGTAGTAAGCCTTACGACCTTCCGCGCGCTGCTTTGGAGTTGTTATGTGCAAAGGCGAAAGTCGTTCTCAGGTGCTGATGCAACTCTTCTAGGTACTGATGCGTGGTGTAGGCAGTGACAAGGTTCATGTCACCGGGTTGGTACAGCAGGTGTAAGGGTAGTGTCATGCGTCTCCCCGTCATCATTTCGAATGGAGGTACTCCGGTGGACCGGTGAGGAGTGGACCTGATGGCCATTAGTACCAGGGGAAGTTTGACATCCCAATCCTTCTGATTGGTGGACACGTACTTCTTCAGCATGCTGACCACTGTCTTGTTGGCACGTTCCACCTGTCCAGAAGAGATTGGGTGGTGGCTTATGTGCAGCTTGGCTTGCACACCCAGGAGTTTCCACATTTCTTGCATGACCTCAGCGGTGAAGTGAGTTCCTCTGTCTGAATTGACACTCAAGGGCATTCCAAATCTTTTGAGAATATGGTTCATCAAGAGGTAGGCTGTTGTTTCTGCCGTGTCATTCGGAGCTGGGAGGCACTCTATCCACTTTGTGAACTCGCAGACCACATTGAGGAAGTACTTGTTACCTCGTGTCGACCGTGGCAGGGGTCCTACCCAGTCTATTTGGAGGTCTGACCATGGGAAGGTCATTCCTTTCCTTTGCAGTGGTGCGCGGTGATTTGCATTCGCCGGTTGAAACTGGCAACAGACCAGGCATCCTTTCACGTATTCCGCCACGTCTTGCTGCATGCCAGGCCAGTATACCACCTGTTTGAGTGTCTCATAGGTGGCCTTGGCGCCATGGTGTCCAGCACATGGTGCATCGTGGGCGTATGTCAACATTATCCCCCTTTGGCTCTGAGGCACTACGAGCCATGGCGTAGCGAGTGGCTCAGGGACATACGTGAGAACGCCGTCTTTGAGATGCAGCATGTGCATGATGGAGTGCAGGTGGCGGAGGTCAGAGGAGGTGGCTAGGTTGAAGGCAGAAACGTGGGCGGTAGCTGGGTCAGAAATGTGTGCACTGATGGTTTGCAGTGCTGGATCCGACGCAGAAGGGTACTGAGATCGTCCAGCAGCAAACTGTGGCGAGATGGAGATACGGGGAGGAGGTGGGGATCGCAAGCGCCAGTGGCGTGTAGGCGCGGGTGATGGCTGCCACAGCTGGGTTGGGTGGGTGGGAATGGAGCGTCCAGGACTCTCCATGTAATGCACCTGCTTTAGCGAGGGCATCTGTTTGGTCGTTGAAGTCTTTGTCGTGGTTCTTGCTGCTTGAACTTGAAATTGCTTGTGACCTTGACATTGCCTCGGCGGTCTGTAAACGGGCAGTGGTGTCTGTGGCTTGGCACTGCAACTCCTGAACGTTTACTGACTGGAAGGGCAGAGGTTCACGGACTTGTGTCCACAACTTCAAGTGCTTAAAGTCTATTAGTGGCTTAAAGCGATTAAGCAGGTCCTTTCCGATTAGCAGTGGGTAAGTCTTAAGGGGTGAGATGTAAACTGGGTGGATGAGGTTCATCGGACCCACTGTTAGGTGGATTGGGGCCACTTGTGTCAGTTGTAGACCCGTGTGGGAGTATGCTTGAAGGTTCAGCTCACATCTTTGAAGTTTGAGGGGCCATTTAATGTCTTTGCTCCTTCCTGGATTTTTCCGAGGAGTTCTGCTGACATTAGTGTGATGTCAGCTCCTGTGTCCAGAAGGGCTTCGACCTGATGTGGCGTTCGATGATGATGGAGAGGTAAAACTTTCTTGCCATACCTCTCTCAATGAGATCACCCAGGAGTTGAGGGACTGGAGTTTGGGATGAGATGGGGAGGATATCAGGGCTGATCTGCAGTTCTTCGGACGAGTGGCAGACTTCGACCAGGACAGCACTTTCAGGAACCAGAGTGGTTTCAGCGGCAGGTGTTTGTTGGATGATGCCGTGGTTTGAAGCATCATATGGTGAGTTAGGGGCTAACTTCGATTGCTGGGGTTTCAGGTAGGATTTCTCGTCCATCTGAAGTTATGGTCATTATGGTTCTTTGAGTGTGCGGGAGGAAGTGCTATTCTCTGTGTCTGGTTGGGTCGGGTGGTCGCTGCTGTCTCGTCCGGCTGCCAGTCAGGCTGAATCCGGCTTCTCTTTCTTTTCCCACTTCCAATCTTCCTTCATTTGCTGGAAAAACTCTCTCATCATGCTCTTCATCAGTTCTTGTGAGAAAAAACGGTGATGTCTTTTGCTCTTGTGTGGATTCAGTTTGAAAGTTCTTTAAGTCGATTCCTTGGGCTGGTTGCTCCAGGGTGTGTTTGTGCTCTTCCCATGGAGGTTCCGTTGCCATCCCAGGAGCTCTTCCCCCTTTGGTTTCTAAAGGAGGTTGACTGATTCCACGATCTCTCCCACTGACCTTCCTGCGGTCTTGAACTGTCCCATGACTTTTCCCAGTGGCGTCCCAGGCGGCGCTGTCGTTCACGTGGTCCATCCCAGCGGCCGTTTCTCTGCTTGGGTCTGGTACCTGCGTGGAAGTCTTGCTCTCTGTGGGACGCGTTCCACTCTTTCTTGACGACTTGAAGCTGTCTTGATGTTGGGCACCCTCTAGAGGCAGTCTGTGACTTTGTGTGTTGAAGTCGAGGACCGTCGGAGCTTTAGCGCCTTTCTCTGCAGCCATCTTCTGTTTGCTGTAGGCTTTGTGTGCTGAAATCGCGCAGCTGCTGAATGGTCATTGTGCGCGGACATGCAAGCACGCCTAGATGGTGGCTTACCCCAGGATGTAGATTCCTGAGGAAGAGAGTCTTAAAGTTCATGTCTTGTTCCATTTCGGGCTCGTTACGAGTTCCAGTATGCTCTCCTGAGTCGGCTGTAGTAGGCTTGTGGAGGCTCATGGCGGCCTTGTCTGATCTCCAGGGCGGCTACTAGTCCTTGTTCTGACTCTGGGTCATCAAATTCATTGATGAGAGCCTCTCGGAGCAGGTGGTAATCAGTCTTTGTCTGGGCTGGTTGCGGTCTAGGAAACTGCGTACATCAGGGCTTGATGTTGCTCGCAGTAAATAGAGTCTATCTATATCAGTGACGTGAGGTCTTACTTCCAGATGGAATTCGACGTCCTGCAGATAGGTTGGAACATCTGGACTACTTGGCACACCTGGGGTGAACTTGACGATGTTCCTGGCGATCTTGTCGAGGTCTTTTAGGTCCAGGCCGTGTGATGCTCTTTGGCTGGCTGGGTCCGTTTCTCTTGGCCTTCTCGCGAGGTATGTCTCTTCAGAGGAGCTGGTGAGTGTTTCAGCATCGCCTCTTTCCCCCTTTGTTCACTTGCCTCTACAAGAACAGGAGACCCGGTCCTACTTGGCAGGGGTGACTTTGGTGCCTCCCGTGTCCTCAGTGGCTCAGCGCGCAGGTCGTAGGCGTGTCTGAGTTCCTCCTTGACACCGTCGGATTCTCTTTGGCGTAGTCCAGCTGTTGTTCTAGGCGGCTGATCTGATTCCTTGACTCGTTCAAGTGAGCTTCGAGGGCTTTGATTCTGCCGGCCTTGTCTCTAATGTCAGTCTTTGCCTTCTCCAGTAGCTGTTCTGCGTGCACTGGAGGTTGTTGGCAGCATTGTCAAAGTCTCTTTTGGTTTGTTTCACCTCTTGTGTGGAAGCTGCTAGCAAGGCTTTGAGCGTGGTAATCTCCTCTGGGTCCTTTCTCTCCTCATCCAGCTTTTCCTGTAGTTCCTGAGCCTCCAGTTCCAGCTGTTTGATGCGTCGCTGTGCGCATGTCAGCTCCTGTTGGAGATCGGCGGCGTGCCTGTCACTCAGTTTGAGGGTAGCGATGAGGGTGTGACTTAGGGAGCAGGTGATCTTTGCTAGCTCTTTGTGGTTGTAGCCTTGGCTTGGGTCCTGTTCCATTAGGCTCGTTAGGTTGTTATCCAGCTGTTCCTGGGTCTGATGCTTTAGTGTTTCCGCGGCCTTGGGTAGGAGGCTGCTGGTTGCAACACTTAGCCATGTTTCCAGGTCTTCCCAGTGACCAACGTTGTCTGCTGTGTGAGACATGTTTTGGTGCGGCGAGGGGGAACGTGACTGACACAGACCTGGAAGAAAATAACAACCAAACAAGGCAGAACAGACAACAGCAAGGAAAGACAGAGGTGTAGATGTTTGGTGTCAGTTGATGCTAAATGTGAGGTGTCAGGTGGGTGTGGTTCTCTGTGACTGTAATCCTCTGGTGGGTGTGCTTCTAACTGGCGTTTCTGGGAGACAATTAGTAACCACACACAGGACGACAGAGAACAGAAGACAACACAGAACAGGAAGAAGGGATAGCTGGGCGTTTCGTTCTCCTGTAACAGGCGGTCCTTGCTTCTTCTCTTCTCCTTTTTTTTTTTTTTAGAAAGGGAGGAGCTACCTGTAAGAGACGTAAGAGAGGGAGATAGAGAGGAGAGAGAGAGAGAGAGAGAGAGAGGGGGGAGGTAACACACTCTTTCCTGGTCAAAGGAAGGAGGGGTTAGGCTCTATCACTGTCTCTTTCCCTAAGTTAGAGGATGCTTTTAGGAGTTTCTAAATGGGGATTTCTAAGTACTAAGACTGCGATTGCCATTAGAATCTCCTCCGGCGAGGATAAAACAATAGCAATGACAGTGTTAGCTTTTAGTTGGTTAGATTGACTCCGTGCACCAAGTAGATTGTTCCTGGGGTCGTGTTTACGATTCCTCGTCGATCGACTTTGGTTTCGGCTGGAGTAGGATAACACGCTGAGAAGGGAAGGTTTGTGAGCATGAACAATTTGAAACAATGTCGTCAAGTTTCACCCGATACTGATCAGAAATGTCTCAAATTAAATTCTTTGCTTTCCTGGTTCCCACAGGTGCGATCTCAGAAGCAGCAGCAGCAGTCAGATCAGAGGAGAGAACAAGAAGGGAGAGAAGAGAGAGTTGCTTACACTGTAAACAAAGTTGACAAAGTGTGATGCTGTTAAGCCTGATACCTAATGGTTGGTTTTACTATGTTGGTGTGATGAGTTAAGTCACCTGAGGGTTGAATAGGCCCTAACCTACTTATGGGTGTCGCCAAATGGGTTTTAGCAAAAGGGGTTTAGACTTAGGCTTTGGTGATGAGGGCGATTAACCCGTCGGAGTACAGCGGTATGGCTCCCCGTCTGGGCGCCCCTGTGCTCCTGTAAGGTCAATCAGACTTCTGTCCGACAGTATTGCAGTGAGCCTCTCAAACAGCGTCGGCTTTTGACACAAAGGTGCGGGCCCACGGTGGAGGTGCGTCAACGGCTGGCCTGGACTGACAAGGCTGCGGGCAGAGCCCTGGGTTACTGATCGGTTTCCCGATTCAGCAGCTGACAGGGTGGTTTACCTGAGCCTCCGTCCAGGTCAGCTCGTGTTGACTCCTCCTCCGTTACACAATTGCTGATGCCTGCTGCGGGTTCACTCACAATGCTAGGACAGAGAGGCCTGGCTGGCCCCCAGCTGGCACAAGGTCACGTTCAAACGGGGTCCTCACTCGCTGTGACACCTCCGAGACAACCGTCCCTGCACCAACCTAGCACTAGGGAGTGCTAGCTGCTAAGCCCTAAGTAAGGGAGAGACCCTGTAAAGAGGATTGAGAGGAGGCACTCAACTGTACACACCAACGTAACTGCAAATGACTTGAAATTTCTATTTGGTAGCGATAATTAATGATCAAAACTTCCTGAGAGTCAAGCCTGAATTAATCACTAAGTATCTTCTGCACTAGAATCCGGGATACTATGCTTGGAATAGTAAACGGAAGTTCAAGTCGATTATAATTGAAAATTTATGATATTGGTATTAAATTATAAAGCAATTATAATTAAATAAATCCCCAAAATAGCAATTATGTAGGAGTCACCTAATTTGCTAAATCTGAAATTAAAATTCCAAACCAGGGATTATATTTAAGTGATGCGTTATCACGACTATAAAGGCAATTATAATTAACCAAATCACCAGCTGAAACTAAAATTTTCAATCAATAACGGCAGTTAATAATTAAAATTCAATGCAATTATCATCAAAGTATTCAAAGCAATTATAATCAAATGAATCAGCAACTATTGTTGCAATTTATGAATATGAACCTAATGCATTTAGTAAATGACATTATGGTTTCACATTAGCAATGCTAGAAAATTGGTAATATTTCCTGATCTCATTAAATTAATAAAAGCAGTTATACTTGTTGATGGCAATGTATCATTGAAATGCTAAGGTAAGAGAAAGAAAAACGTTTCTTGTTAATACCAGCGGTTATGGCAGTTCAAACATTTGTCAACATTCTTCTCGGTAAGGGAAAGGTGAGGAAAAAGGGGATAAACGTGAAGGGGAAAGGAGGAGGAAGCCCACTATTGTGGTTTCGGCGTTCCGATGTAACTCACACACCATAAACACACAATGCATTCAACTCAATGGACAACAGAGGTCTATTCGGCTAAGAGCTAGCCTGATGCTAACAGTTTGCATAGGTTTCAATGCCAACACATTAGATTCAGTTATCCTAGCCTCTGTTCACGAACTTCAAATATGGCGCGGAGGACTGCGCTTGCGCACTTTGAAGTTAACTTCGGAAACGGCGTCCTAGGACTTCCAGCGTCGTTACTATGGATCGTGCAATTCGCTATTATGCGAGTTCGCCCCACCCAAATGCGCGGCGCATTTATAGCGAGTAAACTCGATCAACCGTCTAGCACTGACAACTTCACTTGCTAAAAGTGAGGCACTTTTACATGCATATACTGCAATTAAACAATGGCGTCATCGGACGCGGCGGTCTGCACAGTTTATTCACTTGATCAAGAATTTTCTTCTCCCATATACTTCGCGTTCTGGCGCTCTCTGCGTTACGCTCGGTTTCACTTCTTCCAGTGACTAAATGGCCAAGGATTACTTAGTTAGCTACTTCTAAGCTCTTGCCAGGGAGGAAATAGATTCATATGACAGTGGAACTCGCACTGTCACAGATTAACAAAGGCCTTATGGAAAATAAACAAGGAACACGCTTGCTTTTTCCCTCAACGCGCTCTAACGCGGATCTCTGTCTCTATGGACAAATATTACGATTACTGCAGTTTTCAAAGTCTTCACAATTCACACGCACTTTTACGTGTTCGCATGTCAAAATAAGTGCGAAATAACAACAATTTGTCTCTGTGTCTTAATCTATTCTTCCGGATAAAATAGAAAAACCACGAAATCACGAATCACAAATTTATGAATTATGAACTGAAAATCAAATCTTGCCCGCCTTGATTCTCCACCATTATATGTAGGGTTTTCACACCTAATTTTAATTATGATAATTACGAATTGTCATTTGAATCAGTTCTCAATTCAAGTTTGGGGAATTGAATCTGAAAAGATTCACGTTGGTATGCAATTCAAGTATACCTTTAAATCACTTAATACGTCCAGCGTTTTAGGGCAATTTAAATGTATGTTACCAATATGAATTTACTCTGTGATCAGCAAAATAAATCAATTGGATTCTTCGCTTTACCTCGAGCAGGTAACAACGGATCTGGGCATGAGTTTGACTTTCCAGTTACATAACACACAAACAAGAATTCGTAATAATGAAACACAATTTATTCGACAGTACCTACTATTTGACAAGACTACACTGAGAAGACTAAACATAAACACACACACACATGCATTCATACACACATTCACGGGTTGGAAGGGAAATGAATAATTGTCTGTCCAAAGTCTGTTAGCTAGTTCTGAGATCGCACTAAGAGCACCAACAAAGCAAAGTTAGGTTTAGCCTCGCTTATATGTGTCTCGCCAATTCAGTAGAGACGGAAAGGTAGTTTTACCACTGGGCGTGTCTGGGAAATCCGGCGTGCTGATTGGGCAGGCTCGTCTGTGGGATGACGTGGTCGGGCTTTCCCGGGCCGTTTGAATGAAGTCTCTCTAGCTTGGTGGTTCGCTTTGGATGAATCGGGTTGGTTATGGAAAGGGCAGTGAGTGTCCGTGGAGTGATGTGACGGAGCGGACCGGTCGAGGGTATCGGGTCGTTCTGGTTCGGAGTCTCTCTGTTCTTCTCCAAGTTCCGAAGTTTCTCTGTTTCCTTGGCGATTCCTGCAGCGACCGAATTCTTCTCGACTCGCTTGACTCCGACTCGGCTCGTTCTCAACTCAACTCAGAGAGCTCTGTTCCTGCGTTTTGAGGTGCAAGTTTTGGGCGTGCCCTGGGCAGTTGTCCAATCCCGAGGTCGAAGGGGCGTGTCCACACCTGCTTTCGACTCCGGTTTCGTGCATACTTTATCCCAGTTAGAATTGACATTCTGCACTTCTGTTCCCTATCAAAAGCTTATAAGTGGAATACACTGTTGTGCATTGCACAAACACATATATTCATTCATCACGATATTGGAAACATCGTAAGCTTCAATTTGATATCAAACATGCATTATCTAGCGCTTATGGAACGCTCTCTGTTAGAGGATTATTTAACAAGTGTATAGCGGTTCCTACATACATCCCGAAACATTTATTAAGCAGTTATTTACAGATGAACCTTTATTCGTTTGAAAGGAAGGCATTTAGATTGTTCGTTTAGTGGTTTTATGTGTGTCCTGGCAGTTCCTTTATTGTAGCGAAAAGGAAAAAGAGGCGCTTTTAAGGAATGTATGTTGGGACAGAGCAAACCTCCTTGGGGGGGTTGAAAGTGTGAGGCTGTCCTGACCACGTTGATTCACCGCGGGAGTCTTATCACCTTTTGACTTGGTGGCTTGGTAGAACTGGTCCCAGATCAGTGCGCAGAACGAGTTATCGTGCTGTCGACCAGATGTTGCAGTTTCAATCATCCCAATCTTGGCGTGGGTACTCTCGGATTGGTCGAGCTCACTGCAGCGACAGTCCCTTGAGAATGTTTGGTAGACGTTGCGGCGCTCTGCATCGCTCGGCTGACCATCTTGATTGCCTTTATGGTCCGGGTGCGGAGGATGCGCGATTTTACGACCTGGTTCTAGAGCGATTCCCCCTTTTATGGTTCGTGTCTGTTCATCGAGGCCCCACAACTACTACTACTATATTCTCTGGTATAAAAAATAAAAATAAATAAATGAATAAATAAACATCATCACCCTATCTCTAAGGGAGTGCCCAGCCACCCTACGGAGAAACTCATTTTAGGCCGCTTGTATCCGGGATCTCATTCTTTCGGTCATGACCCAAAGATCATGACCATAGCTGAGAGTAACATTGAAGATCAACCGGTAAATCGAGCTTCGCCTTGCGGCTCAGCTCCTTCTTCACCATGACTGTTACGACCCATTTAAAAGAGTGAGGTACCAGTAAGACGTGTTAACGGGATTCCAGCCACAGTCAACAGATGAACAAACGAACATAAGGATTTTAAGGTATTTATTGAGTTTAACAAGTAAAATTAATATAATGAAGGAGCACTGATATCAGAGAGATCAAGGCCAAAATAATAAACCAAAAGAGCTTAATAAAACAAAATATATAAATTACCTAAGGATAAGGAAAAGAAAATACAAATCATCTTCCCTAACTCCTAGGCAAAAACACATAACCAAAAATATGTCGAAAATAAAGGGCAGATCTCTCCTACGCTCTAGAGTGGTTACTTCAACATTACACTTCTTTTGTTATTAACTGAAACCGACAAAACATAACGACGAGGAAGGCAGATGGTCTGTTGGCTGTGGTGGAATCCGGGCTCATCACGCCATGGTCGCAAGCGCCAATTGAGCTCGCCATGTTTTGGGCGCCGCCCTTTAAAGACGTCCCCATCCGGATTCGCCCAATCACGTCCCTCGAAGAAAAGCCAATCCCTGCACACAAATATTCAAAATACACAAACCCCGATGCCGGGTACCGTAACACCCCCACACACAAATAAAAACAACTTTTAGTTGATTTTACATGAAATCAAAAGAACGAGACAAGGCATCGGCCAATACGTTGTCCTTACCCTTTTTATACCGAATTTCTAAATTATAATCCTGAATAAATAAGGACCAACGCATGATTCTTTGATTTGAATTTCGCATACGTGATAGAAAAACTAAGGGATTGTGGTCGGTAAAAATAATTACAGGGGCAGAACTCGATCCAACATACACTTCAAAATGTTGCAAAGACAGTAACAAAGCGAGTGTCTCTTTCTCGATTGTGCTGTAGTTTTTCTGGTGCGGTAAAAATTTTCTCGAGAAGTAGGCTACAGGATGCTCCACTCCATCGTCATCATCCTGAAGCAGAACCGCGCCAGCTCCGGTGGCACTGGCATCAACATCAATTCTAAAATCACGGGAATAATTCGGAGCGGAAAGCACTGGAGCATTACACAATAGCGCTTTTACAGAATCGAAAGCATGTTGGCACTCAGTAGACCACAGAAATTTTTGAGAGGCACGAAGCAAATTAGTTAGAGGCAAAACAACATCAGAAAAATTTCGCAAAATGCTCTATAATAACCTGCCATGCCTAAAAACCGGCGAAGTTCGCGTTTAGTCTGAGGTACTGGAAAATCAACAACCGCCTGCACTTTTTGAGCAACAGGACGTGCTTGACCTTGTCCTACTTGTTTTCCCAAGTAAGTTACCGTTGCTTTGGCAAACTCACATTTAGCCAAATTTAACGTAAGGAGGCTTTAAGCAGATGCGTGAAAACAGTGGATAACGTGCTCACATGTTCTTTCCAAGTAGAAGAATACACCACAATATCGTCCAAATAAGCCTTACAATTTTCCACATCGCCTAACACGGTGTTCATGAGGCGTTGAAATGTTGCTGGAGCGTTCCGTAGTCCGAAAGCCATCACTGTGTAATTAAGGAAGTTATCTGGAGTGACAAATGCAGAGATTTCGGCTGCCCGTTCTGTTAAGGGAACTTGCCAATAACCCTTCAGAAGGTCTAATTTCGTCACAAACCGAGCCGACCCCACATTATCCACACAATCTTCCATTAAAGGCAAGGGAAACGAGTCAGGTTTCGTAATTGCATTTACCTTAATCGGTGCAAAAACGATGAGATCCATCGGGCTTCGGGACGAGTAGACAAGGCGAACTCCACGCACTGGAACTAGGCACAGCTAAATCATTTTCCACTAAATATTTCACCTCAGACTTGATCATTTTTCGTTTAGCTGGATTTACTCCATAGGCATTTTGTTTGATTGGTGGGTGATCGTTTACTTCAATGTCATGTTTAATTACAGACGTTTGAGTCGGAACATCAGAAAACAACCCAAGAAAAGAGTGAATTAATCTCACAATGTCAGCTTTCTGCTCTTCAGTTAAGTGCAGCAAATGAAAGTTGAGGTCTGACAGAATTTCAGAATTATTTAATCGGACACCAGACACAGGAACACTTCGCAGGCATATATCGTCGTCAGCTATACTGGCCGGTGATACCGTATCGCCGGAGGCCACTGGGATAATAGTGCGTTTTAGCACTTCTCCCTTATCTCGAGAAACGTAACCTTTAAGCATGTTAATATGGCACACCCGCGTTTTTCTCCCCCGATCGGGAGTACCGATAATATAGTCAGTATCGCTGAGCTTCCGATCAACAACATAAGGTCCAGAAAACTTTGCCTGCAAAGCAGAGCCAGGAACTGGTAACAAAACCAAGACTTTGTCTCCTTTCTGAAATGAACGAAACACGGCATCCTTGTCAAAGCAACTTTTCATCTTTTTCTGAGCCCCTGCCAAAGCTGACTTGGCTAGCTCACGAGCTTTATGAAGGCGTTCTCGAAATGAGCTAACATAATCCAGCAGATTTACGTTGGACTTCGCGTCAGACAACCAATTCTCTTTCAGGAGTTTAAGTGGACCTCGCACTGTATGACCAAAAACCAACTCTGCGGGGCTAAAACCTAAAGACTCCTGAACAGTTTCTCTGAGGGAAAATAAAAGCAAAGGTATTCCATCATCCCATTCTTTTTCACACTCAGTGCAATACGTCTTTAGCATGGTCTTTAACGTTTGATGAAATCGTCGAGTGCTCCTGTGACTCAGGATGGTAAGCGCTGAAACAACATGCTGAATATGTAACTGAGACAGAATTTGATTGAACAGCCGGGACATAAAATTCGTTCCTTGATCAGTTGGGACGACCTTCGAAGTCCAAAAGTAGAAAAGAAAAGAGTCAGGGCCTTCACAATTGCTTTTGCTCTCAGTGATCGAAGTGGTATAGCCTCGGGAAGCGGCGTCTGCTGCGCACATTAAGCGTAAGCAAATACGTATCACGGATTTCGTCTTGGTAAGGTCCCACACAATCTAAAATAATGCGCTCAAACGGTTCACCGACAACATGGATCGGTTGAAGAGGTGCAGAAGGAATAGTCTGATTAGGTTTTCCAACCATTTGGCAGAACCACGACAAGATCGGCAGTACTTGCCAGCAGCGTCAGACCTTATACCAGGCCAAAAGAAATGACGGGTTACTCGATAAAATGTTTTGGTAATTCCGAGATGACCTGCAACGTTATCATGCGCAACACTCAGCACTTGGTCACGAAATCTTTTGGGAACTACCAACTGGTAAAGCGTGTCCCAACCCGAATTATCGGATTTTGAAGGAGTCCATTTTCGCATTAAAACTCCGTCTTCATAAAAATAACCAACTGGTTTGCTCACATCATCCTTTTCTAGGACAGCAGAGTCTCGGCAGCACATGAGCGATAGATCTTGTTTTTGCTCAGCAGCAAACGTCGCCGCGGTCGATAGCCAGCAACAGGTCCACAGGCTTAGCGTCAGCACCACTGACAGGAGACAGCGACATAGACACAGACTCATCAGGCTGTAACAGGACAGAGTCAGAATCATCCTGATCAACAAGGAAACTATCAGAGAGTTCAACAACATCAGGAAACTGACTGGGCTCGAGTAATGACGCACGCAGGGAACACAGTTAAATCTCCCGCATTTTTTCTAAAAGCAGAAGTCGCAAGCGGATTCTCAATGACTTCAGGAACGGGATGTACTTTTCCACCTGCCAAGTCATTTCCAACGATCATGGTAACTCCCTTCACAGGCAACTGCATTCGTACAGCCACCTTTACGAAACCGGTTATCAAATCGGAACGAATATGCACTTTATGCAAGGGAACCTTCACAACTCCCATTTCAATTCCCTGAACCAAAACATCAGAGCCACAGTACGTCTCCTTCGAAAACGGCAACGCACTTTCTAAAATGAAGGACTGGGCGGTTCCTGTATCATGCAGCCAGGTAACAGGAACTTCATCCTCCTCTAAACCACTGATAAAGATCAGACCCTGACCAGTAAAGGGTTCGAAAACAGAATCAATTGCAAACGATTCCGTACTAATAGTTCAATGCAAGCCAACACTTTTTGTTTGCTTAAACTTATTTTTCTTTTTCAAAACGGGACATGCGCGATCAAATGACCATTCTCATGGCAATAAAAACAAGCACGCATACGTCAGGTGATCCTGATAATTTCGTTAGTTTAGATGTTTTAAATTTATCCGAATTAAAGTGGAATATGTTAATTCTTGTGGAGCCGGTGATACAAATAAATTTTTGTGCGTTAATACAAATTCATCAGCGCACACTGCAGCAGCCTCAGCAAGAGTGGAAACCTTCTTCTCGTTTAAATATACGACTATTTTATCTGGTAACGAGTTTTTAAAATCTTCGATTAAAACAAGTTCACGGCTGCTCAAAATTAATCGTTTTACTCGACTGGCACCACTTATCAAAGAGAACGCACTTTTCACGAGCATACTCAACGAATGTTTGATTGGCAGTTTTCAAATGCGAATGAAACTTTTGGCGATAAGCTTCGGGAACAAGCTCGTAAGCTCTCAAAACAGCAGACTTCACTTTTTCGTAATCTAAACTGTCATTAATAGACAACGCAGAACAAACTTCTTGAGCCTTACCAATCAAACGACACTGCAACAAAAGAGGCCATACGTCTTTAGGCCATCGCAAAGCTACGGCAATGCGCTCAAAAGCGCCGAAAATACGAATCCACCTCGGACTCCGGAACGGTGGCACGAGATTAATCTGCTTACACACATCAAAATCAGACGAATTAGCAGCAGGCACAGGCGACAATGAGTTGTCACTTTGGCTCGATCCCGACTATCTGGAACTAGAGCAGGAGTGGGTCTCGAATCACTGGGTAGTCGGTGACCAACCTGCGTCTCCAATTCACATTGTCTAAAACGTAGCACTTGCGTAGTGTGCTCTTGACGCTTTATTTCCAAATCAAGTTTCTTTAGTTGGATAGCCAGTTTTAAATCTGCCGTACCCAAACCAGTAAGTGAACGGAGCGCTTCACCACCTAAACCCTGTTCCTCAGCGCTCGCCCTCTCACCCGCGTTTCCATCATCACTCTCAGGACCTTGAGCCGCTGATAACACACCCTGTTGTGCTAAAGCTACTTCTATCACATCCCTCACTTCTTTTTTACGAGCTGTTTTTGTGATAGGAATGTCATAAAAATCGGCAATCAAATAAAGATCGTTCTTACGACATAACTCTAAAGCTGCATAAGAGGGTTTCTGACGAAATGCTTCAATACTAAATTCCATTGTTAAGCGTTTTATATTCCTCTCCCTAACACACAAGACAAAAACTGCCAATCAAAATTATTGATCAAAATCGAAACGAGAAGGAATACATACCATAGGACGAGCCCCCATTTGTTACGACCCATTTAAAAGAGTGAGGTACCAGTAAGACGTGTTAACGGGATTCCAGCCACAGTCAACAGATGAACAAACGAACATAAGGATTTTAAGGTATTTATTGAGTTTAACAAGTAAAATTAATATAATGAAGGAGCACTGATATCAGAGAGATCCAAGGCCAAAATAATAAACCAAAAGAGCTTAATAAAACAAAATATATAAATTACCTAAGGATAAGGAAAAGAAAATACAAATCATCTTCCCTAACTCCTAGGCAAAAACACATAACCAAAATTATGTCGAAAATAAAGGGCAGATCTCTCCTACGCTCTAGAGTGGTTACTTCAACATTACACTTCTTTTGTTATTAACTGAAACCGACAAAACATAACGACGAGGAAGGCAGATGGTCTGTTGGCTGTGGTGGAATCGAGCTCATCACACCATGGTCGCAAAGCGCCGAATTGAGCTCGCTATGTTTTGGGGCACCGCCCTTTTAAAGACGTCCCCATCCGGATTCGCCCAATCACGTCCCTCGAAGAAAAGCCAATCCCTGCACACAAATATTCAAAATACACAAACCCGATGCCGGTACCGTAACAATGACAGACCAGTACAGCGACCGCATTACTGCAGAAGCTGCACCTGTCGATCTCTCGTTCCATCCTCCCCTAACTCCTCCACCTGAGGCAGGAGCTCCCCACCAACCTGAAGGGGACAAGCCACCCTTGTCCGACTGAGAACCATTGCTTCAGGCTTAGAGGTGTTGATTCTCATCCCAGCCGCTTCACACTCAGCTGCAAACCTCCCCAGCGCACACTGTAGGTCTTGGCAAAAGCAGAGCGCTATCCTGTGGTCGCCAAAACAGACCCTCTCCAGCCCCCAGCTGCGCCTAGAAATCCTATCCATAAAAATAATGAACAGGACCGGTGACTAAGGCAGCCCTGTCCGAGTCCAACATGCACTGGGAACAAGTCTGACTTAATGCCGGCATCAATGCCTGCTCTGATCATACAGGGACCGGACAGCCCTTAACAATGGGCCTCTTAACCCGTATTCCCAGAGCACCCCCCAAAGGACACCACAAGGAACCCGGTGGAATGCCTTCTCCAAATACACAAATCGCATGTGGACTGGTTGGGCAAACTCCCAGGAACCCTCCAGTATCCTGAAGAGGGTATAGAGCTGGTCCAGTCTTCCACGTCCAGGACAAAACCCGCATTGAAGCTGAGGTTCCACTATCGGACGGATTCTCCTCTCTAGTACCCTGGCATAGACTTTCCCAGGGAGGCTGAGGAGTGTGATCTCCCAATAGTTGGAGATCACCCTCCGTCCCAGCTTCTTAAAAAGAGGAACCACCACCCCGGTCTGCCAGTCCAGAGGCGTGTCAGCCAAGACAGCCCCACAACATCCAGAGACCTGAGGTAGTCTGGGCGGATCTCGTCAAGCTTCTCAACAACCTCAGTGACCTCAGCCAGGGTGATGGTCGAGTGCCCCCCCTGGGAGGATTGAGGAGATCCTCAAAGTATTCCTTCCACCGCCCGACAAATTCCCCAGTCGTGGTTAGCAGGTAGAGACCTGCGCGGGACAGATTTTTCAGTCCCGCTCCCGCAAGGTTCTGTCCCGCTCCCGCAACAATATAGATTTTTTTTTTCGCTCCAGCCCGCAATATTCAAGTTTTGTCCCGCTCCTGCCCGCATGTAAACATTAAAACTGTGTACACATGACGCTTCAGACCTGAAGTTCCAGAATTGTGGCTGCTGTATGCGAGTATTTTGCTGCATTTGTCGCAGCTCGCAAAGGGAAGGTGCTTTCCATACCGTCACATACTATAGAAAAACATCCAAATATCGGATTTCCCTTTGTTTGGCTTTGTAGTTCTGTATGTTCCTTTCTTTAATAATGAACTAATATATGTAGCACTAAGTGCTCCACCTGTGTCATGCTCTTCAGACATTTTGCCTCGGTGTGGGTCTTTGGTCTTTGTTCCTCGCAAGAACCACGTGAGAATTTACGTTATTTTGAGTTGTTCTTGTTGCTTTTGTGCAGCAGATAAATAATATTTTATTTCTTTTTAACAATTTAATTTAAAGATATTTCATTTTGCGGAGTCCATAAATAATTTTATTCTCCATAACCCGCACACACACGAGGACCTTACCGCCCGCACCCGCGTTCACATATCAGGCCCGATAGGACTCCTTCTTCAGCTTGACGGCATCTCTTTCTTCCGGTGGGGTTGCCGCCACGACATGCACCGGAGACTTTACGGCCACAGCTCCGGACGGCTGCATTGACCAAAGAGGCAGAGAACATAGTCCACTCGGACTCAACGTCTCCAGCCTCCCTCTGGATCCGGTCAAAGTTCTGCCGGAGGCGAGTTGAAGATCTCCTGACAGGGGTCTCTGCCAAACGTCACGGTACGTTTGGGCCTGCCAAGTCTGTCTGGCCTCCTCCCAATCCAACTCACCATCAGGTGGTGATCAGTTGACAGCTATGCCCCTCTCTTCACCCATACGTGTCCAAGACATGCGGCCCTAGATCAGATGATACAACCACAAAGTCAATCATCGACCTCCGCCCTAGGGTGTCCTGATGCCACTTGTACTGGTGGACACCCTTATGCTTGAACATGGTGTTTGTTATGGACAGACCATGATTAGCACAGAATTCCAACAACAGAACACCACTCTGGTTTAGATCGGGGGGCCGTTCCCCCCAATCACGGTGAGCGTTGAAGTCCCCCAGCAGGACGATAGAGTCCCGGTTGGATCGCTTTCCAGCACCCCTCCCAAGGACTCCAAGAAGGCCAGGTACTCTACACTGCCATTCGGCCCGTAGGCACAAATGACAGTGAGAGTCCTTCCCCCGACCCAAAGTCGCAGGGAGGCGACCCTCTCGTCCACCGGGATAAACTCCAACACATGGTGGCTAAGCTGGGGGGCTATAAGCAAGCCCACACCTGTGTGCCGCCTCTCACGAGAAGTTGGGTTCCAGAGCCCAAGCTGCGCGTGGAGGTGAGCCCAACTATCTCTAGCCGTTACCTCTCAACCTCCTGCAAGAACTCAGGCTCCTTCCTCCCCAGAGACGTAACATTCCATGTCCCTAAAACCAGATTCTGTGTCCAGGGGTTGGTGGGCCCACGGGAGGATGGCCCCACGCTGCTGTTTCGGGCTGTGCCCGGCCACCAGGCGCGCTCGCATGCCGGCCCTAGCCCCAGGCCTGGCTCCGTACCAGGCGACGCAACGTTATTTTTGTTGTTCATAAGGGGTGGGGGTGGACCGCTCTTAGTCTGGCTTGTCACCTAGGACCTGTTTGCCTTGGGATACCCTACCAGGAGCATATAGCCCCGGACAACCTAGATCCTAGGGTCATTCAGGCACTCAAACCCCTCCACCACGTTAAGGTGGCGATCCTAGGAGGGGATAATTACTTTTTTTTGTAATAATTATTCATTTTCTTATGTTAATGTCACTAAAAAGCCACAAATTTGTGACTGATTATTACAAAAATATTTTTTTTCAAAAGTATTTTTACTTTTTTTTAATTTCTTATGTTGTTTTATTTTTTCTTTTCAAAACTTTTCTTTACTTTTTATAATTTTTTTTCATTTCTTATGTTGTTTTTCTTTAAAAATTTTCTTTACTTTTTGTAATTATTTATTTTATCATTTCTTATGTTGTTTTCTTTTTTTTCTTTTTAAATTTTTCTTTACTTTTTATAATTATTTATTTTATCATTTCTTATCTTGTTTTATTTTTTTCTTTTCAAAACTTTTCTTAACTTTTTTTAAATTATTATTCTTTTTTTTTTTAATTTCTTATGTTAATGTCACTAAAAAGCCACCAATTTGTGACTGATTATTACAAAAATATTCTTTTTATTATTATTATTATTTTCTTTTCAAAAATATGCTTTACTTTTTTTTTTTCATTTCTTATGTTAGTCACTAAAACGCCACAAATTTGTGACTGATTATTACAAAAAATTTTTTTTTTTTTCAAAAGTATTTTTACTTTTTTTTTTTTTTTCTTATGTTGTTTTTTTCTTTAAAAAATTTTCTTTACTTTTTTAAATTATTTATTTTATCATTTCTTATGTTGTTTTATTTTTTTTTTTTTAAATTTTTCTTTTACTTTTTATAATTATTTATTTTATCATTTCTTATGTTGTTTTATTTTTTTTTCTTTTCAAAACTTTTCTTTACTTTTTTTCATTTCTTATGTTAATGTCACTAAAAAGCCACCAATTTGTGACTGATTATTACAAAAATATATATATATTTTTTTCAAAAGTATTTTTACTTTTTTCATGTTGTTGTTTTTTTCTTTAAAAAATTTTCTTTACTTTTTTGTAATTATTTTGTTTTCATTTCTTATGTTAGTCACTAAAAAGCCACCAATTTGTGACTGATTATTACAAAAATATTTTTTTTTTCAAAAGTATTTTTACTTTTTTTCATTTCTTATTATGTTTTTTTAAATTTTCTTTACTTTTTTAAAATTATTTATTTTATCATTTCTTATGTTGTTTTATTTTTTTTTTTTAAAATTTTTCTTTACTTTTTATAATTATTTATTTTATCATTTCTTATCTTGTTTTATTTTTTTCTTTTCAAAACTTTTCTTTACTTTTTTTTTTATTATTATTCTTTTTTTCATTTCTTATGTTAATGTCACTAAAAAGCCACCAATTTGTGACTGATTATTACAAAAATATTCTTTTTTATTATTATTATTTTCTTTTCAAAAATATGCTTTACTTTTTTTCATTTCTTATGTTAGTCACTAAAATGCCACAAATTTGTGACTGATTATTACAAAAATATATATATATTTTTCAAAAGTATTATTACTTTTTTCCATTTCTTATGTTGTTTTATTTTTTTTCTTTTCAAAACTTTTTTTCTTTGCTTTTTTTTTGTAATTATTTATTTTATCTTTTCTTATCTTGCTTTATTTTTTTCTTTTCAAAAAATTTCTTTATTTTTCTTTTCAAAACTTTTCTTTATTTTTTTGTAATTATTATTCTTTTTTTCATTTCTTATGTTAATGTCACTAAACAGCCACCAATTTGTGACTGATTATTAAAAAATATTCTTTTTATTATTATTATTTTTTTTTTTCTTCAAAAAATATGCTTTAATTTTTTTTTTTTCATTTCTTATGTTAGTCACTAAAACGCCACAAATTTGTTACTGATTATTACAAAAATATTATTTTTTTTTCAAAAGTATTTTTACTTTTTTCATTTATGTTGTTGTTTTTTTTTCTTTAAAAATTTTCTTTACTTTTTGTAATTATTTTGTTTTCATTTCTTATGTTAGTCACTAAAAAGCCACCAATTTGTGACTGATTATTACAAAAATATTTTTTTCAAAAAGTATTTTTACTTTTTTCATTTCTTATTATGTTTTTTTAATTTTCTTTACTTTTTTAAAATTATTTATTTTATCATTTCTTATGTTGTTTTATTTTTTTTTTTTAAATTTTTTCCTTACTTTTTATAATTATTTATTTTATCATTTCTTATCTTGTTTTATTTTTTCTTTTCAAAACTTTTCTTTACTTTTTTCTTTAATTATTATTCTTTTTTTCATTTCTTATGTTAATGTCACTAAAAAGCCACCAATTTGTGACTGATTATTACAAAAATATTCTTTTTTTATTATTATTATTTTCTTTTCAAAAATATGCTTTACTTTTTTTTTCATTTCTTATGTTAGTCACTAAAATGCCACAAATTTGTGACTGATTATTACAAAAATATATATATTTTTTCAAAAGTATTATTACTTTTTTTTCCATTTCTTATGTTGTTTTATTTTTTTCTTTTCAAAACTTTTCTTTGCTTTTTTGTAATTATTTATTTTATCTTTTCTTATCTTGCTTTATTTTTTTTTTTCTTTTCAAAAATTTCTTTATTTTTTTTTTTCTTTTCAAAACTTTTCTTTATTTTTTTGTAATTATTATTCTTTTTTTTCATTTCTTATGTTAATGTCACTAAACAGCCACCAATTTGTGACTGATTATTAAAAAATATTCTTTTTATTATTATTATTTTTTTTTTTCAAAAATATGCTTTACTTTACTTTTTTTCATTTCTTATGTTAGTCACTAAAACGCCACAAATTTGTGACTGATTATTACAAAAATATTATTTTTTTTTCAAAGTATTTTTACTTTTTTTCATTTATGTTGTTGTTTTTTTCTTTAAAAATTTTCTTTACTTTTTTGTAATTATTTTGTTTTCATTTCTTATGTTAGTCACTAAAAAGCCACCAATTTGTGACTGATTATTACAAAAATATTTTTTTTTTCAAAAGTATTTTTACTTTTTTTCATTTCTTATTATGTTTTTTTAATTTTCTTTACTTTTTTTAAATTATTTATTTTATCATTTCTTATGTTGTTTTATTTTTTTTCTTTTTAAATTTTTTCTTTACTTTTTATAATTATTTATTTTATCATTTCTTATCTTGTTTTATTTTTTTTTCTTTTCAAAACTTTTCTTTACTTTTTTTTGTAATTATTATTCTTTTTTTTTCATTTCTTATGTTAATGTCACTAAAAAGCCACCAATTTGTTACTGATTATTACAAAAATATTCTTTTTTATTATTATTATTTTCTTTTCAAAATATGCTTTACTTTTTTTTCATTTCTTATGTTAGTCACTAAAATGCAACAAATTTGTGACTGATTATTACAAAAATATATATATATTTTTTCAAAGTATTATTACTTTTTTTCCATTTCTTATGTTGTTTTATTTTTTTTTTTTTCAAAACTTTTCTTTGCTTTTTTGTAATTATTTATTTTATCTTTTCTTATCTTGCTTTATTTTTTTTTTCTTTTCAAAACTTTTCTTTATTTTTTTTTCTTTTCAAAACTTTTCTTTACTTTTTGTAAATATTTTGTTTTCATTTCTTATGTTAGTCACTAAAAGCCACCAATTTGTGACTGATTATTAAAAAATATTCTTTTTTTATTATTATTAATTTCTTTTCAAAAATATGCTTTACTTTTTTTGTCATTTTCTTTTTCATTTCTTATGTTAATGTCACTAAAACGCCACAAATTTGTGACTGAATATTACAATTTTTTTTTTCAAAAGTATTTTTACTTTTTTTCATTTCTTATGTTGTTTGATTTTTTTTGCTTTTCAAAACTTTTCTTTACTTTTTTGTCCTTTTTTTATTTCTTATGTTAGTCACTAAAATGCCACAAATTTGTGACTGATTATTACAAAAATATATTTTTTTTTTCAAAAGTATTTTTACTTTTTTTCCATTTCTTATGTTGTTTTATTTTTTTTTCTTTTCAAAACTTTTCTTTGCTTTTTTTGTAATTATTTATTTTATCTTTTCTTATCTTGCTTTATTTTTTTTTCTTTTCAAAACTTTTCTTTATTTTTTTAATTATTATTCCTTTTTTCATTTCTTATGTTAATGTCACTAAAAAGCCACCAATTTGTGACTGATTATTAAAAAAATATTCTTTTTATTATTATTTATTTCTTATTATTAATTTCTTTATTATTTTCAAAAATATGCTTTACTTTTTTTGTCATTTTCTTTTCATTTCTTATGTTAGTCACTAAAACGCCACAAATTTGTGACTGATTATTACAATTTTTTTTTCAAAAGTATTTTTACTTTTTTTCATTTCTTCTGTTGTTTTATTTTTTCTTTTCAAAACTTTTCTTTACTTTTTTGTAATTATTATTCTTTTTACTTTTTTCATTTCTTATGTTGTTTGATTTTTTCTTTTCAAAACTTTTCTTTACTTTTTTTTTGTAATTATTATTCTTTTACTTATTTTCATTTCTTATGTTGTTTGATTTTTTTTCCTTTTCAAAACTTTTCTTTACTTTTTTTGTAAATTAATTTGTGAAGCACTAAGTAACTATGTTTCCATGCACTTTTTCTATGTTTTAGTTTCTACAGACAGCAGCACTCTGAAATATTATATTCTTTTCATTCTTTGTATTTTGCTGTCTGCCTGTGCTCTGATGTGCATGAAAACAGTCTTCGTTTTACCTAGACCTCCAGAGTATCATCCAGCGGTGCTCTTCCAGCTGCTGGGCGTCAGCCGGTGAGCTGGATTACGGCTCAAACTATAGAAAATAAGGTCATGGTACGCTGGGAAGAGTTCAGAGAGAGCATGGTTAGTATCCTCACATCAAACGTAACAGTAAACGTCATCTGAACAGGAAAACTGAGTGCTCACCAGTGGATAAGGTGGGATCCATCTTGAGGTAGCCATGCTGAATGGCATCAAAGCTTTCAAATGGCAGATATCTGTGCATGATCTCAAAGAGCAGAACTGCCAGTGCCCAGACGTCTGCTTCTGCGGCGTGGAAAACAGAGTGCATGAGGACCTCAGGAGGGTGTATGCCTCTGATCCTGTTAAAAAAAAGACACACGGTTTCAGTGCTTCTGTACGCTTCACCATCAACAACACAACGTCACGTGATCATCAGCAGGACTCACCTTGGTATTCGCTGCTGTTAAATCCCTCGCTGCGGATCAGACGAGCGCAGCGGAAGTCAAAGAGATTGAGCTCCAGACTGTGGAGAGTTACCAGGATGTTCCTTGAGCGGATATCACCGTGATAAACTCCATGCTTATGGCAGTGTTTGTGGCATCAAGCACTTGATACATGAACAAGCGTGCTTGTGCTTCACTGATGGGGCCGTTGAACAAGATGTAATCCTCCAAGGTCCTGCAGGGTTCAGGGTAATCCATAATGAGAGTGAAGCTGCTCTCATTCTCCACCCACTGGTGTAGCCGAATGATGTTGGGGCACAAGGGAGCTTCTCCCAGCCGGAGCATCAGAGCCACTTCAGCAAGCACCGGTTTGGGTGACCAGGCTGAGGAGAGACAAACACAAGATCTGTTAGTTTGCCGTCTTCTGTTCCAGCTGCATGTCAGCTACAGGTTATAAAACACACTTATTCTGCAGCTTTAGCCAACTTACAATGTCAAGATAGCGGTCCGCTTTGCGCTTGGGAATACACTTCAGAGCGACCTTCACTTTGTCGCTGAATAAATGTGTTCCCTCATAGACCTTGCCGAAGTTCCCGGGGCGATCAAATGTCCCACTTCAAACAAAGACACAGTGGATCCTGAAAAGCACACAGAAACAGAAGATGGACTGTAAGTTCCTTTGATTGTCAACAGCAGAGTTGAAGTTAAAAGTTGATGTAATTTCCCAACAACAAAATGATGGCCAGTGAAAATGTTGAGTGGCTAGTAAATTTGGAAAAGTCTATAGCATCAATAAAGAGAAAATAAGACAGAGCAGAAATGACATGTTGCCAAGCGGTAATGGCTCACCTTGGGGCAAATCGATTTCTGGATCAGGAGACACTGTGTCCGGTGTCTTTTCTGACTTGATCGACGGTGACACTGAACCGGACCCGGAACCAGACACTGGAGAGAGCAGAACTGCATCATGGGCCTCAATCTCGGGACATCTTCTTCCTCCTCAGGAGAGGACTGGAGGTCTGCAGAGACCTGGTCCTGCTCCTCCGGCAGAACGAGCTGGGATTGCTCGAGATGCGGCTCTGCTTTAGGAGGCTGGACTCTGTCCTGGTCACAGCAGGGGAAGAGCTGCTTCACAGCCTTACATGCTCTCCGGAAGAAGGCACGGACAGCTTTTCTCTTCCTTCCTTTCTTAGCTTTTTCTGAAACACATGAAGAGCAAACCATTAGAAACATCCCTGACCACAGATTACTGTGAACTACTAATTAAACATGGAAACAGCACAACAAATGTCATTGTCAAATTATTAAGTCTTATTAAGTCTACCGTGTACATTTAATACATTACTATTGCATACTGTTTTATAATGTACTACAGTACGGAGATGCAGATAATTGGCACTTTTTGCAATAAGTTGTATAAATAACAGAAAATGGTGTCAATAGAATCCATTGCTATTTGCTCTTAGTGTAAACTGAATCAATAGCTAAGAAAATATGCTATTTTCACTGCAAAATAACCTCTATTGCTATTTACACTTAGTGGAAACAGATGCTGCCAATTAATTATTGACAGACAGAAATAACAATAAGTAAAGTAACAATGGCTCACTGTGACTCGGATTCAGAGCAGATGAATCTGGAACAGGCGTTTCCTCGATGATCCTGGAGGAACACGGCACATACAGCGGCAGCTCCAGATCGGCGCACACCTGCCCGGCAGACACAGCAGCTCAGGAACAGCAGGATCCACGGCAGCTGACGGACCTGGGACAGGCGTCCCCTCATGATCGTCCAGATGAGCGTCCGTCTGAGCTGAGAGACTCTCCACTCGGTCCGCCAGCTGAAAGAACCGCCGCTTCACAGCTTTGCACAGCTTCCTGAAGACGACTCTCGCTTTCTCCTTCTTCCTTTGATAGCTGTGCCTGGAATGAAGAAGAGAAACAGAAAAATATTAGAAACAAACATCTCTAACCACAGATCAGAAACAGATTACTTTTCGACACATTTCTGACAGTGAACTGATTCAAGCTGAAAATAGTACAGCTCTAATAATGAGACATAGAAAAATCTGCAGTTAAGGTAAAGGCCGGTTTTACCTCTTATCGTGACGTCTTAGTTGTGTTCAGAGTCTACTAACAGCGAATCTTTTAAGTTTAACTGCTTCAAGAACTAGTAAGAAATGTCATGTAGCTTTCCACCTGCTAAACTATTTTATGAATAAATTTGCATTGCTAACAAAAAGTTTCTGTTCAGTTTGCTCTGTTTACCCTATTGTTTTGTAATATTTATTGGCTCTATGAATTCTGGGGTTTCGTTATTAAACTGTTATAGATAGCCCATAGTATGACAAAAATATCTCTCTGAGCTGTTTGGCTCCTCTGGACGAGCGAGCATACAAGTTCATATTTTGCTGGAAAGCAAAGTCAAAAACTGAGCCAAAGACTGCGCTCAGACCGAGAAAGTAAAATAACACTACTTACTGCTGTTGATGTCCATCTCAGCTGCTGGGCTGTTCTCCATCGAATCGTTTGAATCGACACTTTTGAAACTCGAAGGTTTCGAAGCCCAGGCGGCTCGAGCGAGAGGCTTGCCCTCAGTTGTAGACATTTGTGAACAGTGTGAATATTCTGAAAAGACTGTCTGTAAATCGTGAATCTGAATAGTTTAAGTGAGTGGAATCACTCGCTGCTTCTAACCGCTCACTCAACTAGATACGCGTCTGCCGTTAGAAGCGCGAGCGGGTCTTCTATAGCCGCTGCGTTGTGACGTCACATTGGAAGCTCACGTGCTTTTTTTTTTTTTTTTTTTAAGCTCGCCTTTCCACTCTGCCTTATATGGAAGCCCGTTTCCGCCACTGAATAAAAAAAGAAAAAAGTTATTGCGACTTTTTTATCTCACAATTCAGATTTTTTTCTCTCTAAATTGCGAGTTATAAAGTCAGAATTCTGCCCTTTTTCTCTTATTTGCGACACTTTCTTTCTGGCAAAGCACCAAGAGATGTGACTCTTACAGGACACGAGGATCATAAACAGAGCACACCACAATTACACTCTTTAAAAAAATAAACCATGTATTTTGGCATGGGTTTTTAATGTTAAGTGCACAAGATTAGATGTTTCCAGGAGGGCAAATTTCAAATCTGATTTGTCTAGAAAGTTTTCTAGTAGTCAAGTGGTAATAGGAGATTTAACACGAAGCAGGATAGAATTATGTTTAATTAAAAGGGAAATGTGAAATTGTTTTTTTTTTTTTTTTTAGGAATAAGTGATCATTCTGATATTTCAATCAATCATTTTTATTCATATAGCGCTTTTAACAACACAGGTTGCATCAAAGCACAGTACATTACAGTATAAAGTAGAAAAATACAACGACAGGGATGTATAATGACGAGTGAACAATTTGTTATTAAATGCAGAGACGGTCTCTGTAATCAATTCGCCAATAATCGCTAGGCGATAAGTAAGAACAAAAACCCCATCCATACAGAATGGAGAAAAAATCCTTGGGACTCAGTTGGAGCCAGTTCTCCTCTGACCGGTCCTCCTCTTACTTCCAGTTCAATTTTAAATGCAGCTGTGTCAGATAGAGTAAATTACTTAGTATGTGTGTGTGTGTGTGTGCATCAGGATCTGGTGATCGGTCCACGGTGCGCATCTAGGTGTTCTGGTCTCTGATGAACATAATCTCTGGGTGCTGATCCACCATCTAGTCTGGATACAAACTGTGAAACAGATTAAGAAAGAAACAGGACTAATATTAGCGTAGATGCCATTCTTTTTATGATGTCACAAGTACATTGTGTTTTAGGAGTAGTGTTCCCGGTTCCTGCGGTTCTAAGTAATGCAGCCTAAAAATTTTTGAACAGATTTGAATAATAAAAAGTGTCTTGGTGTGTTATGTGTAGGCTAGGTTAAAAAGATGTGTCTTTAATCTAGATTTAAACTGGCAGAGTGTGTCTGTTAGAGTTAGGGAGATTGTTCCAGAGTTTAGGCGCTAGATAGGAAAAGGATCTGCCGTCCGCAGTCGATTTTGATATTCTAGGTATTATCAAATGGCCAGAGTTTTGAGAACGCAGCGGGCGGGCAGGACTATAATGTGATAAGAGCTCGCTCAAGTATTGAGAAGCTTAATCATTCAGGGCTTTATAGGTAATTAATAAGATTTTAAAATCTATCCGATGTTTGATAAGGAGCCAGTGCAGTGTTGACAGAACCGGGCTAATATGATCATACTTCCTAGTTCTAGTAAGGACTCTAGCTGCTGCGTTTTGGACTAGCTGAAGTTTGTTTATCAAGAGTGCAGAACAACCACCCAATAAAGCATTACAATAATCTAACCTAGAGGTCATAAACGCATGAATAAATATTTCTGCATTAGAGGTTGAAAGCATAGGCCGTAATTTAGATATATTTTTAAGATGGAAAAACACAGTCTTACAGATGCTGGAAACATGGTTTTCGAAGGAAAGATTGCTGTCAAACAGCACACCTAGGTTCCTAACTGATGATGACGAATTAACAGAGCAGCCATCAAGTGTCTAGTTACCGAGCCTCTCCAGTGGACCCAGTGAGGAGATGACCTTCCTGCGATGACGTCGAGGAAAACTCAACCTTCTGTCTGGACTAATTCTATCTTGGACTTTCTGCATTGTAACTCATCCTGCTGTTTTGTAATGCATCCTGTTGTGTGGTGACTTGCTTATGTCTGTGGAATGATTTGCTTTTGTTATGTAATAATTTGCTTTTGTGAAGCTGCTTTGGAACAATAGCCATTGTAAAAAGCGCTATACAAATAAACTTGAATTGAATTGAATTGAATTGTTAGACAGTGTTCTAGATTATATTATATGTGGGGTTTTTAGGTCAATTATTAGCACCTCTGTTTTTCAGAATTTAGCATTAAGAAGATACTCACCATACAGTTTTTATACCGACTATGCATTCTGTTAGATTCTCAATTTGGTGTGTATCACCAGGCTGCGCTGAAATACAGAGCTGAGGATCATGAGCATAGCAGTGAAAGCTAACACCATGTCTCCTGATAATATATCTCCCAGAGGTAACATGTATAGGTTGAAAAGTAACGGTCCTAGCACTGAGCCTTGAGGAACTCCATATTTCACTTGTGAGCGATATGATACCTCCTCATTTAGTGCTACAAACTGATAGCGGTCAGATATATAAGGTTTAAACCATGCTAAGGCGCTTCCTCTAATGCCAACATAGTTTTCTAGTCTATCCTAGAGAATGGAGTGATCGATAGTTTCGAATTCTGCGCTAAGATCTAATAGCACTAATAACGAGATAAAACCACATGATAGACGATGATAGAAGCAGGTCATTAGTAACTCTAATGAGAGCGCACATGGAGCAGGGCAGGTGGCCATCTTGTGCAGTGGATCAGGGCAGGTGGCCATCTTGTGCAGTGGATCAGGGCAGGCGGCCATCTTGGGAGCGGCGCATAGTAGGTGGCCATTACAGGAGTCGATGCAGTGTCCTCTTCCTCCACAATACCCAGTGTGAATGCTGACCCCACAGTCACTAAAGCAAACTCCACAAACTGTGCACGTGACCCGTGGATCCTCCCGAACAAGTCGTGATTTGAGTGGCTGATTTATTCCCTCACAAAAGAACTCAATCAACAAACAGTCCGGTAAATCTGAGAGGTAAGCCAGGTCCAGATATTCTTGGGTGTAGTCCTCAAGTGATCGGGTGCCCTGCTTGAGGGTTAGTAAAGATATTGCGAGGCGCCTACCTGGCCATGGATCAGGTGAAAAGCAACTGGATCCTGGTTTGAGGTTGCATTCTGTCATGAATGAGAGGTCTGAGGCGTGCGGATCCATTCGCGGAGGTTTTTATTGGCTGAAGACATGGTCAAAGCAGGCAGACGTCAAAACACAGCAAACAGGAGTATAAAAGGCAAGGCAACAACAGAATCCAAAAAACAGGCAGAGGTCGGGTCAGACAGCAAACAAGTATCAGAGACAGGCAGGGTCAAAACCAAAGAATCTATGACAAGGGAAACGCTAGGAAAACTAGAAACAAACCAACCAACAATCAAATAATCAATGCAACCTGCAGGTGAGGGGCCTGCTTCAGTATTTATAGTCTTACAAAACAGGAAGTAGCGGCAGAGGGAGTGATCACAGATCATCCAGAGGTAAGGGCTCCCTCTGCTGGCTTGGTGACAATGTCACCAAATAGCCACCAATTTGTGACTAATTATTACAAAAATATTTATTACTTTTTTTGTAATTATTATGTAATTGTGCTCATTTTTCTTTAAAGGATTTGACTTATGAGAGAGGAGTGATCCCGGATGAGCCCCCACTTTGTGTAGCCCCTCTCTTTCTGGTGTAGAAATTTCTAAGGGACTGCTCTTGGTTCATAAACAAAATGCCTTGTGATGTTGGATTAAGGCCCCCTCTCTCTAAATATACCTATTATATCCTTTATTTCCTGAGTCAATACCCTCGAAAACAGAACAAGATGGTTTATGAATAGAAAAAGAGTAATTTAATGAAAATAGACATCTAAAACAGTAAAGAAAAGTCGAGCAAGATACTTCAGTTACTTCCTCTCTCACGCTCCTGCACACCAAACCTGGAACTTCTGACCATCAAATGTCGCCCTTTCTATCTTCCACGGGAATTCAGCTTGGTCATAGTCAGTGCCGTTTATATTCCACCTCAAGCGGACACGGACACTGCAATATGGGACTTACACGACCTCACCTCACAACACACCAGACACAGCACCGGGACGCCACACTCATTGTGCTGGGGGATTTTACATTTACATTTACATTTACATTTAGTCATTTAGCAGACGCCTTTATCCAAAACGACGTACAAATGAGGTAGGCATATAGAAGCAAATTAATATCAGCAAAAGGTCAGTAGTGCATAAGTGCTCTGAGTGGGGTCTTGTCTTACCTAGCACAGACACAAGGCTTTTTTTTTTTTTTTTTTTTTAAACAAGAAAAGGATAGGAAGGAGCAGGAGAAGAAGAGAGTGCTATCAATGTTGGGTCAGGTGTAAGCGAAAAGATGAGTTTTGAGTTGGTTTTGAAGATTGCTAGTGACTCTGCTGCCCTAGTGGCAACGGGCAGATCGTTCCACCAGCGAGGAACAGACCAGGTGAAGGTGCGCAAGAGTGATTTTGCACCTTTTGTGAAGGCACTGCAAGGCGCCTTTCATTTGCAGAGCGTAGGCACCTGGAGGGAACATATGATTCAATTAATGAGTGTAAGTATGAGGGAGCGGAGCCTGTGATTGTCCTGTAGGCCAGCATCAGGGATTTGAATTTGATGCGGGCATCTATAGGAAGCCAGTGTAAACTAATGAAGAGGGGTGTGACGTGGGCCCTCTGCCCCCTGGTTATCTGATGTTCTCCCTCCTCCTTTAACAGTGCAAACCTCAAGCGCGCACTGCCGAACTTTCACCAGCACATCAACTGTCCCACCAGGGTCGAAAGGACACTGGATCACTGCTACACACCCTTCAGAGAGAGCTACAAGGCAAAATCATGCCCACCGTTTGGTAAATCGGACTATGCCGACATCTTCCTCGTGCCTGTTTACAAACAGAAGCTGAAACCGAAGCCCGGTACAGAGGGAGGTGTCACGCTGGTTTGACCATTCGGTGGCCGCCCTGCAGGACGCTTTGGATGATGCAGACTGGGCCATGTTCAGGTGTAGCTCCGAGGACGTCAACGTGTTCATGGAAGCGGAAGTGGGATTCATCGGGAAACTAGCGGATGACACGGTAGAGAAAACCGTCATCAGGGCGTTTCCCAACCAGAAGCCGTGGGTAGACAAAACTATCCGCGACTCTCTGAGATCCCGCTCCGGAGCCTTTAACACGGGGATAGTCACCGAGGATATGACCGAATACAAGGCTGCGCCGTACAGCGTGCGCAGAGCGGTAAAGGAGGCAAAGAGGCGCTACGGGAGGAAACTAGAGTCACAGTTTCAACACAGTGACTCTAGGAGCCTGTGGCAGGGACTGAGAAACATCACGGACTATAAAACGCCAACCTCCAGTGTTAGGGTTATGTATTAACATTATGCAACTTTGATCCTTCAGTTTCAGCTTCCATCTGGTATAACACGTCTTGTTCTAGGTCATGACATGACATGGCCTCTATATAGTATCTTAGACTGGTATGGGCGCCAGAGAATCTGAGGAAATGAAGATTCTGACGCACAAAAAGATATGTGACTAGTCATAACTTATGTGACGAACATGTCTGAAGTCTTTGTTTTGCCAGTTGCTTTTACTTATCTTGCTCTGTCCTTTCCTCTATAAATAAAGTGACTTGCGATCTGAGCTTCGGAGGCAAAAGCAGGGAAAAGGAGGCAGGGAGGCATGGAGGCAAAGGCCTGCCCGTCTGGAGGCAAAGCAGGCAAGGAGGGAAAAGGGAGGTTAAGGAGAAACCTGCTTCTCTCCCGCTTGCAACCGACAGCGCAATCCTTTCAGGCTAAAAATCCAAAAACTTGTCTTGTGTTTTATTTCGCCTTGAGTTGATCCTTCCTGGTAAAGAGCCGTTTGAGTGAAATAGTCTCAACATCCAGAGTGGAGAGCACAGATGCTTCTCTGGCAGACGAGCTAAATAACTTTTATGCTCGGTTCGAGGCTGCAGCTAATCGCGCGCTAATCACGCTAGCGCCGGCTGATGAACAGCATGCATGCCGAGAGAGCCGGAGGCACCATTTGAGCACGACGTAAGGAGGGCATTCAGGACAGTGAACACCAGGAAGGCAGCAGAACCTGACGGCATCACAGGTCGGGTTCTGAGAGCCTGTGCTGACCAGCTAGCACAGGTGTTCACTGAGATATTTAATCTCTCCCTGAAACAGTCTACAGTCCCCTCGTGTTTCAAACAGTCCATCATTGTTCCTGTGCCGAAGAAACCTCAACCATCTTGCCTTATGATTACCGCCCTGTAGCTCTGACGTCTGTAGTGATGAAGTGCTTCGAGAGACTCGTCAGAGACTTCATCACCTCATCACTACCGGACACACTCGACCCACTACAATTCGCCTACCGCCAGAACCGGTCTACGGAGGATGCCATCACATACCTCCTCCACACAACCACAAGCCACCTGGATTTTAGAAAAGGGAGTTCAGCGTTCAACACCATAGTTCCCTCCACAATCACCTCGAAGTTGGAGGTCCTGGGACTCAGCCCACCTCTGCGTCACTGGATCACCAACTTTCTGACCCGACAGACCACAAGCCGTATGGATGGGAAAACACACCTCATCCTCCCTCACTCTCAGCACTGGAGCCCCTCAGGGTTGTGTTCTGAGCCCCCTGCTGTACTCGCTGTACACACATGACTGTGTGGCCACTACAAACTCCACAACCATCATTAAATTTGCTGACGACACTGTCATGGTGGGCCTGATCTCCAACAACGATGAGGGAGATCAACAACCTGGAGAAATGGTGTCAGGAGAACAATCTGCTCCTGAACGTCAGCAAAACAAAGGAGTTAATAGTGGACTTCAGCACGAAGCAGGTGCGCTCTTACCATCCCATCATGATCGACGGGACCCCAGTGGAGAGAGTGGACAGTTTTCGGTACCTGGGTGTTAACATCACTGTCTTGGTCCTGTCACATCAACACCCTGGTGAAGAAGGCCCGGCAGCGTCTATTCCATCTGAGGCGCTTTAAGGGACTTCAGACTTCCATCTCAGGTGCTCAGGAACTTTTACACCTGCACCATTGAGAAGTGTCCTGATGGGAAACATCACCTCCTGGTTTGGGAACAGCACCATGCAGGACAGGCGAGCCCTTCAGAGGGTGGTGCGGTCAGCTGAGCGCACCATCCGCACTGAGCTCCCTGTGCTGCAGCACATCTACAACAAGCGGTGCTGTACCAGGGCCAGGAAGATCGTGGAAGACCTCAGCCATCCCAACAATGGACTCTTTTCTCTGCTGCGTTCAGGAAAGCGCTTTACGTTCCCTGAAGGCAAACACAGAGAGAGAATGAGGAGGAGCTTCTTCCCTTGGGACATTCAGAGTCTGAACCAGAGAACACCCAGTACCTAATCACCGGGATTCCCATGTTTACCTCTCTTCCCCAGATACCCACTTACAATTGGACAATTGCACTGGACAAAATTGCACTAGTCACTTTACATTGGACATTCACACAGCCACTTTATATTTTGTATTTTATACTTTATATTTTATACTTATTTCAGTTTTTTACCTTTTAAATACAGCGCCATATTTTATACTTTATTTCATTTTTACCTTTTATACTTTGTACACTTCTTTGTATATATATTTTTATATTTCATTCCCTTGCTGCTCGATTGCTCCTGTCTGCTGAGAGGTTGGTTTGTTTGTAGCTGCGTGTAGCTTCGCTTTTCAATTTATCACCTCTTCTCTAGCGATCAAATATAATTTAACTGTGTACTTACCATTGATACTATCAAATTAATCTAACTAATTAGACTGCTGTTTAACTGCTGTTAAAATTAGACTCGCTTTAATCTAAAACTTGGCGGTGAGTTAGTACTCGTTAGCCGATTCACTTTCACTCTCACCGCAGCGTTTTGGCGCCTATTGTGAAACTTTTTCCCGCTCCTGTTCATTTGTTCCTCGCTTTCGTTAATCTCCGTTCTCACAAGCTCATCAAAACAAGAGTGGTAAGTGAATCATACGGTGAGTAAATGGCTTCTCCCTGCATCGTCACTTGCACCGTCTGTCACGTGTATAGCTTATCCTTCTCTGTTAGCGATCAGGGATTTACGTGTGATAAATGCAGGGAAATTGCTAGGCTGACAGAGAAGGTTTTAGAATTAGAGACACGCATCCAAACTTTAATTGAGGACAGTAAGAATGCGAGGCTGTAGATACTGCTTTGGATGCGACTAGTACAGTGAATCATGTACATTGTTCGGTTCCAGCTTCAGAGCCCCTGCAGCAGGGCAATTGGGTGACCGTGAGGCAGGCCAGTCGCGGGTCAAAACACCGCTCATCCGTTCCGATTAGAACATCAAACAGGTTCTCCCCACTCAGTGACGCACCCACTAAGAAACCTGATCAAAGTGCCTAGTAATTGGCGATTCTGTTATGCGAACGTGAAAATAGAGACACCAGCCACCGTAGTCCAATGCCTACCGGGAGCCAGAGCGTCTGACATCTTGTCAAATTTAAAAGTGCTGGCTAATGCTAAACGTAAATTTCGTAAGATTGTTATTCACGTCGGCGCTAATGATGTTCGACTTCGCCAGTCGGAGATCACTAAAAATAATATTAAAGAGATGTGTGAATTTGCAAGCACGATGTCGGATAATGTAATATGCTCCGGTCCCCTCCCTCCTTACCGGGGTGATGAGATTTACAGCAGAATGCTGGGTCTCAATGGCTGGATGTCTAAGTGGTGCCCGCAGAACAACATAGGCTTTATAGACAATTGGATGAGTTTCTGGGGCAGACCTGACCTGTTGAAAAGAGATGGTCTTCATCCCTCCTGGGGTGGTGCCGCTCTTCTATCTAGAAATATGGCATATAGTCTTATAGCTCCAACATGACCAACTAGTGCCCAGGTCAGGAAGCAGACAGACTGGCTAAACCGACCGTCTGCTAGCTGCCTCACGTCACAGAAGACAGTTAATTCTCAGCACATAGAGACTCTTTCACCTAGATATCACACTATATCACACTCTGTTCCCAATTAGAATATGCAGAGAACGTCCAAACCAAATCAAAAGCAAAAATTTAATTAATGTCCAACAAATTAAAACTACCTATAATTCAAATAAGCAAACGATAAAACTTGGCTCGCTAAATATTAGATCACTTTCCACAAAAGCACTTTATATATATGATTTGATCAAAGATCAGAAGCTAGATTTGCTTTGTTTGACAGAAACCTGGCTAAAACCAGATGAATATACTACTCTAAATGAATCTACCCCCCAAAATTATTTCTATAAAAATGAGCAACGTTTAAAAGGTAAAGGGGGAGGTGTTGCTACAATTTATAATAATATTCTTAGTACTTCTCAGAGGGCAGGCTTTAAGTATAACTCATTTGAGGTTTTGGTGCTGCATATAACATTATCTACAGAATCATGTGCTAGTGATAAATCTTCTGTCATGTTTGTACTGGCTACTGTATACAGGCCACCAGGGCACAGCACAGATTTCATTAAAGAATTTGCTGATTTTCTAACTGAGTTTGTACTGGCACAGATAAAGTCTTAATTGTTGGCGATTTTAATATCCATGTTGATAATGAAAAGACTCATTAGGATCAGCTTTCTTAGACATTCTGAACTCCGTTGGGGTTAGACAACACGTCTCTGGACCTACTCATTGTCGAAATCATACTCTAGATCTAATACTGTCACATGGAATTGATGTTAAAATGGTTGAAGTACTGCAGCAAAGTGATAACATTTCAGATCACTATCTAGTCTTGTGTGAACTCTGTATAGTTAAACCTGTAAACTCTGCACCTTATTACAAGTATGGTAGAACCATCACTTCCACCACAAAAGAAAGCTTTCTAAGTAATCTTCCTGACTTATCTCAATTCCTTAGCACATCCAATACGACGCAAAAACCTTGATGATATAACAGAAACTATGCACTCTCTTTTTTCTAGGACTTTAGATACAGTTGCTCCTTTGCAAGATAAAAGAAAACAATCTGACTCCATGGTATAATGACAACACACGCACCCTAAAGAGAGCAGCTCGGAAAATGGAGCGCAGGTGGAGAAAAACTAAATTAGAAGTATTACGTATTGCCTGGTGGGAGAGTATCCTGTCATACAGAAAAGCATTAAAAATTGCAAGATCTGATTGTTTTCTTCTAAAAGGTATGAAAAATAAACACAACCCCGGTATTTATTCAGTACAGTAACTAAATAAAACAAAAAAATGTTACTTTTCAACCTGTACATGTTACCTCTGGGAGATATTATCAGGAGTCATGGTGTTAGCTTTCACTGCTTTGCTGATGATACTCAGCTCTATATTTCAGCGCAGCCTGGTGATACACACCAAATTGAGAATCTAACAGAATGCATAGTCGATATAAAAAGCTGGATGATGAGTAACTTCCTAATGCTAAATTCTGAAAAAACAGAGGTGCTAATAATTGGACCTAAAAACCCACATATAATAATCTAGAACACAGCCTATCACTTGATGGCTGCTCTGTTAATTCTTCATCATCAGTTAGGAACCTAGGTGTGCTGTTTGACAGCAATCTTTCCTTCGAAAATCATGTTTCTAGCATCTATAAAACTGCGTTTTTCCATCTTAAAAATATATCTAAATTACGACCTATGCTTTCAACCTCTAATGCAGAAATATTAATTCATGCGTTTATGACCTCTAGGTTAGATTATTGTAATGCTTTATTGGGTGGTTGTTCTGCACGCTTAATAAACAAACTTCAGCTAGTCCAAAACGCAGCAGCCAGAGTCCTTACTAGAACTAGGAAGTATGATCATATTAGCCCGGTTCTGTCAACACTGCACTGGCTCCCTATCAAACATCGGATAGATTTTAAAATCTTATTAATTACCTATAAAGCCCTGAATGGTTTAGCTCAATACTTGAGCGAGCTCTTATCACATTATAGTCCTGCACGTCCGCTGCGTTCTCAAAACTCTGGCCATTTGATAATACCTAGAATATCAAAATCAACTGCGGGCGGCAGATCCTTTTCTATATCTAGCACCTAAACTCTGGAACAATCTCCCTAACTCTGTTCGGGAAGCAGACACACTCTGCCAGTTTAAATCAATATTAAAGACACATCTTTTTAACTTAGCCTACACATAACACACCAACACACTTTTTATTATTCAAATCCGTTAAAGGAATTTTAGGCTGCATTACTTAGATTTGCTGGAACCGGGAACACTACTAAAATACGATGTACTTGTGACATTGTAAAAAGAATGGCATCTACGCTAATATTAGTCCTGTCTCTTTCTCAATCTTTTTTCACAATTTGTATCCAGACTAGATGGTGGATCAGCACACAGTTTATGTTCATCAGAGACCAGAAAACCTAGATGCGCACCGTGGACCGATCACCAGATCCTGATGCACACACACACACACACTAAGTCATTTACACTATCTGACACAGTTGCGTTTAAAATTTAACTGGAAGTTAAGTGCTGGGCGTCCGGTCAGAGGAGAACTGACCCCAACTGAGTCTGGTTTCTCCCAAGGTTTTTTTTTTTCTCCATTCTGTATGCATGGGGTTTTGTTTCCTTGCCGCTGTCGCCTCTGGCTTGCTTGGTTGGGGACACTTAACTTCTAGTGATTTAACGTCGAATTGACTACAGAGACCGTCTCTGCATTTAATAAGAAATTGGTCACTCTCGTCATTATACATCCCTTGTACTCTTCTACATTATACTGTACAGTGCTTTGATGCAACCTGTGTTGTTAAAAGCGCTATATAAATAAAAATGATTGATTGAGTGATTGATTGAGGTTAGCAGGTTCCCACCAGCACTGTATACTGTATACTTTTCTGAGGTTTCGGACGGTTTGCAAGAACCTCTTTGAGGCCGTCCAATAGTCCTTTTCCATGGCCTCCCGAACTCCAAGTTTTGCCTGCACAACCACCGGGCAGTGGTCTGCCACCGGTACCTCTCATCTGCCTCAGGAGTCCCATGAGCCAACCAGGCCTGATAGGACTCCTTCTTCAGCTTGACGGCATCCCTTACTTGCCCTTACCACGATTTTCTCCCAATCACGCCCCTCCAGGTGTTGCTAGCATCACCAACGTGAGCGTTGAAGTCCCCAGCAGGGCGAGTCCTCGGTTGGATCAACCCGAAGTCGCAGGGAGGCGACTCTCTCATCCACCGGGTTAAACTCCAACACATGGCAGCTAAGCTGGGGGGCTATAAGCAAGCCCTCACTTGCCCGCCACCTCTCACTGTGGGCAACACCAGAGTAGTGAAGAGTCTAGCCGCTTTCAAGAAGATGGGTTCCAGAGCCCAAGCTGCGCGTGGAGGTGAGCCCGACTATTTGTAGCCGGTACCTCTCAACCTCCTGCCACAATTTAGGCTCCTCTCCCCCCCAGAGAGTAGCATTCCATGTTCCTAAAACCAGATTCTGTGTCCAGGGGAGAGACCCAGCCACCAGGCGCTCGCATGCCGGCCCCAGCCCCAGGCCTGGCTCCATGGCGGGGCCCTGGCTGTGCCGTACCGGGTGATGTTGCGACTCTGTTATTTTTGTTATTCATAAGGGGTGGGGTGGACCGCTCTTAGTCTGGCTTGTCACCTAGGACCTGTTTGCCTTGGGATACCCTACCAGGAGCATATAGCCCCGGACAACCTAGATCCTAGGGTCATTCAGGCACTCAAACCCCTCCACCACGTTAAGGTGGCGATCCTAGGAGGGGATAATTACTTTTTTTTGTAATAATTATTCATTTTCTTATGTTAATGTCACTAAAAAGCCACAACTTTGTGACTGATTAGTACAAAAATATTCTTTTTTTCAAAAGTATTTTACTTTTTTTTTTTAAATTTCTTATGTTGTTTTATTTTTTTCTTTTCAAAACTTTTCTTTACTTTTTATAATTTTTTTTTCATTTCTTATGTTAGTCACTAAAAAGCCACCAATTTGTGACTGATTATTACATAATTTTTTTTCAAAAGTATTTTTACTTTTTTTCATTTCTTATGTTGTTTTTTTCTTTACAAAATTTTCTTTACTTTTTGTAATTATTTATTATATCATTTCTTATGTTGTTTTTTTTTTTCTTTTTAAATTTTTCTTTACTTTTTATAATTATTTATTTTATCATTTCTTATCTTGTTTTATTTTTTTTTCTTTTCAAAACTTTTCTTAACTTTTTTGTAATTATTATTCTTTTTTTCATTTCTTATGTTAATGTCACTAAAAAGCCACCAATTTGTGACTGATTATTACAAAATATTCTTTTTTATTATTATTATTTTCTTTTCAAAAATATGCTTTACTTTTTTTTTTCATTTCTTATGTTAGTCACTAAAACGCCTACAAATTTGTGACTGATTATTACAAAAAATATATATTTTTTTTTCAAAAGTATTTTTACTTTTTTTCATTTATGTTGTTGTTTTTTTTTTCTTTAAAATTTTTCTTTACTTTTTTGTAATTATTTTGTTTTCATTTCTTATATTAGTCACTAAAAAGCCACCAATTTGTGACTGATTATTACAAAAATATTTTTTTTCCAAAAGTATTTTTACTTTTTTTCATTTCTTATTATGTTTTTTTTTTTTATTTTCTTTACTTTTTTAAAATTATTTATTTTATCATTTCTTATGTTGTTTTATTTTTTTCTTTTAAATTTTTTCTTTACTTTTTATAATTATTTATTCTATCATTTCTTATCTTGTTTTATTTTTTTCTTTTCAAAACTTTTCTTTACTTTTTGTAATTATTATTCTTTTTTTCATTTCTTATGTTAATGTCACTAAAAGCCACCAATTTGTGACTGATTATTACAAAAATATTCTTTTTTTATTATTATTATTTTCTTTTCAAAAATATGCTTTACTTTTTTTCATTTCTTATGTTAGTCACTAAAATGCCACAAATTTGTGACTGATTATTACAAAAATATATATATATTTTTTCAAAAGTATTATTACTTTTTTCCATTTCTTATGTTGTTTTATTTTTTTTTTTCAAAACTTTTCTTTGCTTTTTTTGTAATTATTTATTTTATCTTTTCTTATCTTGCTTTATTTTTTTTTCTTTTCAAAACTTTTCTTTTATTTTTTTTTTTTCAAAACTTTTCTTTATTTTTTTGTAATTATTATTCTTTTTTCATTTCTTATGTTAATGTCACTAAAAAGCCACCAATTTGTGACTGATTATTAAAAAAATATTCTTTTTTTTATTATTATTAATTTCTTTTCAAAAATATGCTTTACTTTTTTTGTCATTTTCTTTTCATTTCTTATGTTAATGTCACTAAAACGCCATACAAATTTGTGACTGATTATTACAATTTTTTTTTTTTCAAAGTATTTTTACTTTTTTTCCATTTCTTATCTTGCTTTATTTTTTTTTCTTTTCAAAACTTTTCTTTATTTTTTTGTAATTATTATTCCTTTTTTTCATTTCTTATGTTAATGTCACTAAAAAGCCACCAATTTGTGACTGATTATTAAAAAATATTCTTTTTTATTATTATTTATTTATTATTATTAATTTCTTTATTATTTTCAAAAATATGCTTTACTTTTTTTGTCATTTTCTTTTCATTTCTTATGTTAGTCACTAAAACGCCACAAATTTGTGACTGATTATTACAATTTTTTTCAAAAGTATTTTTACTTTTTTTCATTTCTTCTGTTGTTTTATTTTTTTCTTTTCTAAACTTTTCTTTACTTTTTTGTAATTATTTATTTTATCATTTATGTTGTTTTTTTTTCTTTTCAAAACTTTTCTTTACTTTTTTTGTAATTATTATTCTTTTACTTTTTTTCATTTCTTATGTTGTTTGATTTTTGCTTTTCAAAACTTTTCTTTACTTTTTTTGTAATTATTTTTCTTTTTTTATTTCTCATGTTAATGTCACTAAAAAGCCACCAATTTGTGACTGATTATTACAAAAAGACTCTTTTTAATTATTATTTTCTTTTCAAAAATGTTCTTTACTTTTTTGTAATTATTAATTTTTTTTCATTTATGTTTTTTTTTCTTTTTGAACATTTCTTAACTTTTTTGTAATAATTCATTTTTTTCATTTCTTATGTTAGTCACTAAAAAGCCACCAATTTGTGACTGATTATTACAAAAATATTTTTTTTTCAAAAGTATTTTTACTTTTTTCATTTCTTGTTATGTTTTTTTTTTTTTCTTTACTTTTTATAATTATTTATTTTATCATTTCTTATCTTGTTTTATTTTTTCTTTTCAAAACTTTTCTTTACTTTTTTTGTAATTATTATTCTTTTTTTTTCATTTCTTATGTTAATGTCACTAAAAGCCACCAATTTGTGACTGATTATTACAAAAATATTCTTTTTTATTATTATTATCTTCTTTTTAAAAATATGCTTTACTTTTTTCATTTCTTATGTTAGTCACTAAAATGCCACAAATTTGTAACTGATTATTACAAAAATATATATATATTTTTCAAAAGTATTTTACTTTTTTTTTTTCCATTTCTAATGTTGTTTTATTTTTTCTTTTCAAAACTTTTCTTTGCTTTTTGTAATTATTTATTTTATCTTTTCTTATCTTGCTTTATTTTTTTCTTTTCAAAACTTTTCTTAATTTTTTTCTTTTCAAAACTTTTCTTTATTTTTTCTTTTCAAAACTTTTCTTTATTTTTTGTAATTATTATTCTTTTTTTTTTTCATTTCTTATCTTAATGTCACTAAAAGCCACCAATTTGTGACTGATTATTAAAAAATATTTTTTATTATTATTATTTTCTTTTCAAAAATATGCTTTACTTTTTTGTCATTTTCTTTTCATTTCTTATGTTAATGTCACTAAAACGCCACAAATTTGTGACTGAATATTACAATTTTTTTTTTTTCAAAAATATTTTTACTTTTTTTCATTTCTTATTTTGTTTGATTTTTGCTTTTCAAAACTTTTCTTTACTTTTTTTTTGTCTTTTTTTCATTTCTTATGTTAGTCACTAAAATGCCACAAATTTGTGACTGATTATTACAAAATATATTTTTTTTCAAAAGTATTTTTACTTTTTTCCATTTCTTATATTGTTTTATTTTTTTCTTTTCAAAACTTTTCTTTGCTTTTTTGTAATTATTTATTTTATCTTTTCTTATCTTGCTTTATTTTTTTTTCTTTTCAAAACTTTTTTTCTTTTTTTTGTAATTATTATTCCTTTTTTCATTTCTTATGTTAATGTCACTAAAAAGCCACCAATTTGTGACTGATTATTAAAAAATATTCTTTTTTATTATTATTATTTTCTTATTATTATTTTCAAAAAATATGCTTTACTTTTTTGTCATTTTCTTTTTCATTTCCTGTTAGTCACTAAAACGCCACAAAAATTTGTGACTGGTTATTACAATTTTTTTTTTTTTCAAAGTATTTTACTTTTTTCATTTCTTATGTTGTTTTATTTTTTCTTTTCAAAACTTTTCTTTACTTTTTTTGTAATTATTATTCTTTTACTTTTTTCATTTCTTATGTTGTTTGATTTTTTCCTTTTCAAAACTTTTCTTTACTTTTTTGTAATTATTTTTCCTTTTTTTATTTCTGATGTTAATGTCACTAAAAGCCACCAATTTGTGACTGATTATTACAAAAAGACTCTTTTTAATTATTATTTTCTTTTCAAAAATGTTCTTTACTTTTTGTAATTATTAATTTTTCATTTATGTTTTTTTCTTTTTTTTGACATTTCTTAACTTTTTTGTAATTATTCATTTTTTCATTTCTTATGTTAATGTCACTAAAAAGCCACCAAGTAGTGACTTACTTTACTTTCTAGAACAGTATTTTTAAAAATGTTATTTTCTTTTTTTTTACATTAATGTTACTTATGAAGCATCAATGTTACATTTATGATTACCTTTCATTAAGAATTTGTGAAGCACTAAGTAACTATGTTTCCATGCACTTTTTCTATGTTTTAGTTTCTACAGACAGCAGCACTCTGAAATATTACATTCTTTTCATTCTTTGTATTTTGCTGTCTGCCTGTGCTCTGATGTGCATGAAAACAGTCTTCGTTTTACCTAGACCTCCAGAGTATCATCCAGCGGTGCTCTTCCAGCTGCTGGAGCGTCAGGCGGTGAGCTGGATTACGGCTCAAACTATGGAAAATAAGGTCATGAGTGCGCTGGGAAGAGTTCAGAGAGCATGGTTAGTATCCTCATCAAGCGTAACAGTAAACGTCATCTGAACAGGAAAACTGAGTGCTCACCAGTGGATAAGGTGGGATCCATCTTGAGGTAGCCATGCTGAATGGCATCAGCTTTTCAAATGGCAGATATCTGTGCATGATCTCAAAGAGCAGAACTGCCAGTGCCCAGACGTCTGCTTCTGCGGCGTGGAAAACAGAGTGCATGAGGACCTCAGGAGGGTGTATGCCTCTGATCCTGTTCAAAAAAAAAAAGAGACACGGTTTCAGTGCTTCTGTGCGCTTCACCATCAACAACACAACGTCACGTGATCATCAGCAGGACTCACCTTGGTATTCGCTGCTGTTTAAATCCCTCGCTGCGGATCAGGCGAGCGCAGCGGAAGTCAATGAGATTGAGCTCCAGACTGTGGAGAGTTACCAGGATGTTCCTTGGCGGATATCACCGTGATAAACTCCATGCTTATGGCAGTGTTTGGCGGCATCAAGCACTTGATACATGAACAAAGCGTGCTTGTGCTTCACTGATGGGGCCGTTGAACAAGATGTAATCCTCCAAGGTCCTGCAGGGTTCAGGGTAATCCATAATGAGAGTGAAGCTGCTCTCATTCTCCACCCACTGGTGTAGCCGAATGATGTTGGGGCACAAGGAGCTTCTCCCAGCCGGAGCATCAGAGCCACTTCAGCAAGCACCGGTTTGGGTGACCAGGCTGAGGAGAGACAAACACAAGATCTGTTAGTTTGCCGTCTTCTGTTCCAGCTGCATGTCAGCTACAGGTTATAAAACACACTTATTCTGCAGGTTTAGCCAACTTACAATGTCAAGATAGCGGTCCGCTTTGCGCTTGGGAATACACTTCAGAGCGACCTTCACTTTGTCGCTGAATAAATGTGTTCCTCATAGACCTTTGCGAAGTTCCCGGAAGCGATCAAATGTCCCACTTCAAACAAAGACACAGTGGATCCTGAAAAG